>NW_014555980.1:0-24995 GCF_001313825.1 Dinoponera quadriceps | reverse complement strand
CTCTATATATTTTTCGAGGAGCTCATGCATTCCATCAGTTGCTGCGTGACGACTAGACTCGACGGTAGTTTTTTACATATAGTTCGAGATGTATACCATTGATGCGCAAGTTAAGATCAAACGTGCAAATTATTACTTGTCTATTAAACAGGCTTCACAATGCAAGAAAAAGTGTGAAAGGTTAGTATTATTCTCAATTTATATGCAATATAATCTCTCTCTTTTTGAGATTTAAATATTTAACAAAAACTTCTCTTAAATTTTTTTTACTGCCTTTCTACTGAAAAACCACGTATTCCTGCTCGTATCTTAGGGAGGAGATACATGCTAACAACTATGTCATATAAATACCTATAAATTGGAATCAGTGTAGGACCTGCATCCTACGTGAAAATTGTTCTTTGTGATAATCGAGGCAATCATTTGATATTACCAAATGAAATCTGGAAGGAGATTATAAATAGACGTGCACACATCGAGCGACATGTAGAGTTATCTCATTCCTCGCCATTATAGATTCGAGATTTGTCGGTGGAATGTCGTATGATGCATGGCGATACCATTATAAAGCTTATATTGTTCAACAAGTCATTGTATTTAAAACCAGAAACATTGAATAACTTATTTAATCTTGAGCAGTGTATTGATCATATTTACTCATAGTTATACAAAAATACGTATATTGTTAATGCAAAGTTCCAAAAATTTGTAAGCATTTTGCAACAAAATGATATTATTCGTGAATGGTACGAGTCCAAAACTACTGACTGGTCTTACGCCGCTAAAGTAATACGCGAAAGTGGCGATTTTGACAGCGAGTCTCTCGTCGACTGTGAGCTATTGGCGTGCGCCTTGAAAGACATTGTACATTATGTTCTTAATAATTAATAATAATAAGAAACTATTTTTGATCGTAAAAGATTTTATAACTTAATATCCTCCTTATTACCTTTTCCCTATATTCCTCTTCTTTTTCAGATGTAAGTGAATGCGATGGGCGGATACCGACCCATGACTGCAGGGTGAGCCAATCTTTGTTAATGGGAGGCTTCGGGTTACTGCTTATGCAGTTGCTCCGAGCATTAGCGGCATGATTTGGCTCTATCGGCGGTCGGGCGGCCTCGGGCTACTGACTTGCGTTTTTATCAGGCTATGAATTCCAAGACCCATCGAGAGTGATTGACCTCTGGTGTGTGTACGTCAGGACTCATAATAATAAACTATTTTTTATTGTAAAAAATTTCTTAACTTAATATCCTCCCCCCTTACCTTTTCCCTATATTCCCTCTTTTAGATGCGGGTGAACTTGGGTCGTCGCGAACGAGCCGTTGGAGGGGGTACAGATAGGACCGCTGCGGGGGAGGTTGGGTGCGGACCTTCGCGGGCGACTACCGCGGGTCGTCGCGATCGGAGAGAGGGTGGGTGGAGGGGTGCGGACCTTCGCGAGGACAAGGGTATACCGAGTGTCGGAGGAGGGTACCGACCGCTGCAGGGTCCTATTCGGTCGGTAAAACATCTCCGCGTGACGTCAGCCCTCTCACGGGCCAACAAAACACCCCCTCCCCCGCGTGACGTCAGCCCCCGCGTCTACAAGTTACCCCCTCCCCTGCGTGACGTCAGCCCCCGTGTCTACAAGTCACCCCCTCCCTTGCGTGACGTCAGCCCCCGCGTCTACGAGTCACCCCTTCCCTTGCGTGACGTAGCCGTGACGTCACCCCCTCCCTCGCGTGACGTAACCGTGACGTCACTAACTGTGCTAGAACCGGTCTTTCTCATCTACTATCGTGCAAAATGTATCCCACCCATTCTTTTGAGATACCAACGGCCTCAGCTAACTCGCGCAACTTCACTTTACGATCACTCAAAACGATTCGATGCACTTGCTTTACGATTTCCGTATTCGTAGCCTCTTTTGGTCTTACAAAGCCAGGTGCGTCTTCGGTGCTTGTACGACCCATTTTAAATTCACTAAACCATCGATAAACTGTTGTTCTCGGAGAAGCAGATGTGAGATAACATTTCTTCAACCATTTCATTGAATGTTCAGTAGTTTTTCCCATCAAAAAACAATGTTTGATCAATATGCGATATTCCCGTTTTTCCATTTTTTTTACGAAGGCGAAGGTAGCGACATTTAAACGACTGTAGCTTATAAACAAATGAACGAAATGTCATGAAACTTTACACATAAACTAGTGACAGATGAACCTCTCGAAATAAATCATGTTCATTTTCTAGTCGCGCCACCTACTGAAAAATCCCAGGACTTTTCAGCCCATGCACTATATTTGCTTATTTGTAACTAATTCTCCAATAAAAGGGTAACAGGGAAAGGAGTGCCTTAAGGTAGGTATATTACTATTTCCTTATAATTCTTGATTATTTTTTCTACTGATTTATTTGTTGTGGCAAACTTCCTTGGTTTATGTTGTTTAAGTAGAACATTATATTTTCTTGATCACGCATAAAGTCATAAGGTAATCACGGCATTTAAAATTATAAAATGTTCATTTAATTCTCTTTCAATAAATTCACTCTGTTTCATAGAGAGTTTGTTTATGTTGGTTATCAGTAAGTCATTGTTTTCCTTTAAAGTTTCTTCAAAGGTGCTCAGATGTCCTATTGTTTTATTTATTACTTGTAATTGGTTTGTTACCGCATGCTTTAGTGTTTTCTGGCTATATTCCATTAGATTCAATTGTTCGTTTATTAACTTCTCGACATCTGCGTCGACTTCTCTGAATAAGATCATTGTTATGTAGTCTATTCCGTCAATTATTCCTCCATATAAATTAGCGGTGCTTTTATATATATTATTTATATTGTCTATCGTTTTTCGTATTTGTTCCATTTTCTTTTCTGTGATTTTGTGCAAATTCACACATATATGTGATGAATGGCATGTTAAATATGTTTGACGGATATATCCTTTTATTTGGTTGTAACAGTGATGCAGGGATTCGATATAAACTTTAATTACCATTTTCCAGGTCGCGGCTACTTGGTGAAGTCCCAATTTATTAAAGTAGAACCCTGGTGTTGCGAAATTCTTGAGGTGTTTAAGGCTGCTTTTCCTGGAGCTCGCTAGTTGTATATCTAACACTGCTGAGTATGACCACCCTGCAAGTAGATAGTAAAGGAAGATTGTGAGGTGAATTGCGCTTTCTTCCTATTTTTATTCTTCTCTGCCGTAGACGTCTTTTGCCCGTGTGTAGTAGACAGCCATGGATAGATCTATTTGTGATGGTTGTATCTCGCGCGCCGTAGGAAAGGTGCTTCATTTTATTTTTCTCCCCATTTAATTTTTTTAAATTTCTACATTAGTTATCAATGTGTTGTTTTAGGCGATTTACATGAGTGGTTGGCGTTTTTCGGCTTCTTTTTATTATATAGATAAGATCGGAGTGTTTCTTAATTATTTCATATGGCCCTATCCACATAACGTCGAGTTTCTTTGATCTTCCTCGGCGTACGGTTTCGTCATAAAATAAAAATTTGTCATCTACTTAGTATTGGACCCCTTCGGCTTTCTGTTCGTATTACGTTTGCTTCATATTTTTTCTTTCTTGACGTGTTCCCTGGCTAAGTGCTTTGCTGGGCGTAACCTCTGATCAGGTTCCTGGGCGTAGTCGTCGAAGGTTTATGTAGGTTTGGGTGGTAGATATACGGCAGAAAATAGTGTTGTTTCATGTCCGTGTAATAGCTCGAATGGAGTATAACTTGTGCTGGTATGCGAGGTTGTATTATATGTGAAAATTGCATAGGGCATCCATTTATCCCAATCTGATTAATCGGTATTAATTTAAAGCCTTAAATATACCGCGAGCGTTTTGTGCGAGTGTTCTAGCGCACTATTGCTCTGTGGGTGATACGTAGTTGTTTGTATTTTTCTATTTTTAATAGTTTGCAGGTGTTTCTTAACACGTTATTTAAAAAGTTTGTTTTTTGATCAGTTAATATTTTGTCCGGAATACCGTATTTCAAAATTATTTCCTTTACAAATTTTTTCGCAATAGTTAATGCTTCTCGATTTGGTATGGGTATAGCTTTCCTAAATTTAGTTAAATTATTAGGTGTACAACTTTGCTCTCGCCGTTTTTTTTTAAATTTGAGGCTTTATTGTAAAAAAAATGGAGATAAAGTTATGACTCAAAGTATTGTCCATCACTGGCCACTACTTTCTCATATCTTTTGGGCAATGCACGAATCCCGCGTCGAAAAAACTGGTCATCTTTTGAGGTAATCCACGAATCTATCCACACGTGGGTGCCATACGAATTGACGCAAAAGAACCTTTTGGACCGAATTGATGTCTGCGATTCTTTGCTGATACGTAACAAAATCGACCCATTTTTGAAGCGGATGGTAACTGGTGATGAAAAATGGGTCACATACGAGAACAACAGCCGAAAAAGATCGTGGTCCAATCGCGGTGAGCCGCGATCCAAACCATCGCCAAGCCCGGATTAACGGCCAAGAAGGTTTTGCTGTGTGTTTGGTGGAATTGGAATGGAATCATCCACTATGAGCTGCTCCCATTGGGCCAAACACTCAATTCGGATCTCTATTGTCATCAACTGAGCAGATTGAAGCAGGCGATCGACCAGAAACGTCCAGAATTAGCCAATAGGAAAAGTGTTGTGTTCCATCAAGACAACGCCAGGCCGCACACATTATTAACGACGTGTCAGAAGCTCCGAGAGCTTGGATGGGAGGTTCTATTGCACTCACCGTATAGTCCAGACTTTGCACCAAGCGATTATCACCTTTTCAAGCATTTGCAAAATTTTTTTGATGGTACAAAACTGGCTTCAAGAGAGGCTTGTGAAAATAAGCTGGTCAAGTTTTTTACCAATAGGGACGAGGACTTCTTCAATCGCGGAATTATGAAATTGCCTTCAAAATGGACAAAAGTTATCGAACAAAACGGCGCATATTTGATCGAAATCGGATAATCCTATCTATGTTAATTTCATTATCGAAATAAAGCGAAAAAACGCTCAGAACTTTTTACTTCACCTAATATGTCTTAAATACTTTTCGTCATGACACGTACTTTCTATTGTGTATTGTGTACTTTCAAAGATAATAGCTTACAACACATTAAATGGATTACCCTGTATATAGTATTAATATAAGGTTTCAAAAAATCTTTGTCTTCTCGTGAAGATTTTTGTGCGCGGCAATTTTTACGATAAGTATAAAGCAAAAATTTGTTTGAAATTTTGTGTTGTAAACGGAATTTTGTTCATAAACGCATTCAAAATGTTGCAGAAAATTTATGGCAATTATTGTTTATCGAAAACGAGTACGTTTGAGTTGTTTGTAAAGTTTCAAAAAACCGAGAATCTCTTGAAGACGATCCACGTTGTGGAAGACCATCAATGTCATCGGATATCACTCATGTTAAAAAAGTGAAAGAATTGTTGCTCGAAAATCGTCGATTGACTCTGCGAGAGATAACAGATGAAGTTGGGATATCATTTGGGTCGTGACAGTACATTTTGTGCAATATACTTAACATGAAACTGGTCGCATCGCGCTTGATTCCGAAAAACTTGAATTTTTTCTAAAAAGAGAATCGAGTTAACGTCGTTGAGATAGTTTCTTCGATATCCAGAGACAGCACATACATGAAACGAATCATAACATGTGACGAAGAATGGGTTTACCAATACGAAACAAATTCTTTGCACCATATTTTTCGACATCGTAAAAATTGCCACGCAAAAATCTTCACTGATATAAACAACTGCGACTCTCAAACGGCTTGAAGGAATGCTATGATTTTTTCACCAAATGTGAAGGATATGTGTAGCAACTTAAGATAGTGAAAAGGTTTGTTTCACTAGTTTCCTGCGATTAAAAAAAATAAAGTTGCTACTTTTTAATCACAGTTGTGTTAGCAGCAGTTCGAAATCAATTATTTTAATTCTTGTAAATCAATTAAATTTGTATAAATTTGTTGTCAATCAATTTAATTTCTATCAATCACTTAATTTCTATAAATTTGTTATTATTATTTTCCTTATTATTACTCTGTATTATTTTAAAATTGTTCAAATGATATATATAAAAGTGGTATAAATAATTATAACAATTTCAAAGTTAATATTGGTGATTTTAATTTAATTCTGAAACGACAAAAGATTTTTCTCGCTGTAATTATTCTTCGATTCGTTGCATTTTTACAATAATCTTACTATATGATTACAAAGCCATAACTTTGTTGTAAGCAATACATCGAAATAAAGCGACAAATAGGATTTAATGTAAATGTAAAAAAAATGCGTTTCATGAAAGAAGATGCCCATTGCTATCTTACGTTTACTTTATTTATAATTTGATTTCATTTTATGTTATAGCAAATAAAACTTACACATGTATATCAACATTATCATGTAACATTAGCAATGTTTTAGATTATCGAAAATTTACAATTACAAAAAAAAAACAGATCTTTAGTTTTATTATGCATTCATTCCTTTTCTGAATTTATCAATGGAATAATATATTGGACCATAATAACAACTGTATACATAATTGGAATATATTAACAACTGAATATGTAATTGGACTTTAATAACAACAGTACGCTCACTGGATTTATTGTATTTCATAAAATTCTACTTCTTCTTTTAGATATTGGAAAATTTTCTACAATATAGTACTTCCAATGACGCCAACGTTATGTAACTATCTTATGCGTAAAATTAGACGTTTCTAATCTATTATTCAGTTAATAGGTTGTACCCAGCCAACTAGTTTTGTTTGCACATCACTTGAAAAGAAGTTATTTTGTGAGAAAATGAAAATTTTGTGTCAAAACTTTCGGGTAATGATTTTTAACAATTACAAATGTAGTCTAACGCCAAAACAAATGCACCGATCGATTTCATTTAACTTTTGGAGATGAAACACTATCCAATAAGACTGTTTATAATTGGTTAGTCAAATTCTTGTGTGGGCGCATCTTTCTTAGTGACGAATTTTGTGAAGGTCGTCAATCCACGTCTGTTGTTGCTACTAATGTTGATGTTGTGCTTGAAATGATTGAGCGAGATCGGCATGTGACACACCGCAAGATTCAGGCATCTGTGGGCATTGACATGAAAGCAATACGTACGATTTTACGTAATCACTTGAATGCATGGTAACTTTGCAAATGTTAAATCCCATATAATTTGACCGAAACTCAAATATAGGCTCGTGTTAAGTGGTGCAAAGAAATCCTCAAGAAATTCAACCGAGGTCTGTCAAATTTGGGGTACGACATCGTTATTGGGGACAAAATGTGGATTTATTCCTACGAGCCCGAAAGTAAACAATTCACGCTTTGGGTATTTCAAAGGGAAACCGAAACCAACAAAAGTTGTTTGTTCCCGCAGTACTGTCGTCCAACGATTACTTGTTTCTTCGATTATACCGGACATGTGGTAACCTTGGCTTTAGAGGATCGAAGGACTGTAAATGCTGATTGGTACACAACAATTTGTTTACCAGAATCATCAATGAATTGTACAGAACGAACCGAAATCGTCGCATCATCCTTCATCATAACAGCACCAGCTGTTACAAAGTACATTAATCCGTTGATATTTAATCTAGTAAAAATGTCGAATTGATAATTCATTTTCTGTATTCATCTGATTTATCATCTAATCACTTATTTTTGTTCCCAAACATCAAATATAAATTAAGTGGTGAGCGATTTTTGTCGCCTAAAGCAGCTGTTGAAGCATTTCGAAAACTGATATTTAAGATTACAGTCTCAGAGTGGAAAAAATGTTTCGAAAATTTGTTCGAGCATATGCAAAAGTGTGTCGATCTTAAAAACAAATTCTTTGAAAACAATATAGCGATTTACCGAATTTTAGATGTCTTTTTCATTTCGTTTGCAGAAACATTTACAGCAGCGTACGTATATTTAAGTTTTCTATGCAAATTCTTTTCTTTCCTCGTGTTTCTACACGTTATAAAAAAAATCGTACGTTTCCAATTTACTGGCAAAAATCCACTTACAGACAATCACTCCTTCTCCCATCCATCTCCTTTTCTCTATTTCTATATGCATGCATTTACATTCCTTGAAGTATTTCCAGTTTCTTTCGTTATATGTGATACGCAAATCGTCTGACATATATTTAACGAATATTTCCATTTTTCTTTTTTTTTAAGATCACACGGAGTTGTATGACTCGCTAACTGACTTGCTCGTAAAGCAGGAGACCGCCATTGACATTTCGCAAAATTACTTTTATTTCGTCGCCACTGATTACAACGACTTATCATCGGATCCTTTTGAGAATGGCAAGAAAAACTTAATGGCAAGAAAAACTTGATGCTACTCATTTGCAAGAAATGGAGCAAGAGATTATCAAGAAACTACAGCTTCAAAAGACATGAGAAGCTTTATTGCACAGTTAAAAGCAAAGTTAAGTGTTACCGTTGTTGTGGCGAGCAGTTTAATAAGCCGCATTCCATGCGTCATTACATAAATAGTGTTCATGCGTCCGAATTAGTAAAAATGGAACAGGAATTAAATTAAACTTTCTCACATGTTTTTTGTCCCGTGGAAAAAAAAACATTTTATACTCGATATTCGTATATTTCCATATCGAAATTCCGACAAATGTCGTTCGCAGATGTTTTTCCGCTCGCACATGTGTCAAACATATGAAATGTGCATTAAGTGAAAGCTGAACTTTGTGCCGACATTTTAATAAAATATTCATAGAGATACGTGACCATTACGAAGTTTAATTATATTTTGTATATGGAAGGAAAAACATGTATTAATGGTGCATTTTTATTTTTCATTTCCGAAAAGACAAAGCGCGTCGCAAATCCACAGAAAGATATGCGCCGTGTATGAAGAAAATGCCGTAAGCGAAAGTGAGTATCGGAAGTGGTTTGCAAAATTTCGTTGTAGAGATTTTGATCTCCAAGACGCTCCTCGCTCTGGTCAACCAGTCACTATTGCTGTTGATCAAATCAAGTCTTTAATCGACTCCGACCGGCATTTAACGACTACAGAGATCGGACGTAATCTTAATCTTAACACTGACCAATAAAATTTTAAGACATTTATGAAAACTTGGGATGGTAAACAAATTAGATGTTTGTGTGCCGCATGAACTGAGCGAAAAGAATATACCAATGGAAAAAAATTCAGCTTGCGATTCGCTCCTCAAACGCCATCAAAACTAATCATTTTTATAGCGAAGGATCACTAGCGATGAAATGTGGATTGTCTATAACAATGTCAGTCGAAAAAGATAATGGTCGAAGCGCGGGGAGGCTGTTCAGACGGTCGCAAAAACTGGATTATATCCGCAGAAGGTCATGTTCAATATCTGATGAGATTGGAAAGGAATCGTCTATTATGAACTGCTGCCATCCAACAATACGATTGATTCGACCAAGTACTGCTCACAACTGGCCAAATTAATGCTAGCAATCGATCAGAAGCGGCCCGAATTGGCGAACAGAAAAGGCGTTGTGTTCCACCAGGACAACGCTAGACCACATGTTTCTCTGATGACCAGGCATAAATTATTGCGGTTGAAGTGGGATGTTTTGTTGCATCCACTGTATAGTACGGATATTGCATCTTCAAACTGTCATTTGTTCCGGGCGTTACAGAATAATTTGAATAACAAAACCTTCAGTTCCCTGGACGTTTTCAAAAACTACTTGGGTGACAACTTTGTGCAAAAATCTCATGACTTCTGTGGAAGAGGAATAATGAGGCTCATGAAGAGATGGCACAAACTCATTAAACTGAATAGAACATATCTAATTCATCGCTTTTTCTAAATATTCGTATAAAATTTACTCGATATTCACAACAGAATTACGCATAGTCCCAATATTACCCGACGATGGTAATTACTGTGCAGATTATTGGTTTCGTATGAATAATATATGTTTCGCCTTAAACATCATTAACAAATAAAAATTTTCCTACTGATTAACAACTATCAGTTTATTAGGTACACAATATAAGGCATAAAATAATAACGTGCTTGGCTATTTTCTTCTGTATGCGACTGATTGTATTCTTTTTTGTTTTCATACTAAGATATACGTAAAGATATCAACGGACATGTATACGGGAGAAATTAAAATCGCATAGCACGTCTTTCGTAACAAATATCATATGATAATAATTATATTTTTCCATATGCGAAAGAAAAATATCGAAAAAATATTAATAGAGGAAAAAAAAATGATATCGGTTAGTTCCCAGACGTTTTGATTTTGAATCTAATACAATTATGATAATGTAGAAATTCATTCGGCCGCGAAATTAGACAATCGGTAAAATTAAATATCGAGGATTCTATATTCACATAGAAAGAGCCTGTCGTAAAAAAGTTCTTTATGCATAGTATGTTAACCAGGAAATTTGTTTCATAACTTGGTATCCCACGTTACAGAACAAATCGCTGAAGGGACTCGTTGCGCGCCGAGGTCACTCTCGTCAGTCTTAAACTTTTTTCCGATCTCTGCATGCCCACATTAGACCGCATTCATACGCTATGACCTAATCGAGAATCACGGCACGAGATGATCGCGAGATAAGTTTGATTCCGTCTCGACCAATCCGGACATCGTCTAATTTCCGGATTTCTGCTTTTTTGCTGCAAGAGAGGAGCAACCACAAAGATACGACGTCCTGCGAATGCTGGGGAGGAAGGCGCGTAGCACTAGTCAAGAGAAGCAGGAGTCCTTCTCGTTCCCGAGAAAATCATATTATTAAAAATTGAACGATTCCTCGGAACCTGACTAATCCGTTGCTCACGTGTACTCCAGGGAGTTGTACTTACCGATAAGGCTGAGTATGTCTGCACCGACTGTGGCAAGAAGTACAAATGGCAGGATAGTTTGAAATGACTCCAGAAAGTGAACTGCAGTAACAAGGAAAAGACGTTTTCCTGTCACTTGTGCGACCGGAAGTTTAAGTACTGATACAAAATACAAAACCTTATTACCGCGGACCATATCACCGGCTGACACTCTCTCGCAGGTGACTCGCGTTGAGACAGAAAAAGAAAAGACTATAAAGCGAGTATTGTTTATCGGGAGTCGCGCAATCTCGCGTGGCGTCGCGCGACGTTCAGAATATTTGTGACCTGAATTGAGACTGACCGCGGCGAATAATTAATTAACCAAGGATAATTTGTACAGATTATTTGTGTGTTTCGTTACATGAAACACAGAGAAATGAGAAGACGGAACGAGGCTGCGAGAATGATGAAAGATATTTTCGGTCATGTAAGTTTGACGATGTGGTTGAGAAGAAATAGAAATTAAATTATTTATTTATGTCACGAGTTATGCTGCACGATCTTTCTCCTCTCTTTATGTAATATACACAGAAAAATAAAAATATACCTATCCGATAAAACAAATTACACATCTGTATTTAATCTGTAATATACAATATTCTTTAATCCACTATATTTTTTGTTTTCTGTATTTATTTATATTATTTATGTAATTTTTGTTTCTCCCACATTGTATAGAAATTTGAACACGTATTTCCCAGCACATTAACGTCAACAATTTATTGGATTTTCTGTATTTTCTAATTTTCAGAAGCAACTATAAAAATTAATTACATATTGATTTCATTATTCATATTAATTTGCATTTTTATAGTCTAACAAACCTCGATATCTTTTACGCTCTAATAATAAAATTAGTTATCAATAAATAAATCATATCTGCTTTTAATATCATTATACCAGAATTATATGTTAAGATGAACCTATCCAACTATTATAATAAAATAATCACAATATTTCATTAATTACTATAAAATTGATAGTTTTCAGGAAGAGATTCTTGGGTACATTGTTAAAATCGATTTTACCTTGCATATTAATCACTATTTTTCAAATTTTTAGGTGAGGATCGCAAAACGCGCATGCGATCATAGAATAAGTTATAAATATATTCCATAAAAATAAAATCGTGAGAGTACGAGAAAAGCTACAAGTTCAACGGATGTATAAGAAAATGAACAAGTTATTGATTATACTCTGCTTATAGTTCCTTGTTGTTTTATCTTTAAAATCCTTTTGCGATCAACTCCGAGATTTACTGGGCATCTTTTCTGGTACAATGTCTTGGATGCAAGATCAATTTTCTGGATAAATTTTCTTAATAATAATTGTAGTCCTGTTGTCTTCTGCTTATTTTTAAAAGAGAAATAATACAGAATATTATTATTTATTTAGTTACGACCACACATTTCTTTATGATGATTATAGACAATTAATGAGTGATCAGAGAAAAAAATATATATACATGACTATACACACACAAGCGCGCGCGCGCGTGCACTTATGTATAAAAGATGTTTCATTTTAATTAATATTGTCAAATATCTTTGAAATTATAGCTGTAATGAGGAAGTTTCAGAAGGAAAACAAACGTTGGTAATATTATTAACTTCCAGATTGAACTGAAAGTTAATAAATTAATGCTACCACTTTTGGAAACAACATAAGAAAAGTGAGTATCATAACAAGTAGGGAAACATAAGATAGCTTTTCTTAAAAACAAACAAGTTTCGTCTGAAACACTATTATTTTACCCATCGTTTTATTGGTCATCATCATCATCATCAGGCTTGTTTTATCTACTGCTGGACATAACCTGTTCCAATTTTTCTTGGAAGTGTTGCGAGTCCGAAACGTCGCGGTAATGTGGGGTTGCCCGGTACAGCGTAGTAGAGCGGGAGAAAGCGGTGTGGCGCGATGGTTAATAAAGTGTTTCTTCGATTTACAAAAACTAAACTTGTCTTTATTACTTGATTGCCCGATACAATTTTACGTACGCGTCCGACAGCGTGTCGGTACCTGAAAGTTGAGAATTTAAGTCGCACCCGCGCCAGTCTTACGTCCCCTTTTATCTTCCTCCTATGTCTTAATCAGAGGGGACGGTGTTGATGTGTCAGCGTCATCTGAATGAGGACGCTGACCATCCTGATTTTGATATCTGTATTGCAGGAATGCCATGTTGCATTTCCGCATAGCGACGTTTGGCAATTCGGAGCCGTGGCTCCGTTCATGGTCTTTGACGTACTTTATCGTTGCGCTTACAACAGAAGGAATTTTGCATGAAAATGCCTCGCTTGCTATTGCGTGTTGTCGAATACTTTTCCTAAAACTTGAGATTTCACACAGTGGTTACTGACTGTGCGTGGACCAACGGCTAAATGTTTCTTCCAAAAAACGGAACCCAATTTCCGGTATATGTCCTCACTTTTTTTATTCGATATATGGGGAGCTCAGCTTAGAATAAAAATTCCGGTGATCTGGTGGACTTGAACGCAGATTCTCCGCGCTACAAATCTGGCATTCCACCACTGCCATTTTATCGGTTCAAGTGGTTTAATACGAAAAATTGAAATTTTCTAAAATATACATTTTTCTATTGATAACAAAAATATGGGTATTTTAACGTTCCTAATAATGATAGCAACCTATATATGTAAAAATAAGTTAAACTGATAATAGATTTATTACTTTTTGACACCTAATTAATCAAAATATTCCTTATTAATTGAGAATCACATTTACTTACAATGTTGAACGTTTCATTTAGTTAGACTTACTTTAAGAATATATCGGATTTATATGTAATTATGAAGTCTTCCAAAGAATAATATAAGCAACATAAGAATCAAGAGGAACCTAATATATCAAAAAAGAACATTAATATATCTTTAAATGTGCCATTTAAAATAATCGTTATAATGCCATCTGTCGAGTAGAAAAACAATTAAAAATTATCTCTTAAGTATTCAAAACAATTAATAAGTATTCTCAAGTTACAATCTTTACGATATGCTAATACATCAAATTTCGAGTAGGGTAGACAAAACTATTACGAAAGATAATTACAAATTAATAATAAAATTACAATGACAATTTGTAAAGAGATTGTTCTTTTCAGTGAAACAATTAGCAAATTATGTCGTATTCAAATTAAGGCAACACTCACTCGTTATGTAACATATAATATCGGCAATATTAAAATTGAAACTATTTTTACGGATTTTGTACACTGATGATAAAATTTAATCAATTATTTAATTTTTTATCATATAGACTATATATATGATTAAATATTCTATAAAATTATTTAAATTTAAGAAAATATTTATTTATATTTAGGTCACATAATCAATTTTCTTTAAGAATTTTTTTAATTTTAAAGTATTTATGTTAATAATTACATTGTCAAATATTATATTTGTAATGATGCATCCCTCCCGGCGAACACCACGGCCGACCAAACATCCGTCTGCTATTAAAGGCGCTTAGCGCCACAAAATCATTTTCATATGAGGCACACACGCAAGACACGTATACACGGTATATAAACTCGCTCCGCCGTGGAAAAGAGGCCGATTCCGCCAGAGTCAGCCAGATCGAAAGATCGCAAACTGCTCCGGATGCCGATCCCCAGGTCGAGGAACCGCGACGGTATTTGCGCCATCTCAGCTGTGTATTCGCAGTCGCACTCGATATCCTTTCCGTCCGGCAAGACCGAGGTATTGTTTACACTGTCTCTCCAATGGAAGTCGCAGGCGCCGAACTTCCAAATACCTTTTCGGGACGTGGGTTCGCCGTCTCCACTGGGAGTTCCCGGCCTTCTCGCTCGTGGTGGACCTGGGGATAGAGACGAGTAGGGGTGGTGCGTTCACCGTCTCGGTCGAGAGTTCTCGACCTCGCCCGCTCCACTCCGGCCATTGGGCATCGCGCCTCTGAGGCAAGCGAACGCCCCGAAGTTCCGTACCGTAATCCGCGCCGCGCGACGGACAGACAAACTGCATCTGTCCGCGCTCCCAGCAGCACCTCATCGGAAGTGTCACCGGAATCCGTCGACCGCCGTGAACCATAACCGTACCGCCGCCAGCTGCACGTCGGCCAGGCTCGCCCGGCCGAGTTCGCCGATACCGTATCGGGGCACGATACCGCGTGTCTTCCGTTCCGGGGCTCGACCGACGCAAACAATCTGCGTGCAGCAACAACCGTGTACCGTAATACCGAGACCCGCAAATGCATCCTGCTGCATGCACTCCGACGCGAACCACGAAACTTTAAAGCGCCGTGACAACACGCAAGCCGTGGATTTAAACACGCCGGAACCACAACACCGCGCCCGCTCCCTGCCGTCACCGCGAGCGTCACAAACCAAGAGTCATGTCTGTACATGAGACCCTTATATTCCGCGAACCTCGATACGCCGAAACGCCGACTATGCCATCAAAACGTAATACCGCAAAACACGGGACAACGTATCTAAATCTATCGCCACAATGTTTACAGCCGAATAGATAGATTTAAAGCACGGTCCGCTGTTACACAAAACTTTACCGAGAACATGGAATGGGAAACAAATAGCAAGTAAGTACCGATATCCTCATCTTGACTTACTCGCTCACACGCACACACATTCCCTCACAATAAATGAATGCCTGGAAACCCGGCAAGCTACGTCGAGACCACCGGATCATATCGAACACGGTTGACCAGACCACCGGACAAACACTCTACCGGCTGTGAGGGGAGAGGGGGCGCAAGGCCACCGACCGGCGGGGTCCGGGTCACAAATGGCGCACGAATTGGACGTACATAATATATATAAATACATAAATTTATTCACTTCCATTATTATTTTTTATTTAAGTAATTTTTATTGTCAAGTGTTCCAAAAAGTACATAAATAACTAGTTTGGATTTAAATTGTATTCTTGTGCCACTAACTAAAGCGATAAATTTATATCATATTTCTATATTTATACTTTAGTTGTGTATATATACAAGGTTCATAAAATAACAAGAATTTTTAAATTTCGCGGGTTTGGAGAGTCCGATCGTCAAATTTATTTTTATTATGTTGGTATGCATGCCCCTGAAGTATGATAAAATTTTCAGCTGTATTCATTGTTTACTTTGTCTGTGGCAGCCGCTAAGGTTAGACGTGTTTTTATTAGCTCGGCGATTTTCGTTTGTTAAAAGAAATGGATCAAAAAATTTTTATCAAATTTTGCGTAAAAAATGATATAGAGTGTAACAAAGTGTGTGAAATGTTAACAGAGGCCTATGGTGAGTCTGCTATGAGTAAAACAAGAGTTTACAAGTGGTATAAGCGTTTCCAAGATGGCCGTGAAGACGTTGAAAATGACGAACGCCCCGGACGCCCCAACACATCAACAACAGATGAAAACGTGGAAAAAGTGAAAGAAATGGTTATGAACGATCGCCGAATCACAATCAGAAAAATCGCTGATAATGTTGGCATATCGATTGGCTTATGCCATGACATTTTTCCAATGTTTTGGGTATGAAACGCGTGGCAGCAAAATTTGTTCCAAAATTGTTAAATTTTGAACAAAAACATCGGCGAATGGAAGTTGCTCAGGAGTCACTAAATGAAGTGAACGACGATGCAGAATTACTGAAACGTGTTATAACAGGTGACGAAACATGGGTTTACGGATATAACGTCGAAACTAAGGCTCAATCGTCCCAGTGGAGGAATTCTGGCTTGCCAAGACCAAGAAAGGCTCGACAAATGCGGTGAAACGTGAATGTTATGCTCACTTTGTTCTTCGATTTTAATGGCATTGTGCATCATGAATTCTTGCCACGAGGTCAAACGGTCAATAAGGAGTGCTACTTACAAGTTCAACGCCGCTTGCGTGAAGCAATCCGAAAAAAAACGCCCGGATTTGTGGAAAAACAATTCATGGCTTTTGCACCACGATAATGCACCTGCTCACACTTCATTGCTTGTTCGTGAATTTTTGGTCAAAAACAATACTGTAACGATGCCCCAGCCTCCATACTCGCCAGACATGGCTCTGTGTGACTTTTTCTTATTTCCAAAAATAAAGGGAACCTTAAAGGGCCGTCGTTTTACAAGCATAGATGACATTAAAAGCGCATCGCTGAAAGAGCTAAAAGCTATCCCAAACATCGAGTTTAAGAAGTGTTTCGAGGATTGGAAGAAGCGCTGGCACAAGTGCATAATATCTAATGGAGACTATTTTGAAGGCAACAACGTTAATGTAGACGAATAAATAAATATTTTTTTCAAAAAACGAAAATTCCCGTTATTTTCTGAATACATCTCGTACAAGTTTAATTGCTTCTTTTCTACTAAGTCTTGCGATCTCCTGGTTAGAAATCTCCTACTTTTGCTTTGACATGCATACCGTGGATTCACTGTCCTGACGAGGTAGAGAATTGAACAAGTCGTTTGATTAGCTGCTGCACCTTCCTTATTGTCAGTGGCATCCTGAAAATATTTGCTAGACCGTTCCAAGGTGACCAGTCTTAATCTCTTTCTCAAAGGGCGTATCAAAGGGGTAATCATTCGTTGGGATAGTTCTCAACTGTGTTTTTAGCAAACCGGAATAATCTGCGCACACCTTGATAACGAGAGACGATAAAAGAGGTCTGCCAAGATCTTTGCGCTCTCATTGATATTCAACACTGCTGTGCGTGCTTCCGAATTAAGACACCGCTGTAACTCAGACTTGAGGAGATATGAGATTGCCTCACCGAAGACTCGTTAGGCCGATCCTACATGGCCTTGATCACTACTGTTGTAGTTATCTCTCTTGATGATGGAGTTACTTTTTAATCCAGACTTGAGTTTTGGGTTCAACCTGAAAGCTCTAAGGAAGGACAACTACTTAAAGCGGAAGAATTTCTTAAATAGAAATTCACGTTGCTCTGTGGAGAGGCTCTTTTGTGTAAGTTCGCGCCATTTCTCAGTAATTAACTTGTTCCAGGACAGCACCTCTACTTTCTCGAGCTATGAAGCAAATAACTCTTTAGTAAGTGTGTCGTCTTTAGATAGGACGATCCTGAATAGAGGAGTATCTTCCTATGGAGTTTCCATGACAGGAGATACTTCTAAGATTACATTACCCTTTTTCGCTGAAAATGCAATCGTTAAGAACAACTATTATTCTGGCTTTTTCGGAAAGATATGTCGAATTTTCCGTCAATATTCTGCAATTACAGACACGGAAAGCATATACACACTTGTGTCACACTGAACTGAGGGCTCAAACTGACTAACAGGCGTAGCACGAAGGCCGTCACTCGGTCCGGGACTTCATCGATCGTAATCTGTCTCGGAGATAGTGTCTCTATCAGAGAATTTTTGCCTCCGCACATGCTCAGTCTTCTGTCTTCTCGGAGATGCAGAAAATAGCGAAGATGGAGAAGATCGCCGGGACGTTTTAATCTTTTTTCGTGTGAGCGCGTCGATTAGTTATAAGAATTTGTCTTCGAGATCCAATAAACAATCTTGGTAAAACGACTTCTTTCTCTTCTTCGGTTTATATGTTTTCCTTATTTTATTCCAAAAGAGAACGAAATACTGTACGAAAGAAAGTAAATCAAAATGCGAAGCTGTTGAGAAACACAGAAATAGGAACGCATTGAAGTTCTTTGCGCTAGCTAGGGTCGGTACCGCGTAAGCGCCATTTGACTTTTGCTTTATGTAAGCTTGTAAGAAGTTGTAGGGGACAATGCGACGGAACGTGGCAACGATATATCCATCCGGACGAGACTTCGCATAATTCCAAGAACAGACGATATGCGTGAACAGAAATACTAAGTTATCTATTAATATTTCCTGCATAATTGAGCACCTACAAAATAGATATAAAATTAAAGATCTAAAAAGAAAGATTATAACAAAATATATAATTAGTTCCGATATATAATATACGTCATCTGTAACTGCATCGCGACTTGCGTAATGTAAATTTAAAAATTTTAATAATTAAAGGAATTCACATTATATATACGACGACGTTGATCCGCACGTGAATTACATATAAATATATTAGAGGATTATATATTTATTCAATAGACGGAGAGAGAGAGAGAGAGAGAGAGAGAGAGAGAGAGAGAGAGAGAGAGAGATAGTTTGATTGATTGATTGATCTTTATTTAGCTCTCTTAGCTATTACAATTATGTTTCTTTAGTAGCCGTCGAAAAACATTAATTTGATTACAATGCTTTATATCCGTTGGTAACACCTTATACATTTTTACGCCTTCATAAAATATTGACTTTAGTGCACTCCTGGTTTTACGTAATTGCAATATAATGTCACCTGCCTGCCTTGTTGACCTCTCCCCTTCACCTCCCACCATCCCTAGCTTATTTCTCAAATGCTCATGCAACATATCATTTAAAATCTTAAAAATAAATGTACATATATTATACCTTAATCTTTGCTTAACAGATATAAATCGCAGCGTCTGCAGAATTAACTCCACTGTGGTATAACTGTCACATTGCAATATAATTCTCATTGCACTATTTTGCGCCACTTGCACCTTATCCAGCTGTGTCTCACCCATTCCTTTTAATAACGTTGCACAATACTCAAAATGCGGTGCAATGATTGTTTTATAAATTATATACCTTATGTATGTTGATACAACATTACCAATTCTATTTAAAAAACTCGCTTTCTTCCCTATTTTCTTTAGTATATGCTCGCAATGATCTGTAAATTTCAACCTATCGTAAATAATTACACCTAAATATTTCATTAAACTAATCCTTTGGACTTCAGTCCCATCCAGACATTTCAATACAATATTCCCCTCCAATTCTTTCCTTACGCTTCTAACAACGATGTACTTGGTTTTCTCTGCATTCATTTTTAACATGTTCATATTCATCCATTTCTCTGTTATATTAAGCGCAATATTCAATTTTCTCTCTAATTCTCCAGTACTTTCAACTTCTACATACACTACCGTATCATCTGCAAACATTTTTAAACTGCGATAACCTGAACTCGCAATTATTATATCATTTATGTATATTATAAAAAGCAAGGTTTCCAATACGGAACCTTGTGGTACACCATATTTTGTAATCCTTAGCCTAGATCATTCATTTTTGAAAAGCACTCTTTGCATCCTATTTAATAGATAAGATCGTAACCATTTTAAGACTATTCCCCTAATTTCATGTTGTTCTAGCTTCTCTAGCAACCTTTTCCTATCTATTGTTTCAAACGCTCTATTTAGATCCATAAAAATTAACCCTACCACTTTCTTCTTACTAATTATCAATTTCCAGTTATCAATAATACTCTGAATCGCCGTCTCACACGAATGTTTCCTTCTAAAGCCCGCTTGATGTTCTGTCATAATATTATTATCTTCTAGATACATTTCAAGCTGCTGCTTCACTACCATCTCTAATACTTTCTCATATATAGGTAACATATTAATCGACCTATAATCTCTTGCTTTTACCGCTTTGCTTATCTTGAGTGTCGGTATTATTGTTGATGTTTTCAAACTTTCTGGAAAACATCTTTTCTGCAGAGAGCTATTTATCCAATCAAGGAACTTCTCTCTTAGAGTCTGAAACACTGCTTTTAATATATCACTACTTATTCCCTCTTCTGTACCTGCAAAATCATTTAAATGGAAAAAAAATTGACTCTTTGGATGCCTTAAAAACCGTCGTGTCTTCGTTCTTCGAATCTAAACCGCGCAGTTTTTATGATCGAGGCATCCGTATGCTGCCAGAACGTTGGAAAAAGATTATAGACAACGATGGAGAATATATCATTGATTAAATAAAGAACTTTGTTTGCTTAATCACTGTCTGACTTTTATTCACAAACTCCGCATGCACTTTTGCACTCACCCAATATATTATCTATATTATTTATATAATATAAATTAAATTTATCCGCTGTATTGTCTCCTTCCGCGTCGCATAACGATTCAAAATCTATATTCTTATTTTCTTGTAGACATAACGGTTTACCTATAACTGGTTCTTTCAACGTTTTCCACATTACTGTAGCATCACCTTTATTATTATCTATCCTATTTTCATTATCTTTTCTTTTTCCTAATTAAGCTAACTACATTATTTCTTAGAATTTTATATTGCACCCAAGCCTGATCTGTATTCACATACAACGCATTTGTGTAGACCTTATCCCTTCTTGCCGCAGCTTCTCTTATTTCCTCTGAATATCATTTTTTTCCCCTCCCATATTTTGGAATCTTATAATCTTTCCATGGCGCTACAATATCCAACGTATCTACTATATTATCAACAAATATTTGTGCCCTCAGAGTGATTTCCAATTCATGATTTTTCTTTATTTTATCTCCTAATATTTTGATAAATTCATATATATTAAATTCCTTGTAGCTCTTTCTAGCTCTGAATTCTATATATTTATTGCAATTTTTAGTCATTTTCATTTCTACTTTTAACCACTCATGATCCGTAATTTTGGGCTCATAGATTACCTGAATTTTTACTTTACTATTGGCAAATAACAAATCTATAATCGTCTTACTGTCTTTCGTAATTCTCGTTGGTTCCGAAACATATTGCATCATACCCAAGCTCTGCATCATCTTGTTTAAATTTCTTGTGTAAAACGATTCTACCGAAAAATCTATATTAAAGTCTCTTATAACTATTCACTCTCCTTTTATTATTAATTCTTCCACTATATCTTTTAAAAACTTTATAAAATCACCATGCGACGCGCTAGGTGAGAGATATAATAATAGTATTATTCCAGTATATACTTTTTCTTTCACTTCAATCGCAACACACCAACAATTTGATATTAACTTCTTCGCCAACACTAATTCACATTTAATATCACTCCTCACATATAAAACAACGCCCCCTGTATTTCTACTTTCCGCATTACACCTAAACATGTTATAACCCGGTACATTAATTTCTCTATCCTCGATTTCTTCAGTCAATCTTGATTCCGATAGTACTACAAATGCATGGTTTTTCATCCTCATAACCTGATGATGTATCTCGTGCTTATGTGCAATTAGACTTTGTGCATTTGTGTATAGTAATATTTTCTCTTTACTCCATCGTTGCTATTTAATATTGTATTTACTATCCACCCAGCCAGCTCTTTTCTTCTTGCAATGCCCTCTTGAATGTCGGATAATCCGGGCTCAGGGCATCATGATTCTCGTCTATTTTCAAATTATATGTTCTATTTTTAAACATACAATTTACGCATTTCTTTTTAGTTGCTGTACATTCATTCTCCTTATGTCTTCCTGTACACTTATGACAAATTTCACTTCTCGTACAATTTCTCGCTAGGTGATAATAACCCCAGCGTTTAAAGCATCTTTTAACACTAACATAATTGAGCACAGGACATTTCCTCCATCTTACATTCAATTTCTCTTTCCTCAACATAAGCTCATGTGTCCCTTCATCCGCTTCAAATACTATTGATCCTCTCTTATTCTCCTTATCTGGCCATTTTCCCTCCTTCCTATTAATCTCTTCAATATTCTAAAGTGGAATACATCCTTTATTATTTAAATTTTATTCTGTTTCTTAATTATATCTATTAAATCCTTGTCCTCCATTTTTAATTTTTCCTCACCAATATTAATGATTTTCAATTTGGATTTCATCTACGTAATCTCCGTAATATTGAACCTTTCTCCCAGCCTATCTTGTACAGTACCTTTCAATTTCTTCATCTCCTCTCCAGTCTCACATCCCACAATTACTGTACCCTTACTACCCTTCTTCAATCTTGTTATTCCCATTGTCATATTCTTGATATCAATCTTATCCTTAATCATCTGTTTAGTCGTTTCACTTTCTTGCTGCATTTTTGGTTTAACAATTATTATATTATCCTTCTTTCTTTCCTTAATCACATCACTATAACTCTTTTGGAATCCTTCTGCTGATCTTTCTATTCCTCGTTGAATCATTCCATTCAGATCCTCTAGCTCTTGTTTAATACTCCCCATTTCTTCTCGGATAATTTCTTTAATTATCAATTTAATTTCCCTCCTACAAACTGAATCATCTTTCATTGCTTTCACTTCTTTTACAAGCTAATCTATCTTTACATCAATGCCCGATGTTCCTGCTATACTTGTACGCTCCATAGACTCAGTTGACAATATGGATCTTATTCTTTCTCCAGCTCTCTCCTCCACTGCCAATGATTTATCCTCATATATTGAAAATCTCTTATATGAACCCGGACAAGTTATTACTTCCCGATTCTTATCATATACCTTATGTTTACTAACACATCCCGGGTGATAGAACAGTTTCACACAAGACTTACATGTCACTACTTGACTCTCAATTGCCTTCTTACATGTCGAACATCGATATTCTGCATAAACCTCGTCCATATCACCCGAAAGCTCCCGTCCACATCGCCAAGTTTTAAGCTGCTTTTTCTCCGCCTTTTCCTGACTTGTCTTCTGCTGTCCAATCGTATTTGTATTCCTTTCCGCTGGATACATTTACGTGAAATCTGCGCGCGCGCACTCGCTGATCCGAACTGCTAGACGGCCAAAGAAGGAATGGGGGGAGAGAGAGAGAGAGAGAGAGAGAGAGAGAGAGAGAGAGAGAGAGAGATCTTAGTCAATTAAATATGATTCATTCTGTTCAATGACTTTCTGCCATCTCTCCATGAGCTTTATTATTTCTCCTTCATAAAAGTCCTGAGATTTTTTGGCAAAGTCATCCAAGTAGTTTTTGAAGACATCGAGGGAACTGAAGGTTTTGTTATTCAAATTGTTTTGCAACACACAAAATAATTGATAGTCTGAAGGTGCAAGGTCCGGACTATACGGTTGGTGCACCAAAATATCTCACCCAAGCCGCAATAACTTTTACTAAGTCATCAGAGAAACGTGTGGTGTAGCGTTGTCCTGGTGGAACACATCGCTCTTTCTGTTCGCTACTTATGGCCTCTTCTGGTCTTTAATTTGGTCAGTCGTAAACAGTACTTAGTTAAATCAATCATTTTGTTGGGTGACAACTCATAATAAACAATTCCTATCCAATTCCACCAGATTCTGAGCATGATCATTTTTGGATGAAATCCAGTCTTTGCGACCGTTTGAGCAGCCTCCCCGCGCTTCGACCATGATCTTTTTCGACTGACATTGTTGTATACAATCCACTTTTCATCGTTAGTGATCATCCGTTTTAGAAATGTTTCGTTTTAATAGCGTTTGAACAGCGAATCTTAAGTTGAAATTCGGTCCATTACATTCTTTTCGCTCAGTTCGTGCAGCACCCAAACATCAAGCTTGTTTACCATTCTAAACTTCCATAAATGTCACGAAACAGTTGATTGGTTAATGTTGAGGTTATGTTAGATCTCTGTAGTCGTCGAATACCGGTCGGAGTCGATTAAAGCCTTAATTAGATCGACCTCAGTAATGATTGGCTGACCTGAGCGAAAAACATTTCGGAGATTAAAATCTTCGCAACAAAATTTCATAAAACAATTTCGACACACATTATCGCTTACGGCATTCTCGCCGTACACGGTACATATCTTTTTGTGAGTTTACGGCGCGTTTTTGCCTTATCGGAAATAAAAAAATCGAAATGCACCGAAAGAACACGTTTTTCCTTTCCACGTTCAAAATATAATTATACTTTGTATACGTCACGGATCTCGGTGAATACATTCTTAAAATGTCGGTACATATTTCAGCTTACACTTAATGCACGGCACATCATATGTTTGACATTTGTGCAAGCGGAAAAACAACTGCCAAACGACATCTGTTGGAATTCTGCTACGGAATTATGCATAGATCCAGAAAGTATTGAAAAAGTTGACCGATGAGAAACGCTGCAATGTACGGCAAAAGTTCTTGGAATCTGGCAATATTCTATAAGATTGTGACACGTAATGCAAGAGGTGCCGAAGTTTTCGTTCAGTGTCCGATTTGCAGTTAAATAGATCCCGCAACAAATAAACGCAGTAATCTCGATAACGGCTACAGATATACCAGGTGTAGAAGTATAAAACCGGAATTTTTTTGTAAAAATTACACGTCTGTTGTTTGAAAATGATCAAAACTATTTTAATCAAAATAATGTCCATTGCTATTTATGCATTTTTCCCACCT
>NW_014555979.1:0-503 GCF_001313825.1 Dinoponera quadriceps | reverse complement strand
ATATGTGCCGCATCATATATGTGAGAGAGATGAAGTTCACGGTCATCCAGGTTTGGAGAGTTGGACGACAGGTTGATAACTTATTCTCCATCAATTATTACTTGCAAACAAGAGAAGAGGCCTCGGAACAAAAAGAAATTCTCTATGAAGCTAAGGATCTTTTTAGGTCTGTAGTGCCGTAGAAGAAGAAGAAGAAAATGGAGGGGATAAACAGGAAATTTCTGGAAAAGTTGAGGATAATATAGGATGAGAAAAACGAACTATAATATCGTATCCTTAACTGAAAGGGAGAGGTAAGTTTTTATTCAGTTTGTTAAAATTCTTTTTATTTCATACAATTTTTCGAAAATATAATTATTGCGAGAATATCCAACGTCTTGAAGCTACATTTGGTGAGTTCCGACTGATGGGGAAATGAAAAAGCGATGTCGGTAGGAAGAAGAAGTAGAAAAAAGGTTGAGGTAACGTAGAGGTGACGGTTGATCGGACGGTAGAGGTTGCGG
>NW_014555978.1:0-1018 GCF_001313825.1 Dinoponera quadriceps | reverse complement strand
AAAACAGATCCAATTGAGCCAGAACCGGCCTTTCTTTCCTACTCAAGTCGCTTCAGAATAATATAATAATTTAATAATAAGGAAAATATTTAAAGAAAATCCGTTAAAATACTATATAATTCAGTTATGTTTCAATGATGCTGTTTAATCTTGAGAACGCGATCATCCGATATGCGGATAAAGCTCAGCTCGCGAAATTATATCGCAAGACATCACGCGAATGAAAGAGTCGAATGTCTATAGAGAAGTGTATCCGCGCGATAATTGATACGTCAAGCTGTTCACCTCGAGCAAACAATATCGGCGTGAAAGCGTCACGGGAGCACTTGCTGATTTTTCTCAGCGCAGGAATGACGCAATTCGCGCGGTATGATATACGGCGGTACGCGCAAAAAAGCATCTCGACTAATGATTAATGACCGAGTAGCATTGATGCTTATCCCCTTGCCATGGTAAGTGGCCGAATATAAATTCCGCTTTTTAAATAGCTACCGGCGCGAAATTCAATCTTGGAGGGAAGTGAGCGATTACAGCGGTTGAAAGACAGATTATGAGAAGGCGGCCGCTACGTCATATTTAAGCGCCCCGGATTTTCTTTGTGAGCGACTAAAGGGAAGGCTATATTGTCTCTCTCTCTCTCCCTCCTCCTCCTCCTCCTCTCTTTCTCTCCCTCCCGATACGTGTCCCGCGCGATGGAAAATTAAAAAAACGCTTGAGTTTACCTAACGTGAAATTTTCTATTATGAGATTAAATGTGGTCGGTACGTCCTATTGAGGAAAAAACCCGCTCTAATATTACTTGGTGCGTTATAAAGAAAGACGCGGGCGCAATTTGCACATTTTTGCAAAGTCACATTCTTGCGCAACGTCGGGTCTCGATAAAAGATTTTTGACTGAAATTCTGCACGAGCTTGCGAGAACATAAAAAATCAGGCAATATCGTTGACTTTAACCGAGAGTGCATGACTCGACGAATAAAAGGTAAGTGAGATCTCGCGAAACTTTCTTTAATTGCCTA
>NW_014555977.1:19007-28525 GCF_001313825.1 Dinoponera quadriceps | reverse complement strand
GTGTCTTCATTTCTAACACGGGTACTTATTGAACCGCCCTCGTATGTACAAATGTAAATCCGCGAAGTATATATATCATTAAAAAATATCTCATCAATAAAATGATATTTTAACCACGTATAATAATTGATTACTTTCAAATCTTATGAAAATATTTGAGATTTGTGCAGAAATGTTGAACTGGAAGTGATTAGAAGAGACATTAAGAAATTTGAAAATACTCAGAAATATTAATAATTTTCCAATTATACAGGACTACATGGTTCAGATATAAGAAGCGGAGTGACTTCCTATGTAATTTTGGTCGCTGAATCCGTTTGGTCGCTGTATCCATTAGCGAAAAATGTCCATCACTTTTTTTAAGATATATGGTGTAATAAGGGCCAAAAACGGAGATTTTTGACATTTTTAAGGCAACTATAGCGAACCAAATTATAGTTTTAACATGCTTTTAGCGGTATCTTAAAGCGCTATTTTTTGTCTTGAAATTGTGATTTTTTAAATTTCTGTACGATTTTTTTCGCCAAGTTATGAAGGTGTGAAGACGGAAACTTTTCGACGATGAGACTATGCACTGCCGAAATGGTGAATAATTCATCGACAACTCGGTGAACTATTAAGTAAATATTTTGAAAATTGGTATCTGTGGGTTATTTTTCAAACCTTCATAACTCGGCGAAAAAAATCGTATAGGAATAAAAAAAATCGCAATTTCAAGACAAAAGATAGCGCTTTAAGATGCTGCTAAGAGAATATTAAAAACATAATTTGGTCAGCTATAGTAACGCCTTGAAAATGACAAAAATCACTGTTTTTGGCCCTTGTTACCCCATATATCTCCAAAACCTGAAGTGATGGACATTTTTCGCTAACGGATTCAAATTCAGCGACCAAAAAAACATAGGAAGTCACTATTATTCTTCTTGTATCTTTTAGGGCCTTTAATTTTGTAGGACTGTGTTATTTGTCTGAGTTTTTATGAAAAACCTATTCCAATTCGTATAAAAACTCTGAAATATTCTAAAAAAATCTAAAAATTTTCATATAAATTCCGAGAAATAATATGAAAAATTCTGAGATATTTTTCATCAGGACACACATATATTGCGTTATTTCAAAAATGTTTTAAATGTCTTGAAATTTAAATTAATTATTACATAACTGTTACAGGCCTCAGGATATTATAGTATTTATAATCGGAGGTGCAACTTACGAAGAAAGTCTATCGGTTTATAATTTAAATAAGCAAAATCAAGGCATAAAAATTATTCTAGGTGGTACTACTATCCATAATTTTAAAAGTTTTGCAGAAGAAGTACATCATGCTACTACAGGTATTTTAATGCGATATAAAATTGGAAAAAATTAATACTAGTTTGAATATGGTGATATCCAAAAATATTTATTTATTTCCTTATATATTTTAATTCTTATATATCACATGTTACATATTCTTCTGTTTNCTACAGGTATTTTAATGCGATATAAAATTGGAAAAAATTAATACTAGTTTGAATATGGTGATATCCAAAAATATTTATTTATTTCCTTATATATTTTAATTCTTATATATCACATGTTACATATTCTTCTGTTTCTCTCTATTATAGTCGTATTGTAGTATTTCATATAAAGAATTTCGGGGTTAATTCGCTAATGAATGTTATTCTGGGACAGAACTTTTTTTGTAATTTATAATTACATTTCTTTTATTTTTATCACGGAACTTTTCTTTTAATTATTTATCATCTTCATAATTTAGTATGTATTCCATCAGCGTATCCAAGACTTTATCATCATTTACTGGTATTTAGCTTTAACAGATACGTTTTATATTGATTAACGTCAGAGTAAAACGGAACAAGGATTCTATATATGATGTATTTCCACATTAAATGGGATGGAAAATTTCATTTTCTAAATACAACTGAAATAAAATAATATTGCATGATAATTTGTCGAAAATTTTTTATTTTAAAAATTGTTCGATAATATACTGAAAGCTTTCTCATTAATATTGTATATATTTGTCTTATGCGCACGTGTATGTCTAAATATATATGTGTAAGAGTTAATTGATTAAACTGATATGTATATATATTAATCCGTTTAAATTTTGTTTTTTGGAAACATCTCAAATATGTGATCAATTATATGAAATAAAGAAATATCGTTTATATCAAATTGTTATGTAATAATAATACATGGAATTACTTGCAAATAAAAATAATGATATGAATCAGTTAAAGATGACCAGAAAAATAAAATTTTATTCTATAAAAAAAGATGTTAGTTTATTCTTTATTTTTTCAGAATATGATTTGAATTAGAACTTACAAAAAAATGTTGCAGAATGGAATAAAAAATTAATAGAAGTAATTATTCGTTTTTATGTATCTCCGCGATCTTAACATATATTATTGAGATCATTCTCTAGAATAATCTCCAAAAAGATTGTGTCTCCGATTTTTTATTGAAAAATTGTTAAAAAAAAGTTTGAAAAATAAATCATTTAACATTAATATTGAAGTTCATAATATACAATACTAATATATAGTTAAAGGAAGCATATAATATATGCCGAGCCTGAGGACCGTCGAAACCATTCGGCCCTGTCTCCAAAAACAGATAAGCAGGGCCTGGCACGGGCTGACATATCGCTTCACACAGATACTCACTGATCACACTTGCTTCGGTGAGTATCTGCGAAGAATAGGATATGAGGGAACGGCCTATCACCATTATGCAACCGACCGGGACACTGCCCAGCATACGCTGGAGTCCTGTTCTGCCTGGACGAGACAGCGCAGTACCCTAATCGTAGTGGTAGAGGCCGACCATATATGTAATGCTACTATATTGCCAATCGTCCTATGCTGCCTATAAAGAGAGCCATCTCAGAAGCGAAGGACAGATGTATTTTGACCGTAGTGCGCAAACGTGGCGATTAAATGATTATATAGGGTATCCCATTTTAAAATATCTTTAACCCATTAAAATATCTTTTTAGAAAAGCGTCTTAGAGAAAAACGTTTTAAACAAAAGTTGTAGGGTTCAAAGGGGGACATCCGATAGTGACTTTGTTTTTGTTACAGGTATCCTTTTTCATAGTCAACATTTGTTTTTTTAAATCGAATAGCCTATTTTTGATACAGAAAATTGATAGAGGAGAAAATTTTACGTTAAAAACCTGTAGCAACATGTGGAATCAAATTGAAAAGGTCAAAAGGTCACTCCAAAGTCAAAAAAATTTTCACACCAGAAATTAATACAGCAAATCAGAGAAATCTGATAGTCAGTTATGCTTCATGTCAGGGGGTCAAGTTGACTTCAGAAGTCACTTGTCAACTTGATTTTTTTTTAAATGGAAATGCAATTATGAGTCCCCGTGTCTCTCACGATGTGGGGTGCTTGTTTAGCGTGAGTACCCTTGCCTCTCACGATCTAGGGTGCTTGTTTAGCGTTTGTTTGAGTCCTCTTGAGAGTATATCAATTATTATTCCCTACAATTTCAGAAGTGGGATAGTAGCTTGAGTGTATTCGTATAATTTTTTACCTGAAATTTACTCGTAAAAAAAGAGGTGATTTTGCGAGCGTCGAAAAGTTCCTAAAGTATAAGATCGACAAGAGGTTAAAGATGCGTTGATCAGAGCAAGTATGGCAGACATTATCGCGTAGATAGCATCAACGAAAAGCACGTCTGTCAGTATCAGTTTTCAGCGAAATTCGATAAGGCGTATACGTTTTGTTCGAACTATTCAACGATTCGTAGTGAGACGAATATATACGTCGTTGCTGCAAAAATCCTCGTTAGTTCGGAACTGAACGGTCGTGCGAAGCAATGGTTCTATTTACGTACTGAGTACATATACAATGTATGCACTGAGTACAAGTACATCTTGAAATGACCTTTGGAGTCGACTTGACTCCATGACATGAAGCATAACTGAACGTCAGACTGCTCTGATATGCTTTATTCATTTCTAGAGTGAACTTTTAGAGTGAATTTTTTTAACTTTGAAGTGACCCTTTGGGGTTAATTTGACCCTACATGTTGCTATATGTTTTTAGTGTAAAATTTCCTCCTTTATCGATTTCCGATATCAAAAATAAGCCATTCCGTTTAAAAAACGAAAGTTCACCTTTAAATGACCTTGAAAAAGGACATCCGTTACAAAGACAAGGTCACCGTCGTGTGTCCTCCTCTGAACCCTATAACTTTTGTTTACGTTTTTCTCTAAAACGCTTTTCTAAAAAGATACCTTAAAGGGTCTTTTAAAATGGGACGTCCCGTATATATACAGGGTGAGTCAGTTAAAATGTGACAAACGTATATCTCAGAAACAATGTATTTTGTAGAACAATATTTCATACAAAAGTTGTTTAATTTTGAGGGATGCATAAGATGGTGTCATTGATTTGACCTTTGATAATATTTTAAAGGTCATATGAAGGTCACTTTCAATTTCTTAAATATGCGACAAGGGCAGTTCCTGCCCTTCCCTACTCGCATACCGCGGCGGGAACGTCTTTTCGGTTCAGAGGAAAGGACCAGTCGGTACGAGCGGTCAGCTCGTCGTAGAAGCGGTCTTGGCCCTTGATTGGCTCGTTGAGTTTCCAGGTTCGTTGGAATAAAATGTGAGAGCGTGTTGCCGTGAGAAAGTAAATGCGGATTTTATTTGTGTTTTGGTTATTACGACGATATTGGTTAGGTGCGAGCAGATATCGGCGTGGTGCTTTATATGATTTGTGTCCGTTAGACAATGGATGCGCCGGAACCGTGTTATGATTTCGCGTGATGTGGCTTTAGGCTATATGTTTCTCGGTAGTCGGTTTTGCGGAACGGTCGGTTCGGTGACGCGGTCGCGACGATGGATACAAATGCGCGGAAGACTAGACGGAACGGGAGTCGCGGGGAGCGGACGCGGTGTTGTGACGCGCGGTTCGCGGTTCGTTTTTCGACAGCGTTGCACCTGTCTCGATATTGTTTCTCGGCGATGTTGATTTAAACGCGTCAGAGAGTATGATACGGAAACCACGCGCAGGTGGTACGGAAACGGAGACACTCTTGGAGCCTCGGAGGTCCCGCGGAGTCGAGCACGGCCGGGACGGCGGTTAGGAGGCACCCAGCGGTATCTGGTTGCGCTCTGGTGTCGGCGTGAATTCTATCTGCGGAGGCCACGGTACTAGATGATCGCGAGAGAAACGTAACACGGCGGTGATGCGACCGGAAGTATCCCGACAGGGCCCCGGAGACTTTTCCTCGAGAGGAGAGACGAGACCGAGAAAGCTCGGCGGAGACAGCGAACAACGCCACCCCCTTACCCGTTGATTCCCCTCGTCGAGGTTTGCTCCCGCGTGTGTTTAACCTAACTTATATACTACACTTCGCTGGTTTGGTTGCTCGCGGCGCAACCCGGCGCCGTTTCGCGAGGAACTCGGTGTCCCTTTTGGTTGGCGATGATGTGGCCGAGAATACTCGGCTGAGACGGCGCAGTCGCCACCCCGGACTTGTCTTGGTCGGATGTCGGTCGGAGGTCGGCGTGAACTGGGTATTCCCGGAGGAGACGACAAGTACACCGTCCCGAGGAAGGAAGGCGAGTACGGCTACGGATACGCAGCTGAGACGACGAACACATCGTCTCAGTTCCTCGGCAAGAAGGATGGCGAGTGCGGCTGCGAATACGCAGCTGAGACGGCGAACACACCGTCTCGGTTCCTCGGCAAGAAGGATCTCGAGTGCGGCTGCGAATACGCAGCTGGGACGGTAAACACACCGTCTTGGTTCCTCGGCACGGAAGATCGGGGCCCGGAGCAGCCAGCGATCGGATCGCTGTGGCTGACTCCGGCGGAATCGGCCTCGATGCCTCCGCCGGTCGGATTTTATATCCGACCGTTGCTTTGGCGGGCCGGTGTTTATATTCATTGACATGCATGTGATCTCGCCTCTGGATGAGGCGTGTCACGTGAGTTTCGTGTCATGTGAGTTTATGTGGCGCAAAGCGCCGGTGAGCGATCCGACGGATGGTCGGTCGGGTCGCGGGGGGCTTCGGTGCGAACGCACCGTTACAAATGGAAACTGCTACTTTTTATTGCATATTTTTGCAGCTTACCTCGAAAGCTTTTCAAAACAGTATAATAAAATATTTTTGCATTAAATACATTTCGAGTTATAAGGCTTGAAAGTTGCAGTACTGCCGGCATTAATACTATCCAAGACACACAGCAGAGAAGGTTTGGAGTCAAAAAATACTACGAGTGACGAACCGTGGGGTACTTATCTCTGCTGAAACACACACACATACACAGAGCTAAGAGCGTTGTAATCAGAAAATACTATGGGAATGACGAATTGTTTTGTACTTATACCTACCTTGGGTAGTGCTAATGTCGGCAGTACTGCAACTTTCACGTCTTTCATGCCTTCATAATTCGAAAAGCTCTTAATATAAAAATATTTTTTATTTTATACTATACTATGCTATAATTTTATACTATATTTTATTATAATGTTTTGAGAAATTCTAAAGGTAAGCTACAAAAATATATAATAAAAAGTAGGAATTCCCGTTTAAGAAATTGAAAGTGATCTTCATGTGACCTTCAAAAGATTATCCAAGGTCAAACCAATGATACCATCTTATGCATTTCTCGAAATCGAACAACTTTTATATGAAACATTACTCTGTAAAATGCTTTATTTCTGAGATATACGTTCGTCACACTTTAACTGATTCACTCTGTATATATTGTTGCGTCCCGAAGTACCCCGAAACTCCCTCCTTCACTTTCTTTACCGCTCTTCCTTTTCGCTTTTCTTTTTCCTACTCTTCTTTCACCTCGGTAATCGCCTGGTGACAACATATCGGGGCCGTTTCAGCTTCTAAAAACAATTACAATATTAGTTTGTAACCCCGTTCGTATTGTTATTAACTACCGCATAGTTATAGGAACTTAATATATAATGTTTTTTTACGTCCCGACCAACAATATAATTATTCTCGGAAAAATAAACTCACTTTGAAGTCTTCATCATGGGAAACTTAACCCCACCTATCAACTGTGGCCAGTACTTCAATACAGATCGGGCACAGGAGCACCGAGAACTTCAATTGTGCCGGGCCCCGTCACTCAGCATGCGCGCCACCACAGACCCGTTANAACCCGTTAAACCCCCCCCCCCCCTCCACGCCCTTGGATCACGTGTCGCGCGTAGCCTAATTCAATCTATAGGAGATGGAATCATGGTAAGGGAAAGGCGCGGCAAAAAATAAACTAATTACTTTTTTCTCTTTTCTTCCCTGCACTTTATTCTTTTTTTTCTCTTCTTCTTCTCCTTTTATCATTTACATTTTCTCTATACCAAACAACTTGCAAAATCCATATGTATTCCACGGCCAGGGCTCGTTCCAGTTCTCTCCAATTATTCAAAACACCTCGGCGTCCAACTAGGAGTAATACCGCTCCTTCACTAAGTCCACCTTCTCCCACCTGGTCCTTGCTCCAGGAACCCGACGTGCTCTTTCATACATCTATAAGAAATCAGAAATTGAATACAATTGAACGAGGAACGCCTTACCTCTTCATGACATTAATGCACTTATCCTCACTAGCTGCTCAAAGATCTTCCTCTCCTCCCTTACACTTATGGCTTTCATTCTTTTCTCCTTTTCTTTCCTTTCTTTTTTTTCTTCTCTGCTCTCCTTATTTAGTCTTCCTTATTCATGTGAATACTTCGACTGACAACCGTTTACTGCTGTCCAAAATTAATCGCGCAACCCACGCTCAGGGGAGCTGCGTGAGCAGTAACCTGAAGCCACTCGATAAGCGAGTTGTTATCACACACATACACAGCGTAAAATCTTTCACCAATACCGACCTAAATTAATCATAAATTTATGGCCCGTGTCACCTCACCATTAATAGAAAAATTCGGAATGGATCGAATAACTCCGCGCCTTCTAAACCTATGTTTCAGACATCATATGCGACTTAGATAAACTAAATTTTTCCGCTCCGAGAGAACGGACATGCATGTTCAGTCTCTCATCTTATCTCAGTAAACCTATGAACACTGTGGAACGTTAAGTTCGTTGGTGTTCTTACCGAAAATGCTGACCATCGCGACTGCAAAAGAAAGAGGGAGACAAAAAACGAGCTTATAAATAAGAACCTCATTTTCGCGGCAATAGTAGTAGTAAAAGTTCTTTTTAGTTCAGTTCACGCAGTCCGGGCAGTCTCTGCAATTCAGTCAGTTAGGCAGTGTTTTCTTAGTTCAGTGCAGCCGCGGTTCTTAGTCAGTCAGTTTCTCAAGTCAGTCTCGCGAATCTTAGTTTCGGTTTAAACTTCAGTCAGTGTCAACTCAGTCCTTGCGATTTTTCAAGTCAGTTTTTACTCAGTCTTCGCGGTTCTTTCGATCTTGTCGGTCTTGTCAGTTTCTGCTATGTATTGAGCGAATCACCTGCCTTACAGGGATGAAATCTTCACCTGCTGTCAACTTGAGTTGCCTCAGCCAGGCCGCCTGTCTCTCTTCAAAGGCGACGTACATCTATCAACTTTTATTTTGGATTAGCCGACATCAATGTACGTCTTTATTAAAATATCAATATGGCGTATTCCAAGATCTAATGCAATCACCTCGGGTCGTAAGAAAATTGTTGCCACCTCGAACGAAAATCATCTGAATTTCCTTCGCGAATATCATACAAGGGTGGATCAAATATAAACGAGCCTTTTTAAATTGCGCGCCCATCGGCGGCGTGAGGGGTCTGCAACGTTTTGGACGATAGAGGGGGGTCATGTGGAAGGCAGTAATAACGTTGGCGCGTCACGTGCTTCTTACTCTCAGCAGCAATCACGATGAGCGAGAAAGCGGTACACCCCGCAGTTGCACAACGTATTATTATTAAGTTTCTCGTCAACGAAAATGTAAATGCTGCTGAAATTCGACGCCGTTTACTTCCACAGTTCGGAGAAAGAACCTTTTTATGGGCTCGGGTGAAGCAGTGATGTAACGAATTTAAGAAAGGACGAGATCGTGTTGAAAACATTGCCCACCCGCGTCGTCCACGCACCAGCATCACAGCGCAGAACACCGAGGTTGCTCGAGAATTCATCGAAGGCGATCGGCACTTAACTGTTCTTGAAATCTCTCAGAAACTTCAGATCAGCTATGGAAGTGTGTAATCAATCATTCATAATGAGTTGGGATTTTGAAAAATGTCGGCTCGTTGGGTTTCAAAGTTGCTGAATGCAGAGCAAAAAAAACGTGCGGTTTGAAATTTCTCGGAGGCTCCTAACGAGGTACGAGGGGGAAGTTGACGCTTTTGGAAAATATCGTCACGTGCGATGAGACTTGGGTCCATCATTACATCCCTGAATCGAAGAGGGCTAGTATGGAGTGACGGAAGACTGGCGAGAGTGCACCGGTGAAAGTGAAGACGCGGTTGTTTGCAGGGAAGGTCTTGGCTACAGTGTTCTGGGACTGTAAAGGCGTTCTGCTTGTTGATTTTCTTCAA
>NW_014555977.1:0-18894 GCF_001313825.1 Dinoponera quadriceps | reverse complement strand
TGGTGATTTTGACGTGAGAAACGAAGAGCGTGGGAAACCACCGAAAAAGTTCGCAGACAACGAATTGCAAGCCTTATTGGATGAAGATGATACTCAAACTCAACAAGAACTCGAGGTTGAATTGAATGTGACGCAGAAAGCTGTCTCAATTCGTTTGAAAGCCATGGGAAAGATTCAGAAAGTGGGAAAATGGGTTCGGCATGAACTGAATGAAAGACAGCAAGAAAATCGAAAAACCACTTGTGAAATGCTGCTCGACAGATACAAAAGAAAGTCCATCGTATCATGACAGGTGATGAAAAATGGATATATTTTGAGAATCCTAAGCGTCAGAAATCATGGGTGAATCCAGGCGAACTATCGACATCCACTGCAATCGCTTTGGAAAGAAGACAATGCTCTGTGTTTGGTGGGATCAGAAGGGTGTAATCTATTATGAGCTGTTAAAACCTGGTGAAACCGTTAACACTGACCGCTACCAACAGCAAATGATCGATTTAAATCGAGCATTGCGTGAAAAACGACCGGAATATGGAAAAAGGCAACACAAAGTCATTTTGCTCCATGATAATACCCCGTCACACACAGCAAAACGGGTCAGAGAAACGATCGAGGCGTTTAGTTGGGAAATACTAACGCATGCGGCTTATTCTCCAGACTTGGCTCCGTCGGATTATTATCTATTCGCATCAATGGGACACGCTCTCGCTGAACAACGCTTCAATTCGTATGAAAATGTACGAAAATGGCTCGATAGCTGGTTCGCTTTAAAAGAAGAAATGTTTTTTGGCGTTGCATTCATAAACTGCCGGAGAGGTGGGAAAAATGTATAAATAGCAATGGACATTATTTTGAATAAAATATTTTTTATCATTTTCAAACAACAGAAGTGTAATTTTTACAAAAAAATTTCAGTTTCATATTTCTACACCTGGTAGTAATATTACATTTATGAAGCCGATCTCTCGCTCCCAAGCATTGTTCGCGCCATGCTCGGAAACGAGAAGAACTGGTTGGTGGTTTCCTTTTGCGAAGAACTTCTGACGTAGAAGAAGGAGGCCGGAAAAATCCGGCCTTCTTCTACGGAGAAAGAAATTTCCTCTGTCTGAACAGGATGGCGAGGGAGGAGTAGCTTATTATGGCGGTGCATCTCACGTCGGAAGCTTCCTCTTTCTGTCCACAAAAGGGGCATCGAATGAGGCCCCAGTAGGGACGGAGTTAACTAGGAGGAAGGATATTCTCTTCCTACTACCCTGCTTCTACCCCGACTGCCTTTCGGGAAATTCGGAGCGCGACCTGAAAGGAGGAGCAACTATACTCTTCTTTCCCGGGTCAACGATGCAAGGTTTGTTGAGGCGCGCGCGCTAGAAGCCCATGCAAAGAATCGCGCGTGTGTCTCTAGACCAAGGGAGTAGAAGTCCGGGCAGGGAATACTGGACTTCAATTCTTGCCTTCATGAGAGGGACACGACAGAGTGTGTGGTTTATATCCTATTGCAAAAAGTTATGTCAGCCGGGGAACTAACGAAACCCTGGCGAAAAATCAATAAGAAAAGGTGAGACACTTGGGAAGGATATTACTATCGATAATGATATTTCCATCGAAATCCTGGACCGTCCCGATTAAATCGCAGAGGAACGACACTTGGGGGGAGGGGTTAATCAGTAAGAGTTCAGCATACTCCTTAGAGCTTCCTCGAGTTTCAAAAAAATCCATGAGGATTTTCTTTCCTGGAAAGTGACACAAAAGGTGTACAGAGTGTCCCAATTTAACTTAGACGCCAAAATTTCTCGAAAACGATGCGTTTTCTAAGAAAAAAATGTATCAAATATAAGTTGTAGGGTCTGAAAAAGGCCATCAGATAAGCTCAGATTTGGTTTCGAGACTCACTTTGGACCTAATAAAGTTTAAGTTGTTTTTCTTCGGCGGGAATATCTTTATTTTATTACAAATTTGTATTCTATAGAAAAAAATAAGAAAATTTTGCTCCTGGTAAATTCTGCTCCTGGTTTTCGATAAACTTTGTCTAACAGGCGCAAAATAGTGCTCAAAGTTCTTATTATGAAACACTTGACGATCAATGAAAACAAATCCAACGGACGATTCGGCCAACGAAGATAAGATCAAGGAATGATCCAGCCAATGAAAGCAAGACTAGGGGACGATACGGCCAGTGAGGGCAAGATAAGGGAATAGTGTAGCCAGTGACGATGAATAATGGATTATGGACTATTTGATCTAATCTTTGCCATTACATCATTCTGTCTGTATCAAATATTCAAAATGTCCATATATTCTTTAACCCTTTGAAGCACAAATTTTTCCTTCTGTTTATTTTTTATCAAATTTGGTATCTGGGGATTTTTAAGGTCGCTAATCACAAATCTGGGATTGAAATTGAAAAATTTTTTAAATCTAATTTGGCGGATCCAATATGAAGGACCAAAATTGCAACGAACCAATCAAATCACTTCAAATTTGATATTCTAGAGTTTTTGGGATTGCTGATTACGAATCTTGAGTCAAAATAGAAAATTTGCCAAAATTCAAAATGGCGAATCGAACATGGCCGGCTATAATTGCAGAAAATTTAGAAAATTAATTCAAATTTAGTATTTTTAAGTTTTTGAGACTGATAACGAATTCAAAGTTAAAATTAGAAAATTGTCGAAATCAAAGATGGCGGATTCAATATAACGAGCCAAAATTGCAGCAGGTAATTACATAACTGGAGGTATTCGTAGTCTCTATCTTGGATAAAAGATCAGATATTATTGATTACTTATCTAATAATGCGTAATCCATTCTCGCTTTTAGCGTTAGTTAGTCGTTTTCGCAATATCACATTTCATAATTTGTACTTGGAAGCTTTAAAAGTCATAGACACTGAGTATTTGCATATTTAATCCACTATTTTGTATTCAACATTTTGAATTTTATAATTTAATTTCGACCACAGATTCGCAATTAGCGACCCGAAAACTCTCGTTTGGATACCACTTTTGAAGAGAATTGCTTGATTTTCTGCATTTCAATCCATCATATTAGACATTTTGAAATTTGAAAATTTTCTAATTCTGACATCAGATTCGTAATCAGCCACCTGAAAAAACCCTGTATATAAGTTTTAACATCTAAATTTGGAAACGTCGTTGAAAAATGTATTTTCTCTGAAAAACAGGCATTTTTTTAACTTGGTTATTTTTAACACTTGCAACAAAGTGTATTTTGACGACTTTTTTTACATTCTCTGTGACGATGCAAATTTTTGCTCATCAATCAGGTCTGTGGTCTGACCGAGGATGACCGAGGATGAGCCGGAAACTCGCGCCTTTTCGTAGGAGAAAGAGACCGAATTTAGTAATTTTGTCTCATGCGCCGCTTGGCTCACGAGACGCGACCCGCGGCTATTATTATTTTTGATAAGCGTAAGGTCACCCACGATGAGCCAGTGCATCGGACGTAAGGAGATTGGAGAAATCGGAGCCTGGAGGAACCAGGCGCGAACGAGAGCGAGGAGCGACTAGAGCAGCGTGCGGAAGGGCGCGGGAAATCTTTGTTTCCCGGGCGAACAGCTGGCGACGAACAGCGGGGATGGCCACCTTGCGCTAAGAAAGGCGTAAGGCTTCGCGACTTGATCGCAGATTATGCGAGGGAGGACCCCGGGGGAAATCTTTCGAACTGCGAGCCCAATAGTTGCCGAATGTCGTCCCGAGAGGAACAAGCGCAAGCTAAGCGTCGAATAGAGGACTCTAGACGCGAAGCTCTCGCGAGCATCTGTGATAAGTGTGATCCAGCCGGGAGAATCAATAGGATGCCGTATCGATCGGCGCGACAGATCCTTGGCAACGGCTGTCTCCTGCGCTAATTGACGAGTCCTGCTCGTCACTGTGCGGCCCAACGGCGAGCGCTACGGATGTCCCGGAGCGAGAACGAGCGAGCGAAGCTGCCGAAATAACGGGACAACTTGCTGAGAAGAAACGAGCTTGAGGCGGCGAGTGGGTGAGAGAGAGAAACATTATACATCCGCGAGACTCGGTTGCCTTCTCTAGTTACCGGTTGCACAGTTCTCAGATATTATTTGTCGATATTGCATATATTTTATTAGGAGCCACATTATTGAATATCATATTTTTTGGAAAACTGCTTCTGGCGAACGAGCTAAATCAGGTATTGTACGTGATCGGCCAGAAAGCAGTAATTACTATTGGGAAAAGCTCAGCTGGCGCCCATTGGGAAACCCAGTGAGATTCGCATAACGAAACCAGGCAAGAGAGCTTTTCTTGGTAACATGACGCGCGTTATCATAGCTGCCGTCAAGCGGCTTAAATCCGCCGCATAAAGAATCTCGTACAACATCTCGGACGAGCCCTCGCTCTTAAGAATGTTGCTTCGTCGCTGAAACAAACACTCCAAAAAAATATTAATGGCGTTACGGGATCCCCCGTGATATTGATTAGTTGCATGTAATTGAAGGTCATCAGGCGAATTAAAGAATTGTTATTTACATGTTAAATCTGTTTTTGAATTAGTATCTCTCCCGACTACTCCCCGAATTGTCCGCGAGTATCGAGGAAGAAGGTGAAAAAATCACGACGTTCTACCACGCGGGTTAGCGAAGGAATAGATTCGTTATCGCAAAAATAAAAACTAAGTTACCCGAGTTGGGTCCGCTGCCGCGAGAGCGGGAGCGAAGAAGTCCTGCAACTGCGCAGACAATCATATAACGTTGCAAAAGCGTTGCATCACCTATTTCTAAGATACTAAAAAAATTAAAAAAAAGTCCAAATATAGCAATGAAAGTTTTATCGACAAAAATCTGAAAGAAAAAAGGTAGAAAGTATTTTTTTCTACTGTCCTTCTGAGGGTTAAATCAGTTGAGTCTGCGTCTAAAATTTTGTATAATTGATCTGATTGTGTTATCGCTTGACAGGCTAGGTTGATTCTATTTATTATCTAATCCTGTGGTTGGTTCATTTTCGTATACAGCATTCTTCACGTGCTCCCAGTAAAAATCAAGAAGATTCAAGTCTGGTGATCTCGGAGGAGACCACAAACTGGCCTTTCTCAGCTTATCCAACGATTTGGGAATTCCGCATCTAGGAATCTTCTGATATCTCGAGCGAAATGTGCAGGGCATCATTTTACTGAAACTAAAATCTTTGACGAATATTTAGCAGAATATTCTTGAAGTATCCTAGTAAATGGTTCTGAAGAAAATCTAAATAAATTGGACCGTTAATAGTACATTCGAAAAATGCGGTCCGATAATCTGGCCATTAAATATTCCAATCCAAATATGGAGGCTCCAATAATTGATTGAGCACTTGTCGGGATCAATAAGGATTTACTGGTGAGTAATAACGATAATTGTGTCTATTGAGACATATACGAGGTCTGTTCAAAAAGTATCGCGAATTTTGTGTTTTTTCAAAAATTATTTATTTATTCATGAATATCTATTTTGTCTCCTTCAAAGTAATCCCCATCAGATATTATACACTTGTGCCAACGTTTCTTCCAATCCTCGAAGCACTTCAACAAATCATTTTTTGTGATCTTGCTTAGCTCCTCCTTCGATGCCGTCTTTATCTCCTCATTCGTAGCGTAGCGTCGTCCTTTCATGTGCCTCTTCAGTTTCGGGAACAAGAAAAAGTCACAGGGGGCCAGGTCTGGGGAATACGGTGGCTGCGGCATCATTAGTGTGTTGTTTTTGGCCAAAAATTCGCGCACAAGCAAAATTCGCGCACAAGCAATTTTGGTACGAATTTCGCGGCGACCCGTCTCATGCCCAAATCATTAGTAAAAATCGAATGGCACGAGCCAATCGATATGTTTAGGTCCTCAGCAACTTCTCTAACGGTGATTCGACGATTGGCCAATACTATTTTCTTCACTTCATCAATGTTTTCGTCTGTTGTTGACGTGCTCGGGCGTCCGGCACGCTCTTCGTCGTTCACATCTTCTCGGCCCTCTGAGAACATTTTGTACCACCGATAAACGTTGCTTCGGTCCAAGGTAGCTTCACCATATGCCACAGTCAACATTCGGAATGCGTCCGCGCACTTAATTTTGTTAGATTCTTTGATCCATTTTTTGGAATAGGCAAAAATCGAAGACGAGCCATAACACGTCCAAACAAAACAGCTGTCAAAGATAAACTGAATATTCAAAATGGCCGAACTTGTCGGCATAAGTGAGGGACATGAGTACCAACATAACGCCACAAAAAAATCGAAAATCGAATATACGTAACCCGCGGAAATTCAAAATTCGCGATACTTTTTGAACAGACCTCGTATGCTTAAGAATGTTGCTTCGTCGCTGAAACAAACATTCCAAAAAAAATCCGGTTTCCGTTCCAATGTGTCGAATGCCCATCTATATAATCGAGCTCTTAGCACGTATCTATCTTCGCTTAATTCTTGTACAAGATTCACGTGATAAGGACGATATTGAACAGATTGTAATATCTAATTAATCATAGATCGAGGAATTCCTAGTACTCGTTCCATTTGACGAGTGCTGATGGATTCAAATGGACCATGTTTAATGGATTCTGAGAAGTCTAGGATTGTTACGGTTTTGAAGCGTATTTCTTTGTCTTTGGTAATGTAATACGTTTGTACGAAATCTTTTTTCGATATTTACGAGGGTGAATCAAATATAAACCGGAATTATTTTTGTACCCGCAGTGAGACGAACGGAAAGAGGCCAGGCTTCTGAGCGTTATAGGTGAGGATGCCTGAAGGAGATTCCCCCCTACGCGACCTCTCATTAGCGCTCCGTTAATCAGTATCACAATATCAGAGCGGGAGGTGCCCTCGTCCGTTGCACAACGAATTATTATTAAATTTCTCACTGCAGAAGGCGTAAAGCCGGCGGACATATTGAGAAGGCTTGAAGCACAGTTCGGGGACAATACGCTTAAGAAGACTCAAGTGTACGAGTGGCACAAACAATTTTTAGAAGGACGGGAAACTGTTGAAAATGAGGGGCACCGACGTCGCCTGAGGACCAGCGTGACAAAGGAGAATATTCGTCTAGTTAGCAGCCTTATCGAGGGTGACTGTCGCTGAAATTGCTTCTGAGGTCGGAATAAGCTTCGGCAGTACTCAGGCAATCATTACTGACGACCTTGGGTTTCGAAAAGTGTCCGCTAGATGGGTCCTTCGTCTTCTCACCGAAAATCAGAAACGGCACTGTTTGGAGGTGCGCCATACAGCTGCCTTAACTCGTTAAAAAATGGAAGAACTGGTCTGGACTACACTGGAACATCCTCCCTACAGTCCGGACTTATCGCCCTGCGATTATCATTTGTTTGGACCATTGAAAGAAGCACTTGGAGGACAAAGATTTGACAACGATGCTTCTGTCGAATCCTTCGTGAGCGATTGGCTGCTGTCACAGCCGCCTTCATTTTATGATAACGGAATTAAAAAACTGGTTACCCGTTTGGAAAAATGTGTTTCGAAGTCCGGGGATTATGTAGAAAAATAGTTATGTATGTTAATTTTTTTATGATGTTTTAATTAAACAAAAAAAATAATTCCGGTTTATATTTGATTCACCATCGTATTATTTCCTATGCACTGCCGGCAATTAGGATATCGCATAAGACATAAAAGTCGTCTATAATTCCTATTACTCACCTAGAGTAATCAGAATGTCATTTGGTTTATTATTCGCCAAGTAGAAAAATTTAACTTTTCAAGTAGAATGTGCACTATATCATTTGGTTTATTATTCGCTAAGTAGAAAAATTTTACTTTTCAAATAGAAAAATTTAACCCGGATTCGAAAATATCAAACTATTATTGATCAAGTGATTATTACAAAATTAATGCTATGACAGATTTACCCAGAGAAAACTTGGTAATAGAATGTTACTATTCTCTTCCTTTCTTAAAAAAATAAAATAGCGGATAACAGATATGCAGGAGTAACAGGATTGAGTTTTGATAGATGGTTAAAAGAAATAAAAAGTTTTTATGAATATCATCTACAATATTTTAACATGTGTTCTATAATGATATGTGAATAGAACATTCGCATATTTATATTATTGGGTCTATACATAATTCCGTAGCGAAAATCGAATAAATTTCAAACGCAAAATATTTAACAAAAAAAGCGATTTTAATCAAGTAAATATGTTATATTTTGTTCAATGATTTTCTGCCATCTCTCCACGAGCTTTATTATCCTTCTTTCATAGAAGTCCTAAGATTTTTTGGCAAAGAAGTCATCCAAATGGTTTTTGAGGACGTCCAGGGAACTGAAGGTTTTGTTATTCAAATTGTTCTGCAGTGCCCGGAACAAGTGATAGTCTGAAGGTGCAAGGTCCGGACTATACGATGGATGCACCAAAACATCCCATCTAAGTCGCATTAACTTTTGCCAAGTTATCAGAGAAACGTGTGGTCTAGCGTTGTCGCCTAGTGGAACACAACGCTCTTTCTGTTCGCCGCTTTGGGCCGCTTCTGATTAATTGTTCGCTTTAATTTGGTCAATTGTGAGTACTTGGTCGAATTAATCGTTTTGTTGGGTGGCAGCACCTCACAATAGATGATTCTTTTCCCATTCCACTAGATACTAAGCATGACCTTCTTCGGGTGTAATCCAGCCTTTGCGACTGTCTGAGCAGCGTCCCCGCACTTTAACCATGATCTTTTTCGACTGACATTGTTGCAGACAATCCACTTTTCATCGCCAGTGATCATTCGCTTTAAAAATGGTTCGTTTTGAGCAGCGAATCGCAAGCTGAAATTCGGTCCATTACATTGTTTTCGCTCAGTTTGTGCAGCAACCAAACATCAAGCTTGTTTACCATCCCAAGCTTCCGTAAATGTCTCGAAACAGTTGATTGGTCATTGTTGAGGTTATATCCGATCTCTGTAGTCATCAAATGCCGGTCGGAGTCGCCGGATTAAAACCTTGATTTGATCGACATTAGTAATGACTGGCTGACCAGAGCGAGGAGCATCTTGGAGATTAAAATCTCCGCAACGAAATTTCGCAAACCACTTCCGACACACACTTTCGCTTACAACATTCTCTCCGTACATAGCACATATCTTTTTGTGAGTTTGCAACGCATTTTTGCCTTTTCGAAAATAAAAAAGCGAATACACCGAAAATATATGTTTTTTCCTTCCATGTTCAAAATAAAATTAAACTTCGATACGTCATGGATCTCGATGAATATTTTCTTAAAATGTCGGCACAAATTTAAGCTTTCGCTTGATGTACGACACTTCATATGTTTGATATATGTGCGAGCGAACAAACAATTGCGAACGACATCTGTCAGAATTTCGCTACGGAATTATGCATAAACCTAACAGTTATGAGTGTTATTAACGGCGGAGAAATAAAATTATCTTTTAGAGATAATTCCCTGAATATTCTTCCCGAAAACATATCCAAGTTGATCGTTTGCTGATCTTGCCACCGTTAGTCGGAATGTGTTTCAAAATTAGAAATTTGAGCACTATTCTGAAGCATCTGTTGGAGGAAGTTTAGCGAAAAATTATCAGGAACAAAATTTTTTTATTTTTTTCATTATAACAGTTTTGTAACAGCATTGTTTTTTCATTGTGAGATATCTTCCCGTTGTGCTTGGACGTGGCTCGTTGGAGCCAGGGTTTAGTAGAGGGAGAGATGCGGCAGGAGTAGAAGAGAAAGAGAGTGAGAGATACAATTATCTGGCAGATACTCACGTATATTTTTGTGATTATTTACAATATTTACAAGGTGGCGCGAATGGGGTTATGTACAATCGTTTAGTGAGCGTCGTGTATGGAGGCGGTTACCTCTAAGTCCTTGTGCGTGCGGACGGGATGGCTCTCGACGCCGGTCGGTCCGGAAGTTCTGGTGGCGCGTCGGCAGGCCACGGGCGCAGCCGCACTTCCGTTGGCTGGAATCCTTCTGCAATGACTCTCGGTTTGGTCGTGACCCTGCCGGTTCTGCTTTCGCTAATGAGACCTTACTGTTGGTTGCTGATCTACTTTGGCCTGGCCTCGGAGCTAACTGAATTGCTCTAAACGGTGGGCGACTCTCTCCTCAAGAATCTTGCACAGGCTCTTGTAGTCGTCGGTGAATGGGTTTGCTCGTGAGAATGGACTTGCCCTGGTGCCGCCCAGTTCGGTGCGGACTACTCGAAGAGTAGTGGTGCAATGACAGTGGGTATTTCCTTGCTGGAACAGTGGATCACCGATACCGGTTGGTCTACTCTCGTCGGTGGAGCTAGCTTCCGTCCCCAGTCGTCTGCCCGGTGTTCTGCGTGTGGCTTACTCTTTCAAGTTCGCCGGAGAACGATTGACTGCTTGGCGTGCTGCGCAGCGTACTAATAGCCATCGCGCAGCGATCTTGTCTGTGAGCGAGTGAAATCGTGCGTATGCCGTTTAGCGCCGCTCCGACGTTACCACTCGCGGATGTCTTTACGGTAACATCGTTCTCGAGTGAACGGAGCCGCCTATACGCCGCCTTGCAGCGCCTTTGCGACACTACCGCGCGGGATCACATGCACGGAGACGTGGGGTCATGGCGAGTAGTTGCGCGCTTTCCGGCCTATAGTGTTGGCCAAGTAATAAGGGCCCTCAGGCACCTCGTTACATCATGGAATACGAACTTGCAATAGAACATATGCATTTCATTGAATAAAATTAACTTGGGCCTTATTGGGCCCAAAGTGAGCCCCAGATCCAAAATCTAAGTTCATCTAATGGTTCTCTTCAAGCCAAGTTGTTGCAAGTGGTTTTCTACATTCGATTTCGATATTTGGAGAATGTCTGCAATCTTCCACGTCGTGTGGCGTGGATTGGTGTCGATTAAAACTTTCACTTTGTCATTGTCGATCTCGAGTGGCCAGCCATGGTGCGTCTTGAACAGAAAAATCTCTGGAACGAAATTTCTCAAATCACTTCTGGTACGCGTTCTTTTACGGCATTTTCGCTATATACTGTGTGATATGGCAGCCATATGGGTGCCCGTTACAAGGGGCGAGTGTCTCCGAGAGAATTAAAGTTGGAGGTTTAGGGTCTGATAAGCGGAGGGCAGATTGCCGTGATTTAGTTTTGTTTACGAGATCGTACACGGTAGTGCACGGTCGAACCTTGTGATGACCCCGTGATCCCGTGTGTGTGATTCCGAGCTCCGACAGCTACGAGAAGAAAAGACATAGCGCGTGAAAGAGAAATATGGAATTACGAACCCCGGAGAGGAGCGATGGAGCGCCGACAGGAGTAGCTGGAAACAGAACACATGGTGAGTCCCTCCGTAAGTATTTTTAGAAGGCTGCCAAATGAAAGCCGAAACCTACCTTGCGCTTAATTATAGTTGCCGAAGGAACAGAAGACGATGATGCCGCAGTCCCGAAGATGGCAAGTGTACCAGAAGGAGAACCGCTACCGGGTAGACTCGCGAGGTACAGACGAGAAGGTGAGTAGTAAGCGAAAGCTAATGAGAGGAACGAATAAAGTTCCGAAAAGCTCCGGAAATTGCCGAAGAAGAGGGGCCCCGGTGTATCTGCGAATTGCGCACTTCGGGACTTCACTTTATTGGTGGCACGCGCCTTGATTACAGCTACGACATTAGCGAGAGTGAGCGAGCAATCAGACGATCCAGAAGAGATAGAGAAAGAGAGATACAAAGGCAAGACGTAGTAAGCGACCCAGAGGAAGCATCACCGGAGCAACAATCACATAAGGTCACTAATAATTCACATCTAATTTTGTAGAAAGTAACATCTGGCGCGATGGAAGGAGAAAATTCGGGGCTGGTTGCTAGGAACGACCGACAGATATCCCTTTGGTGGATAATGTGAGTAATTAACGACGGATATCGGATCGAGATGCCGCAGCCCTGGACGGGGAAATCTCCATCGAAATCGGACGCATTAGAGTTATCGAATCGCGTTTCCGCTATCGGGTTACCGGTGAAAGAATTCGCGAAGTAAGAGCTATCGGGGAAATCAGCGAGGCGGGCTGGCATGGCGGAGCGATCGTGGCTTCCCTAATCTTTCCCTAATCTTGGTGTCAATATTTTGCGACTTGCAAAACTATATTTGCGGAGGAAAGTCTCGAGGCTGCCGCTGGAGCCGTGCTCCCGATCATCCACGCGCCTACAGTGCGACTAACAAGGGACATTCGGCAATGCGTAAATTTAAAAAAATTTGTAATTTTTTAGAATTATAGCAGACAAACCGAATAACTAGACAATTTTTCGTTGATGCCCAATATCGGTTTTAACCCCTTAACCTACAACTACGGGCATAGCCCGTAGTAGATGATTGGGCCAAACGTGAATATTACGGGCATAGCAAGTAGTAGATGATCGGCCCAAACGTAAATATTACGGGCATAGCCCGTAGTAGATGATCGGGATTTGTAGAATATTTGGTAAGAGATGTAATAATTGTGGTAGATGCAAGGCCCGAAATTTTCGAATCTAAATCGTAGGTTAAGGGGTTAAGGATGAAATAAATCCCTTGAAGGAAAAACAGTACTTAGATTTTTAAGTGAATATTATCTAAACTATTAGAAATATAAAAAAATTTTTTAACCAAAGTTTCATAGTTTCGATATTACTTTATGGTAACATTCTGAGATTTTTCGAAAAGTTCATATTTTCGAAATACTGCCAAGTGTTGCGGATCGAGTGAGGCTCGAACGCCGTATTGCAGTGCGTCAGGCGAGGTAGGTGCGCCGGACTCTCTCCGCCGAAGCTAGTGGCGCGCCGCCTGGGTGGTCCGCCCACGAACAAGTTATATAGGAGCGAGCGGGGAAATCGCTTTCGTGTCATAGCGCTCGGATCGACAGAGCAGTGAGCATATGCCTTGCACGCATTTTCGATTCTGTGTTTTGGATATTGTAAGGTTGCTTGGTGATGGTAACCCTTTAGTGCCTTCCTGGTGCCGGAACCTCGTTCCGCACTCGTGGCCGTGCGCGCCACAAGATCTTTCGGGCGGAGGACCGAAAGATACTTCTGCGGAGCAATTCCGCCGAACAATTAATCGACTCTGCAGCCGATTAATTGAAGTTCGAGCGTAGCTCGACGTATATGATCGTTCACAGGAGACATCGCCTGTGGGAACGGTAGACGCCGTCTCCCTACGCCCGCGAGTTCAAAAAGAGCAAGTTCTCATAAAGACGAGGGAGTAGAAATTCTCCGGCAGCGATCGGTGCGAATCACCATTCGCTGCAACTTGATGTTATCGCGGGGCTTGGCAACTCGTCTCTAGACGCGGGTAATCCGTCTCTCCAATATTTACCTTCGGGTTGAGGAGATTCGCGGAGCGCCCGATCGCTAATAACGGGGAAGCCTTCTTTGCGGAGTCGAACGCGGAGAAGTTCGGTTAGCCCGATGTCCCTCATCGACCAAGTGGGTCATTGAGGACCCGTATCAGTCGTATCGGCGACAATCGACCATCGTCGGCATAGTGGGTCGCAGAGGACTCTGGGTCTGTCGCATTGTGTAACAGCCGATATCCGATAGTAACGTGGGTCGCTGACGACTGGCTCACGTCTTGTAGTAAGAACACTTATAATAGTAACGATCAGGTGGGTCGCTGGTGGTACCTATAACGCACGTCCTAGGTTCGATGAAGGACTTAGTGCACGGGGCAGAGTAAACCTCGCCGCGGCGTCGCGTGTGCGCCAGAAAGTCCGAAAGGGCCTTCAGAATGACCTACAGGTCACCAGGAGCGTAGCTTTACTCCGCCCGGGGGGCGGGGGAATCCGGCAGTTTGCCGCCTTACCAAGGGCCTTCCGCGCCCTTCGCGCGTCGGTGAATCGTTCACCACGCGCCTCGTGAGTAGGCAACGCGAATCCTACCGCGACCTTGGGCGAAGGGCCGAAAAACGAGTCGTTCGCGCGCCATTCTGTAAAGTGCGTTCATGCTTCGCGTCATCAACGAAAGCAACGTCGACCCGGACGGGTTCCCTATATGACGTGCGGTGCGTAATTGTCCCGCGCGTCAATCCTTCACCGTTTTGGTCATTGAATCGGAGTTCGCTCCTCTACCTCATTTGAGCGTTCGACACATCAACATTCACACTTTTTTTAATACCTGAGGTTTATTTCGCAGTGAAATTAAAGATTATTTTATACCGAATTCAATTATATATACGAGGGTCGATCAAATGTAAAAGAGCCTTTTTAAATTGCGCGCCCGTCTGCGGCGTGAGGGGTCTGCAAAGTTTTGGACAATGGAGGGAGGTGGAAGGCAGTAATAACGTTGACGCGCCACGTGCTTCTTACTCTCAGCAGCAATCACAATGAGCGAGAAAGAGGTACACTCCGCAGTTGCACAACGTGTTATTATTAAGTTTCTCGTCAACGAAAATGTAAATGCTGCTGAAATTCGGCGCCGTTTACTCCCACAGTTCGGAGAAAGAACCCTTTCATGGGCTCGGGTGAAGCAGTGATGTAACGAATTTAAGAAAGGACGGGATCGTGTTGAAAACATTGCTCACCCGCGCCGTCCCCGCACCAGCATCACAGCGCAGAACATCGAGGTTGTTCGAGAATTCATTGAAGGCGATCGGCACTTAACTGTTCTTGAAATCTCTCAGAAACTTCAGATCAGCTATTGAAATGCTATGCAATCAATGCAATCACTCCTACTCATTCGCAATGAGTAGGAATTTCGAAAAGAGTCAACTCGTTGGGTTCCAAAGTTCCTGAATGCAGAAATTGGCAAAAATTGGCCGATAATGCACTGAGCTGTTCTAGAACATCCACCCTACAGCTCAGACCTGTTACCATGTGACTTCCATATGCTTGGGCCACTCAAGGAAGCCCTTGATGAACAGCGTTTCACAACGAACGAGGAGGTGCGGCAGCTCGTGTGCAATTGGTTTGATACACATCCGCGAACTTTTTATGATACCGGGATTAAAAAATTATCAGACCGTTGAAGGAAGTGTATAAATAAGATAGGGGACTATGTAGAAAAATATTAAAAATGTGAATTCGGATTGATTTTGAAAAATATATGGCTTTTTTGCAAAAGGCTCGTTTATATTTGATCCATCCTCGTAATAGAGTTAAAATTGAAAAACCTATTTTATACTTATATATGTATATATGTGACGTGGCGACTCGGAGCGCCTGTCACAAGGGCGAGGGACCTATCGCGTAGAGAGTGGCGCGCTCCCGCGAGCGTTGAATTTACACGACCAGTTTTTTTTGTTGTTTTTTTTTAACTAACAGAGTAGCGGAGATTGCGTTACTCGCGGGCGCAGTAGCGGTAGATGCGAGCCCCGCGCTCCGGAAGAGTGTGAAACCCCGCTCCGAATGGCGGCGAGAAGAGGACAAAGCGTCGACCGCCGGGTGGAGGACCCAGGCCGCCCGAAGCTCCCACCGGACCCTGTGGCCTCGCCGCCCTCTGCTCTGTGCCGACCGACGAGGAGCCGCTGCCGACACCACCGGGGCTATCATTCCGACCCCTCGATAACGGTAAGGCCGGCGGGCCGAGGTCGCGCTCAAGACCAGACTAGTATTTGTCCTGACACAAGTAACGTGCCACGACATGCGACCTCAGCCATTAGGCTATACGCTACCAATCATCTATTCTATCTTTCAAGCTTTGGTAACAACTGACAGGAGAGCGGGCGATGGAAAAATCCAGCAGCGCCTGCGGGCGTACTTCGCAGAATGGGCAGTTCGGCCGTGACCGTACGCGCCTCCAAACCCGCCAACCGCGCGCGGGGTGTGCAGCNGCCGCCCTCTGCTCTGTGCCGACCGACGAGGAGCCGCTGCCGACACCACCGGGGCTATCATTCCGACCCCTCGATAACGGTAAGGCCGGCGGGCCGAGGTCGCGCTCAAGACCAGACTAGTATTTGTCCTGACACAAGTAACGTGCCACGACATGCGACCTCAGCCATTAGGCTATACGCTACCAATCATCTATTCTATCTTTCAAGCTTTGGTAACAACTGACAGGAGAGCGGGCGATGGAAAAATCCAGCAGCGCCTGCGGGCGTACTTCGCAGAATGGGCAGTTCGGCCGTGACCGTACGCGCCTCCAAACCCGCCAACCGCGCGCGGGGTGTGCAGCGAACCGCTAGCCCCCACGCGGCCTGCGCACGTGTCACGCCCACGGGGACCACGGGGAGGCCTGCCCATTTGTGTCCCGATCTTGGACACACGCTCTGACCCTATCGACTCTATTGGTGCTCTGGACGGGTAATAGGATTAGGTGTTCTAAGTGGACGGGTAATAGGATTAGATGTTCTAACTGGAAGGGGATATGACTGGATGCAAGGATACAAGATCCTGCTCGCCGGTCATTGGATGGCGGGTGGGACCCTGCCTAATTTGGAAGCTAAACCCTACCTAGGAATTCAGCTATGAACGCCTAAACAACCCGGGTGTGTGGTGATCTCGCGAAGCTTACGAGGCCACACCCCTATAACCGAGATCTCCGACAACCCTCGGCCTAGTTGTTCTAGAAATCTAACAACCTCCCTTTATCGAAAGGGTCTCCCTGCAGAAGTCGGCAAAGACCGAGAAAGCCTCTGGAGACAACACCAAGAAGAGTGCTGCCGCCGGCCATTCCCAGGCCCCGACTGGAACGAATTCCCGCAGTGCCTCTCTTTGCGGTTCGAAGAGCTGGCAGTGGAGGAGGTGATGCGCCACAGTGTCCTCGCCGTCCCCGCAAGCACACATCCCACCGTCTACAATTCCCAGATCCGCGAGGCGCCTCTGGAAGTTGCCATGTCCGGTGATCATTTGCGTGACGTAATGGTCGAGTTTGAACCAGGACGCACCAACCCTAGCCCCGACATCACCGAAGAAGGCACGTGTGATGTGACCTTTGACAGAAGAAGACCATCTGTCCTGCCACATCTCCGTTGCCGCAACCCTCACGAGGTCTAGCGCCTCCTTTTGGTTCCCTGCGTAGGGAACAATCCTATCTCCTACCTTGGCATCCCTCTTTTTTCTAATTTCGAAACGCGCTCGGGATTCCGCGAAAAGGATGTCGACGGGAACCGCGCCCGCAGCCACACAGAGCGACTCAGTCGATGCCGTGCGATACGCGGCGGTCACCGATTCAGCACCCGGCGCTGCAGGGACCTGAGGACTCTCAGGTCGCCCTTGGTGCACAGGTCGGTCCACCCGGCGGCAGCGTATGCCACCGTCGGTGCGAACACGCCCCGGTATATTGCCGAGAGCGCCCCGAAACGCAGGCCCCATTTACATCCGGCCTGCTTGCCTAACTTGCTAAAAAGCGAACCGACCTTTTCGCTGAGATAATTGCAGTGGGTGGATACATCCATTCCTCTATCTATGTGGATGCCAAGGTACCTAACTGATTTCTTAAATTGAATTTTAATATTTCCTAATCGGATGGTCGGTGGCCTACTCGCAAGGTCAGCCTTTTTGGCCCTGACCGCTTTTCGTTTCCGATCGGGACGCGCTCCTCCCCGTCTGCCTATTGGGGCCCTTTTGACAAGGTCGCTTTTGAGGACAATTGCCTCAGTCTTTCGCGAAGAAAGCTCTAATTTGGCAAAGCTACACCATTTCCCTATTTCGTCGACTACTTCCTCTGCTTTTATTTCTATTTCTTTGCGGGAGTCACCGCTGACTAATACGAGAAGATCATTCGCGTACTCTAAGAACTTATCCCCTATTCTAGCTTCCAGAGCCCTAAGGAGTCCGTCAAAGTGACGTTCCAACAGGTTGGACCTAACACCGAGCCCTGCGGGCACGCGCTCAAGACCAAGGAGCCCGGAGCCGCGGTACCGCGCCGGGATAGGTCGGCGGTGAAGCGGCGGGCTCGGAGGCGACTCGGGAACCGCCGGCAAAGAGCCGCCTGCCGTGGGGAGGGGGGGNCCTGCCGTGGGGAGGGGGGGGGGGGATAAGGAACCAAAAAGGAAGGGGAAGACTGCTGTTGAAAAAGGGGCAGTCTCCCCGAGGACGAGTTAGTTAGCTCTCGTTGGATTAGTTGCAGTTGGAGTTGTTCTCGTTGTTGTCGTTGCGGCTGTCGTGGTTGTTGAGCCGAGTGGAGTTCCTAGAGTTTTGTGGTGGAGCCCGGAGGGCCGTAGTTATCGACGAGGGACGGAGACAGAGCGAAAGCGAGGGCTAGCGAGGGAGCGAGAGCGAGAGAGAGAGCGAGAGGACTATGGGACGAGGATCGTCGAGGACCAGCCGTTTGGGAGCCTGTATCTGTAAGGCCGCCTCACCGCATTTTTTTATGTTATTTTTTGGGAGGTTGTCGTAGCGTGCGAAGTCCCGTCCCCTTGGCTCGACGGACGGTCGAGTAGTGACCACGGATAGCGGACGTCGCGAATCCGCCGCGGCGCGGTGGCGAGTTATTCACATTGTATACCGTTTTGACGCGAAGGCGAAATAAAGGCGTGCGTTATCGAGGCCGTGGCTTTTTTTTTTTCTTTCCTTGCCTTGTCGGACCTCATTCCCTTGACGGACGCCGACGGTCCCCGGCGTGACCATACGGACCATCCCGGCCTCCGATTTAAAATCATCCCGGAACTGCCGGTCCCGATCGGGATGGACTCGGGTCGCTTGGCCGACGTGCGGACAGCGGCGCCGACCGCGGTCGGGGCTTTCATTAGTGGGTGCGACTAGCGCACCTGGCGCCCATACGGACCTGTGGAGGTCCGGATATCGTTTGCGTCCCGAGATTCGCCCGTCGATGTTGCACCGGCGACTCGGAGAAGCCGAGTCGCGAATCACGGTCGCAATATATATATATATATGTTTGCAAATTATTTTTTGATATTTTATATGTTTTATATATATATATATATTATGTCTAGTAAAAAGTAATCCATTATTTTTCCAATAGAGGGCTATACTAATCTGTATCTCGTGTTGTAAGTCCGATCGGATTACGCCAGATGGCGTTAGAAAGATAAGATTTCGT
>NW_014555976.1:0-2954 GCF_001313825.1 Dinoponera quadriceps | reverse complement strand
GAATTTCCTTGTGATCTGCTAACAATAACAAAGTATAGAATATAGCTATCGCTGTTGTTTTATGCCTCCGTAATGAAATGGTATATTACGTATGGCATAATTTATTAAATCATCAAGAAAAATTACGATTATACGTACTTTGAATGTGAAAATATTTACTTCTCTGATATCCATATCAGTCAAATGATGTTCACGCAAAGCTGCTATTAGAAAATCCAACATAGCGAATCGTTTTTTCCCTGAATCAAACAAAAGAGCACAAACTATTACGTTTATTTCCTAATAGATTTTTTATATACATTTTTTATATGCTTTGAGCGAAAAATATTGAATTGTTTTTATGTGCTTTGAGCGAAAAATATTGAATTGATCATTGAAAACTCATATGACAAAGAATAAATTAGATTCATTTTAAAATTTTTAATGAAAAACTCGATTACTATTTTACTTTATGTTGAGGAAGAGGTTAATTAAGTTTAAATTATGTACTTCCATATATTTCTCCGTCGTCTGTTTCTGTCACACCGTCATTTTCGATAGTTTGTAAATATCGTCCGTTCGTTTGTTCATGATAAAGTTTTCTCTTCGCAATGATCTATGTAAACGTAAAAGTAAATATTAATTTACTTTGCTGCTCATTTTATTGTGCTATTTCACAAATATATCAGTACATCTTCCCAGTATTTATATGTTACGTCTTGGGTATCTCGCAAACTACGAATTCCTCTTTTTTTATATGATTGGGAAGCAGACGGACTTCAGGCAAGAGCTATTGTAAAAAGGATAATATTACGATGGCTCGCCGCTAAACGCGCCGTATGTTTCCCAACACATCTGTCATCATATCCTCCTTCACATAAGATACGTAATTTTATTACATCCTGGAATAATGAATTCCTTTTTCTATAATTTTATAATTAAGATGATCTTGCCGCCTCTACGTAAGGCACGTAGTTGTTTCATCCTGGGTACCTTGAGAGCAGCAACTCCTTTTTTATGATCGTGAAACAAACGGATTTGGGCAAACGCTGTTGTAAAAAGATACGATTACACGCTGCCAAATGCGTCATCAGCTTCCCAATGCGTCTGCGATCTTACCCGCCTTTATACACAGTCGGTCGGACTCAGGCCCTTTGATGGGATTATCTTCTTAAGATAATTTATGACATCCAGATGATATTAGGAATTTTCCAGAATGTCCGTTTTCCAATCCTCTACATCCGTTTTCCACGCAACTTCCTCTTATTGGCGATCGTCATCCGCTATTCCCAAAAATCTTCCCTATATAATTCCCTCACTCTCTTGCCGCGAGCAAACACACTTTTTGCCAGTTTGACTACTGTCGCGTGTTATTGTTCTTAACATCTTTTGCGTTCGTGCTATTATGGCTTCCGCCACGACTTCGCCTTTGTTGTTCAGATCGGGATCTTTCCAGTGCTACCCGTTTTGTGAAACTTGCTGTGCGTAACTCGAGATTTCTTAAAGATATTCGTTTCGATATTCTGATTATCAGAATCGCTCAATTTAACCGTAGTCAATTAGTCCGCCAGTGTCAGTCAGTGAGTCATTTCCACTTCGTTGCTGCTGCCGAACTCGCTGTGCAAGTCGGGATCTCTTAAGTGAACTATTTCTGTCGGTATTCCGGGATCCCATAAATACGGTACACCACGATTATCGAACCCATGTTCTACGTGCCTTTCACCACAGTTGATTCATCTAAATCCTAAGTCTCTATTTCATATTTAAACATGACTTTTAATTATTTCAATCCAATCTCCAATCCCACTTCACTCCTCAAAACACACCTATGCACTGCGTAATTATTACCTTCCTTGTATTTTATAATAATATTTCTCTCGCCATACCGATACGTTAAACATTCTTGTTACGTTAAATCCGATTGTATTATATTAACCTACACGAATTACTTTTTTACTTAATCTTACTTTAATTTTCATCTTGTATTTGCATTATTCCAATAATGCTGATTTATAAAAGTTTGTGTAATGTTAATCCGTATATCTCATTGTTTAACTTTAGCTAACCCTTTTATCTTTTAAATATTGTATCTTTTACAATGACTTTTCTCATCAATTTACCACTATTAATCCATATGAGAACCGAATTATGTTATTAGTATAATTAATATACTGTTTTATTCAAAATGCCCTAAATTTAACCAAGTCGTTAAATTTATTTATTCAATTCCTTCCAATTACTTAAATTTGAATTCCCCTCTCAACACTCTCATATAGTCCTATCCCAGGTAAAGAGATTAAGTTCTTTGACCTAAATAAAGGACCATCTAACGTACGTTCTGCGATCGGAGTAAATGAGTCCCTCCAGATTTTTACCTGATCGGCAGACCTACCAGTACGTTTAGGGCTCGCGAGTGGGCGAGTAAGCAATGTTTGTTGCGTACATCCTCTTTCAGGTAACATATATATGACATGCACGTTTAAATATCGTATACTAAAGTACATAATGAATGTTAAGGAACTTGATTCTTACTCACTTTTTCAGTAAATTCATGCAAGTGTTTTAGTATTTTCATTTCTAATCTACCCGCGAACCNTAGTATCAAAAGTAGATCTTTGAAAATAATGGAAGTAGTAATTTTCAAATAATCACATGAAAATAATAATAAATAATAAGCAAGAATTAAAACTGAGTGTGCCTTTAAACACACACATGGTCTTTTACATATATTGTATTTTTTTACTATATCCTTTTGCTTTTTTCTTTTCTTGCGTTACAGATTGTCCAACTAATACAGAATTGCAAAAAATTTGTACTTTTTCGTGGATTTCGTCAATTGTCATTTCCGTTCTTCTCGTTTAAAAATCAAGGTTTTTTTCGGAGATGTAAGAACCTTAATATTAGGGATGTTATTAATTAGAAATCATTCGGAATCGTATTTTGAGGAATATTGTCTCGCGCACTGTTAACTGTTT
>NW_014555975.1:0-1829 GCF_001313825.1 Dinoponera quadriceps | reverse complement strand
TTAGATAGTGCCAACAACAGTCGCGATAAAAGAAAACGCCACACCAGTCATCGTTGGCGAGATCCTCGCGAGCATAACAAAGGAATGATAAAAAGGAAGGTGTGTAACAATCGAGTTTTTATCTGCTTCCCGGCCATAGATGCTTTTATGACACCAATGTTTTTGTCAAGACGATAACATTATGCTTTTCTATGAATTTTACGTATTTTATATACGGTAGGGGGATAGATAAGTACATAAGAGAAATATTCATGTATAAATTATAATTGTTTATTTTTACAAAATTGTATTAATTTTCAATAATGTTGCCCACAATATCTTTCAAAGCACATGGCATTAATTCGCAATTGACAAGAGACTCGTTATCGAAATCATCGCTCTCGCGTATCGTTTTAGGAACATAAGTCAACTCGAGAGACACATAATATATTTGGTGTACAAATTAGTTCGGTCAGCTTTATGTAGTCAAAAATGCATTTATTTCAGAACAAAATGAATGAACAGATTAATCAAAGTATTGTCCACCGCTGGCTATTACTTTTTCCCAACTTTCAGGCAATTTTCGAATTCCATCTCTAAAAAATGTCTCGTCTTTTGAGGCGAATCATGTTAGGAGACAATTTCCGATTTCTGGGAAAGTAGTGAACCGGTCACCTGCCAAATCGTGCCGCATCCGTCAGAACAACCAATAATCAAAAGGAGCAGTATCCGGCGAATACGGCGGGTGCGGTAAAATATCCCACTTGAGCGTTTCCAAATAATTTTTTACGACTTTTGCGACATGAGGCTGAGGGTTATTAGGTGCATAATTTTGCTCTTGCCTTTTTTTTTAATTTGAGGCTTTATTGTAAAAAAATGGAGATAAAGTTATGACTCAAAATATTGTCCATCAGTGGCCACTACTTTCTCCCATCTTTTGCGCAATGCAGGAATCCCGCGTCGAAAAAATTGGTCATCTTTTGAGGTAATCCTTTGAGGTAATCGANACCGGTCACCTGCCAAATCGTGCCGCATCCGTCAGAACAACCAATAATCAGAAGGAGCAGTATCCGGCGAGTACGGCGGGTGCGGTAAAATATCCCACTTGAGCGTTTCCAAATAATTTTTTACGACTTTTGCGACATGAGGCTGAGGGTTATTAGGTGCATAATTTTGCTCTTGCCTTTTTTTTTAATTTGAGGCTTTATTGTAANCATGGCCGGGAACTCCCCATGATTTTCTGCGCTTGGGGTTATTGTAATGAACCCATTTTTCATCTCCAGTTACAATGCGATGCAGAAATCCTTTTTGTCTTTGCTTTTCAAGCAGCTGTTGACAAGCAAACAAACGCCGTTCAACATCTCTTGGCTTAAAGTCGTACGGCACCCAATACCCTTGCTTTTGAATCATTCCCGTCACTTTGAGGCGCTTTGAAATGGCTTGTTGAGTCACTTCCAATAATTGTGCCAGTTCCTTCTGAGTTTGACACGAGTCTTCATCAAGTAATGCCTCCAATTCATCATCTTCAAAAATCTTTCCTCTTCCACCGCTATGCCGGTTTTCAACATGAAAATCACCGTTCGTGAAGCGTTGAAACCACTCACGACACGTTATTTCACTAATAGCGATCTCATCATAGGTATTTGAGAGCATTTGATAAGCATCAGCCGCAGATTTCTTCATATTGAAACAGAAAAGTAAAACCTTCTGCAAATGACAAGAATTCGGCTCGTAAACTGACATCTTCAATCGACGATAACTTTATGGTACAGATACAAATCGACTAATGTAGCTATTATTTAGTTATGTTGACAGATGCCCAAGTTGATTGTATGACGTATATGATCTAT
>NW_014555974.1:0-4873 GCF_001313825.1 Dinoponera quadriceps | reverse complement strand
AGATAATATTCATCAAGGACCGTCGGTTTTGGAAGCACTTATGATTCGAGAGTAGTGGAGAAGTATGATAGAATAGGAAGTTTCTCATTGAGATCTATCAGAGTCGAACGAGAGAACCCCTAAAACTATTAGATTTCATCAAGCACCGTTGGTTGTAATAGTAATATTATATATGTATTAGTATATATTCGAGAGTATTGGTGAACATTTCAGAACAGCAAATTATCGAAATTTAGTAAATAGAAGAACATGTATTGGAATATATAGAATTAATATTTTTTGGCCGAGTAATGGTGAAACATGATAAAATAGGACGTTTCACATCGAAATCTCTAAGAGTCGGACGACAGGACCTCTAACGCAGTTAGATTTCATCACGAATCGTTGTTAGTTTTAGTAATTTTCATTCGAGAGTATTGGAGAAACATGACAGAATAATAAGATACTCATTGAAATAGAGCTGAGTTTAAGGACGAGAAATGGGAGTATCCATACCAACACTAGGGAGTTGAGATTTTCCAAAATGGACGTATCACCATGACTGATATAGAAATAATACATCGGTTTTGCAGGCTGCAGTAAACAGGAGGAGGGATGCCCAACGCTGATAGATTTCGGCCAGTAAGCTAGAGGTTGGGTGGATGAGAGACAATGTCCAGGTATAAAATTATCGAAAAGTGATTAATCTTGCAAATTTCTGAAATATTACGTAAATTATATAAAGACTATAAATAAATAAGTAAATATTCGTAATTGAAAGTTATTTTCATCACCCACGGTTCTCGTCAAGATCAATCTGAGACAATATACAGGACCTCTAAAGTAGATAGGTTTCATCAAGAAGCGTTCGGTGTGAATGTACTTGTCAATCAAGGGTATTGGAGAAACATGTAGGAATAGCAAGTACCCACATATAGTAAATAGAAGAACATGTATTAGAATACGTGGAATTTATATTTTTTGGCCACGAGTGATGGGGAGACATCTTATAATAGGACGTTTCACATCGAGATCTATGAGAGTCAAACGACAGGACCTCTAACGCTCTTAGATTTCACCAAGCACCGTTGGTTATGATAGTAATTTTCATTCGAGAGTATTGGAGAGACATGACAGAATAGGAAGTTTCTCATCCAAAACTACCTGCGTCGAACGACAGTAACTCTGACCTAGATAGTTTTCTACAAGGACCGCTGGTTTTGAAAGTACTTATGATTCGAGAGTAGTGGAGAAACATGACAGAATAGGAAGTTTTTCATCGAGATCTATCATAGACAAACGAGAGGACCGCTAACGCCGTTTGATTTCATCAAACAACGATGGTTGTGGTATTAGTTTTTATTCGAGAGTATTAGAGAAACATGTCAAAATAGCAAGTTCTCAAAATTTAGTAAATAGAAGACCATGTATTAGAAGAATTAATATTATGTAGAATTAATATTTTTTGACCAGGTGTGATTGGGAAACATGTTAGAGTAGGACGTTTCTGATAGAATTCTATCAGAGTCAAACGACAGGACCTCTAACACAGATAGTTTTCAGCAATGACCGTTGGTTTTAAAAGTACTTATCTTTCGAGAGTATTGGAGAGACATAACAGAATAGAAAGTATCTCATCGAGAACTATCTGTGTCGAAAAATAAGGCATCTAACGCAGATAGTTTTCATCAAGGACCGTTTGTTTTGAAAGTATTTATGATTCGAGAGTGTACGAGAAACATGACAAAATAGGTCCAAGTACCAGGATACCAGCAGATCCGTGCAAATTTAGTGTTTCGCAGTTACATTTCAGTTAGCTTCGTTCACCGTGCCGCTTCGCCAGGCGATCATGAATGACATCATATCGCCAAGCTGGCGGCACGGACTTCGACGACGACTTTGCGAATGCCGCCATGGGTCGGCATTGTGGCGGCTTGGACCGCAAAGTGTTAAACTGATAAATTAAATAACGGAGAAACTAAGTGTGCAGTCAATAACTGTGGTGGATGGAATCCAGTGATAACCTAAAACGTATGTACACCGAGAGAATAATATTTTAATAAATTTTAGTACTTGTAACGATAATATTATAAATTTATATTAAGTAAACCGAAAAGTAATCAAAATTTTTTGTTGGCGAAAAACATTTATTTATTTAAGAAATCCTACATTTTAATCAACAAAATAATTTCCATTATTTTTTAACACCTTTTGCCAGTGTATAGGCAGTTGGTCGATTCCTTTTTTAAAAAAGTCCTTCGATTTTGCATTGAAAAAGTTTTCCAAGTGCGTTTTCACTTCTTCAACATTGCTAAAGTTTTTACCTCTTAATATATGCTCTAACGATCTGAAAAGGTGATAATCCGACGGCGCGAGATCTGGTAAATAAGGTGGATGAGGTAAAAGTTCCAATCCAAGCTCCCTAATTTTTTCCTGTGTTATTTTTGCAGCATGAGGCCTCGCGTTATCGTGTTGAAGAATTCTTTTTTTGTAATTGACCAAAACAAATAGATTTTAAAAACCTCTTTCTTCATTCACTCGAGTTGTTCACAATACACTGTCGCTGTAACGGTCTGACTAGGTTCAAGCAATTCATAGTGTATGATTCTTGAAAAATCCCACCGCACACAAGCAAGGACGTTCCTTACTGTTAGTGATGGTTTACGTGTCGGAATAGGTGCTTCTCTGAGAGAAAGCCATTGTTTTTTTCGTACAGGATTATTTTATAGCACCCAGTTCTCATCTCCAGTTACAATTCGCCGCAAAACTGATCGGTCATACCGAGACAATAGAGACGCGCAGATTGTACGCCGTTGATCGAGTGTCGTCTCTGTCAATTCATGAGGAACCCAAATTCCTTGCCTATACATTTTTCCTATGCTATGAAGATGATCCTGAACTGTAGACCATGGACAGCCAATCTTTAGTGATAATTCCCTAATAGTTTGACGAGGATCTGAATCCACCATCGCCCTCAGGATATCATCATCTAATTTTTGAGGTCGTCCCATTCGTTCAACATCTTCGAGACTCCTATTTCCATTTTTAAACTTTTTAAACCATCTATAACACTTGTTTAGTTTTAGAACATCGCCGTAAGTGTGGTTAATTTTTTTCACTGCTTCGTTTGCCTTCAATCCTTGATCGAACAAAAATAGCATACAATGACGTAAATGTTCTTCTTCTACTGTTGGCCTTGACATCTTTCCTCCTTACTAGAACAAACATTTTTTAACCTAAAAACAGAATTTACAACCAAGCTCGATCGTAGCAACAAAACTTACGTGTTTACTGGACCGTGTCTCCACACAAACTGACTGTGAATGAACACATCAAAAAAATGTTGATTACTTTTCGGTTTATCTAATACATTATAATAAAAAAATTATAAAAACAGAAGAGCTATTTTTCTAGTAAGTATTACTATAGTAGTTATATAACAATTTTTCTTACAATATATTTTTCATGTATCTATCTTTCGAGAAACTATTTTCTTGTACTGCAAATTTACTTTTTGTCTTTATCTATTACTTTTCTATATTCAAAGCTAAATATGCTTCCCAACGAAATGTGATAAATCTGATTTATGTGTAATCGTATATGTATTTTAGTATCTAATTCTGGGTACTAGATTAGACTAGGAATGTTAGGCATCTGATTAATCGCCTATGTTATCGATGGGCATTAATGGTTACTAATGGAACCATTAACACGTTAACTGCCAAGCGCATTTCGGAGGAAATCTGCGTCAGGCCAAATCCAGTATAATTTTTTGATACAAAATATTTAAGTATATTAATTATACTATTCTGAAATTACTTATTAAACTATGTAATTTTTTAGTTTTATATCTTACTTTATATTGTCAGTCACCGGTGACTGACACGGCCCGAACGGAAAGTTCAGTGTCAGTCACTGACGTGGCAGTTAACGTGTTAATGGTATTAAAGATTGTCATTGGAAAAATATATTAAGAATTCGAAGAAAATTTCGAAATTATCATGGTTCTCGGTCGTCATTTTAAACGTTTCCAACTTGAGAGCATATCTTAATATCCGTCATGGTCTTAATATCCGTCAAGGTCATAACTGCGAACAATGTTTCATTTATATGTAAGGCTTAGATCATGAGAAAAAATCGGAAAGCTAAGAAAAAATTGTGTAAGATCTTTCGTGCAACCTTCGTTTTATATTTTTACCTAATTAAATGACAAAACGATGTAGCATTGAAATCTTTAATAGCATGAAACATCTGAACATCTTTAATGGCAACGAAAAAAAGATAAAATATATAGAAAATGGGGAAGATAGTAAGAAAGAAAGAAAATGAAAAAAAGGCCGGAGAAATGGCCTGAAAAATGACCTGCGTGTGTGTGTGTGCCAGGCAAGGAAAGTTAGGGACAAGCATGATTCATACTACTACTTTTTAATCAATTTTTCCGACCAGAAGTTTCCAAAAATGAATTGGAAGGGTCGATGTGCTGTGACTATTTGACCGAAGGTTTCAGTCATTTTTCGGACATCGCAGCAGTCGCATCACAAGCTACTCGGCCATAAGCTTACAGAAGCTTACACAAGCAACTTCGTGATCGTACGATACACTAGTCGACATCCTCATAGTGTACAATGTTTGGCAATAAATGTCAACTTAAAGGTAAGAGCAACACGACAACAGTAAGCAAGCCATAATAAATTGGCCGAGATATATTCGGACGAAACACGGGAGTGCGCGGTTGTCATAATAGCGGAATTTTTTTCGGATATTTACTTATAAACACGTTCGCACCACGTGTACATCTCATAAAGCCGCGGATCGTGTACGAGTATTATCTTTCATCGAAATATGCAATACTGTCCTCAACGTGAAATGTCGCACCGACGTTTTTGACAGTGAT
>NW_014555973.1:0-914 GCF_001313825.1 Dinoponera quadriceps | reverse complement strand
TTGCGTCCCGATTCGTATCTGGAGGCGTACGGTTTCGGTGGCCTTGACGATTGCTCCGTCGGCCAAACGGATTACGTGATAAAGTGGTGGAGTTTCCCACTGCAATCGTCGAGTCATGCTAGCGGTTTCGGCGTTAATACACGTAAACTCCGACCCGGAGTCGATTAAAATTAAAAACTGGTCGTTGCCGATGGCTACGGTAACGTGCGGCCGAGGTTCATATTGGATGTTGATCGGGTGGGCCGGTCGTCGCCGGGTGCGGCGCCGGCCCCGCGATCGTTTCCCGCTGTAGGGTGGCACTCGCAGGTTAATACGCCATTCTTCCCGCACTGGCAGCAGAATTTTCTCGCCGGTCTTTGGCATTGGAGTGTCGTATGCGCGCGCTGCTTATAACGCCAGCAGCAAATGCTCCGATCATAAGCGGTGGCGGCGATAACGGGTGGACGAAGTGGTGTTACTATCGCATTGCCTTCACGCCGTTCCTGTTTAATGGCTTCGAATTCTATCGCTTTTAGNGCTTTTAGACGAAGATCCTTTACAGATCGTACACCGTAAATACGTACGTACAACTTATAGTCTGGCTAAAGGCTTTCATAGAACTGAAGGAGGCATTCTTCTTCGGAATAGCCGGCTGCCCGACACATCTTTGTTAATAATTCGGTCTCCAAGTGGGTATATGCTTTCTCCGGGTTTTCGTACGCGTTCTCCGACTTCTTTTATCAAAAGTGCTTGAAAACATTGCGGTAGATATTGTGAGTGAAAGTCGCGTTCAAAATCGGCCAAGTTGCGCCATGAGGTACGATTGTTTCGGTACCAGAGGTTACTTTCTTTGCGGAGGAGCTCGGGTAATCCCCGGAGGAAAACTTATATCCCCCGTTCAGTTTCTCTGTTCTTTCCAGGAATGCCAGTAGGTC
>NW_014555972.1:5745081-5804718 GCF_001313825.1 Dinoponera quadriceps | reverse complement strand
ATCGACGGATGGTGGGGAGTATCATGTTAGCCGAATGCAACGTAATGCCTTTTAATCTTACGCGTTTAACCGATCGTTAAAACTTTCATTTCCGTACGTTTCTCGCGCTTAGGCGATCGCTGTTCAACGTTCTCAACAATGTGCTCAACATCGCGAAAATTGACCTACTTCAACTTTAAAGCGGGCTCGGGTCACCAAGTATAACGGAGTTGCGCACCTTCGAGCGCATAATTAATCGTTTCCCGCCTAGCGAATAAAAGGCAGCCGGGTCACGAGAGGGCTCACTTTAGCCTCTTTTTTTTCTCCCTCTTCTCTCTCTCTCTCTCAACTTCATGCTCGCGCGAAGCAATCCGATACAGCAGCGCAGATTTTCCTGAATGATACTTCGCGTTGCCCGTGGCAATCGATTGTAGCAGTGATAAATAATTGTCTCCGGTAATCACGCGATCGACTCGAGGCTCGCGCGTGCCAACACCGCACGGCCGAGCACACTCGAGCACGCTCGAGATTTTTGGAAGGGATTCCGCGAATCTCGAGCACGCTCGAGATTCTCGGAAGGGATTCCGCGCGTTGGAACGCGCACAGACGAAGGATAAAGTATAAAGATATCTACGCTGTATAGTATACAAATCTAATTCCAAATAAAGTTTCCCCTCTCTCTCTTTCTCTCTCTTATAAGTAATAGTCGCTCTGTCCGTAACTGTTACGCGAAATCGTGAGAAAATACAAAATTGTCTACACCAGGACACGTGTTATACGACAGTTTATTATCAAACGATAACATATTACAAGACAATGAAGCACATTGTTAAGATGCTTAATTATTTTACGTGGGAAACAGTGGTCATTAAATAAGCATCGACAATATCTGGAATTTATTCGAGATATTCGGACGTAAGGAAGGTCAGACAGCAGCGTGGGTGGAAAATGGCCCGTTCAAACCGCTGGCAGGTAATTTTAATTTATAATTTTAGTTAGCTATATATGAATAAAATTGTTTGTAATTACATTAAATAGAATATTGTTTGCATAAATAATCTTGTTTATAACTACTAACATATGTAACTTAAATGTTGGACAAAGTTGATTTGGAAAGAATTAAATTTGAAAAGAATCAAATTTTATTTGACAGAATATTGAACAAAATTTATTTTACAAGGAATTAAATTTGTCAATTTTAAAGTCATACTTTTATCATCTATCATGATAAAAACATGATCTTTGGAAGTCATTTTACTGTCATTTTCATGTCTTTTTTACGTTATTCGCTTATGTAGATTAATTAATTTTTCATTAACAATTACGAAGTTTGCAAAATGGATATTTACTATTCAGTTTCTGATCTTTTCTACCTACACACTGTGCCAGACTGTATTTAAATATCCCACTCTTCGTCACGTGACCGCAACGCATCCGCTGGAAGCGCACGGCAATCCAAGATGGCGAAAAGAGTGCATTGAAGCTACTTACGGCGTGTTTTCTTGCATCGTGATACCTTGAATTGTCGACAATCTCGCAATAGCGATATATTATCGTTGTATAATTAAAGCGGTATAAGTGTATAATTCTATAATCTCGCTATTGTGTCAACATGGGTTCCAATAAACGTCACAAAACCGAGAAGTCTCGTGATACGAAGAAGAAGCGTCATCGCAGTCGCTCCAGGAGCTATACACCCGACCGGAATGAGAAATCGGAGAAGCACAGACATCACAAGAAGCACAGGAGGAAAGAGCGCAAGGATTATGATAGCGATGGTAAGAAACACGACGATACTTACAATAAACATTTATATTACTAGCGACGAAGAGTTTTTCCACACTTCCAGTTGAGATTGTCAACGCTCCACCACCACCGAAAATATCAAAATCATCACACCCATCGACGCCTCCACCACCTGAAATTTCCAAACAGCGCAGCCCATCCCCTATAAAAGGCGGAGCAGCACAGACTTCTTTATCCATCGAGGAAACCAATAAGCTTCGTGCGAAATTAGGCTTGAAACCGTTGGAAATTGATAATACATCCAAAGATGACCCCAATAAAATCAAGGATGATTTGGGAGAATTCTATCATAAACCTGCACCAAATAATAATGAAAAGATAAGAGCAGAGAAACTAAGAGAAAAGTTAGGTACCCAAAAACAAAAACGACAGATTGAGGCAAACTTGTCGAAGGTAAAATCCTTGGGTGATTATGATTCGGACGATGATACTCAAGCATGGATCACCAAGTCCAGACAATTGGAAGAAGAGAAAAAGAAAGCAGAGGAGAGAGTAATGTCTTGGGCTGTGTTTTAATATTTACTGCCAGTACTGAGAATCTATAGTATATTTAACGTGAACTACAGATTTTCACCGCTGTCAGTGAATTTTGGAACATGGCCTTAATATTTTTCATACTATTTATATATTTGTGAGAATATTATTTCGCACAAATTATAGTTATGATAGAAATAATTACAGCGATATAGTTTTGTCATTATAATATCTAACCCATAGGTTACACAATATTTGAAGTTCTGACAATCTACTATAAATATTTATGAAATTACTTATATTTAAGGCAAAGATGTTGGATCAATTGGATGAAGAATTTGGAATCGGTAATTTGGTTAAGGAAGAAATACACACTGCTCGTAATACAGCATATACAGGGAAAGATTTAAAGGGTCTTAAAGTTGAACACAGTATTGTAAGTATAAAAGATATTCTCTTCATTTTCTATATATATATATATACAACAGTTCTCGTCAACCATGCAAATTGATCTTATTTTTACATTTATTTGCGATAAATGTTAAAGGAAAAGTACTTTACAGGGAACGTTTGAGGAAGGTAAAACAGTGATCCTAACATTGAAGGATCAACCGGTACTAGATGAAAATGATGACCTACTCGTAAATGTGAATATGATCGATAACGAACGCTACAAACGTAGTATTTTAAACAAAACTAAGAAACCTACATACGATCCATACGATGATGAGAATTTCGACGAATATGGATTCCCGAAATCTAAGATTCTGGAAAAATATGATGAAGAGATCGATGGCGAGAAAAGGGACAATTTTGTGTTGGGTTCTAATAACTCGATGGAAGGGAAACGACGACAAGTGGAAACGGTGAAGCAACGTTTAGCGAATAAGAAGTTGGAAACCTTGCAAATGGCCGAACCGAAATTAGCGAGTGAATATTACAATGAGGAAGAGCTGGCCAAGTTTAAGAAACCAAAGAAAAAGGTAAAATATTTCTTTTTGAACGCGTGCGTATATATACAAGAAATCAATAATCTTGGAATAATATAGTTGCACACGGTATGTAGCTATATATTTCATATATTTAGTGTTTATAACATATTATAAAAAAAATAGTTTGCGGCGTATATATCATAATATAAAGTATATGACTTTCTAGATTCGGAAAATTAGAACAAAAAAGAAGTTGAAGGCCGATGACTTGGTTCCTGTCGAGAATGACTATCTCAGGGATCTTGGAAGTAGAAGAAGGAAGAAACCAGAAGACTCTAAAGATAATGATGCTTTAGATGTCGATGATTTGGAAGGTATTTTATTGTAAAGTTAAATATATTTTCGTAACTTGTAAGGTTATCAGAGATAAGTATGTTAGCCACTCGTAAATCGTGTGTTATTAAGCTGCATCACATGCAGTTTCCATGTGTTCCCAACTTTTCTACGTGTAATTAAAAAAAGTTATACGATCAAACAATCACAAAGAAACAATGTTGACAGCTCCCACAGAGGATCTTACTGGAATAAAACTTGAGGAGGATGATAAGGAACTTGAGTTACAGTTGGCTTTGAAGAAAGCTCAGCGTTTGAAGGAAGGACATCCAGGTGGCATCCAGAAAACTGTCGAAACGATAAAACAGGAAATTCTCAATTCAGAGGAGAATCAGCCTGGTAATATTGTTCTTAATGCCACTGCGGAGTTTTGCAGAACCTTGGGAGATATACCCACGTATGGGCTCGCTGGAAACAGAGAAGAGAATGGACAAGAACTTATGGTACACAATGGACGTGATATATATTTATACCGATTATATATTGTGTTTTTATAACGTGACCGTTACAGGATTTCGAATTGGATGGGATTAAAGATGAGCCACCAGCGAACGAAGACGAAGACGACGGTCGTGGTGCCTGGAATACAGTACACTTAGGTATTCTGCATATTGGAACAAATTAATTTCGTTCTGTGACTTTTTACTGTTTTATAATATGGTATGGTGCTTCGAGTGTTCCTTGGAAACATACAATTCTAACGTGTCAATTCAATGGGAACAGACGAGAATACGTCGGAACCAGTCGTGATGGAGGCAGCGATTCTGGACGCCGAGCCCTCACTCGGACACGGGGTGGGTGGGGCTTTGAAATTGGCAATGAGCAAAGGTTACTTGCAAAAAGAGGACAGCAATCGGCCGTCGGCCTCACGATTTGCACATCTGCAAGCTCAGAATTATTCGATAGAGGACAAAACATACGGGTAAGTAAGTCATATATTATCGCGATTCGATATAAGAAAATTTCTTATATGGTTCCAATATATATGTATCTATATGTACGTATGTACGCGTGTGTCGGAACATGTAAGAAGCGTTCTCATGTCGAATGCGCCTCCCACAAGCACTGTGTTAGACAAGTCTCTAGTGAATTTCAAACTGTCAGTTAACAGTTTTAAATAGAGCCCGGAAAACGGTGCTCGGAACCGGTGATCCGCTACCGCTACAAGAGTTTACCGCTTAAACTCGAGGAGGCGAACAGAAGGCCGAGAAGAGAGTAGGATTTGTTAAGGTATGTTTATGTTATGCGATTTCGTTGCTGTGGATCGTATTAAGAGAAATCTAGAAAAGTCTTCGTCCGTGGGGTAAATCATATGATGGTTATATCGCAGGATTTGCCGATCGTCGAGATAAACGTTCAGGAAAAGACGTTTATCCTTGTTTCCGCACTTACGCTACAACGCGTGACTACTATCGGTTTTCTTCGCAAAGCTTGCATGTACGTTCGATACGCGTCGACGGACCATCTTGCGATTATAATACGGGATGTCTAAGACCAACAGTGACAAACTTCACAAGGACGTAAAACGGATTGAGGTGAACAAAAAAATTATTATTTTGTAAACAACACTCATAATTTCGAGTTATTAATTATTGAAAACTGTCATATATAGAGGCTTCTTTAATTAACAATTCAAAAATCTGCGTGTTATTTGCGAAATGGATTCTTTTGTTCAGAATAGTCGAATTTACAAATATATAACAACTATATATTTAACAACTGTCCTACCTAAAGACAGATTCAAGCTTTGAGGTTCAAGACTCAATATACTGATGTTTGTCACGCAACAGCTGTAATATTTTGCATTACGCCCACTCTGAACAAAAAAGTCCTTTACCATTGTGCAAATAACACACAAATTTTTAAGTTATTAATTAAACAAGCCTCTACATGCATGGCCATTTTCAATCATAAATTTTGCATGTTGTTTGCAAAATAGTAGAAGACTTTTTTTTTGTTCACCTCAATTCGTTCTATGTCCTCACTAAATTTGTCCCTGTTAGTCTGGGATATCTTGTATAACACATTGTTCGATGTTCAATTCAACGATAAGTGTTTTACGTTATCAATATTTAAATACTGAATCTGAGATGAACGAAGAGGAGAAAGAGGATATCTATATCTTTATATGCATGAATATTGACACACGTTTTCATATTGACATCAGAGGATACTGTACATACGTTATTTAGATTCAAAGATGTATCAATGGTCAACGTGGAATTAAAATGGCTTTAACGCGTTTAGGAATAATACATTGGAGTCTTTAGATACATTGCGAATGTTGAAGTCTTTCACCGACTTGTTTCGATTTATTTTAATCCAATCGCATAATGTAATGTATCTCGAGGAGACCTACGAACGTCAATCCCTCATTAAAACTTGTTAGTGTTGGTAGTGGACACAAGTTTCAGAACACCGTATTTCAAGGGCTTAGATTTTTTCATCTTATTCCTCTACATATTTTCAAATCTAGCTTTAATTAAGACAGTAATGAAATATAATCACCTTTAACTGGAATACAATCATATATCTTTAACTGAAAGATAAGAAAACCCGAATCTTATTGATAAAGAGTCGATAATCCGGCATGTGTTCATTGCATTTGCTGGTTAATGCATCATTTTCGTTCCAGAGACGACGACAAATTCGGCAGAAGAGATCGTTTCAACGGGCCGACGTCTGATTTCAAAGAGAAAGAAGGTTTCAAGCCAAACGTTAAGCTCGAGTACATCGACGATGACGGCCATGTTCTAAGCGCCAAGGAAGCTTTCAGATACCTATCACATAAATTTCATGGGAAAGGTCCAGGAAAAAATAAGGTTCTTATATTGGACTCTAGTGACCGGAGTATTGCATGTGGAAACGCACTATGTCATAATGATTTCTCATTTGAATCGTGATCGAAACTTGTAGTAATTCTGCAATGTGTCCAGGTGGAAAAGAGGATGAAGAAAGCCGAGCAAGAAGTTCTCATGAAGAGGATGTCTTCAACGGATACCCCCTTAGGTACACTGAATTTACTACAAGCGAAACAAAAGGAGACTCAATCGCCGTACATAGTACTCAGCGGCAGTAAACAGATGCAAACGTAAGAATATCTAATAAATTAATGTAGAAATATAAATTAACAAATAATTCAAGTACACGTGTTCATATGTTTTGTAATAGGTTTCTTTTTCTTAATACATATCGTGCATATATATATATTAAGAAACATATATATATACAAACGCGCGTGTAAAGTTTTAATACAATAACAAATATTATTTACAGGACAAGTATATCCAAGACAAAACATTAAGGAGTAAAAAAAGCAAGGAAGGATAGGAATTGTATATAACCTTACATGTATAGTGTAGCATCCGGGCATACAATACAAAATTCGTAATCTCGTGCAACAAAGATGTCAACCAAAAGGCTCGAGGGCGAAGAACCGCGGTTTTTTTTCTTTCAATGACGAAATTATGAGCATGGTATAACAAGCAGAATAACGACATACGAATAACTCCTAGTTCCAATTCAACCGGTTTTGCATCTGTGTAACTTGTCTGGGTTTGTAATACATCATTCGAAAGCATAAAAGTGGAAATAATAATTTTATAGACTATTACCTTATGCAATAAAGCAAACTTCACACATAGCATAAGCACATTTCTTAAGTGTATCACCTACCGGAGACGCCGTGGGAATAAAATGACCATTTTCCGTGTGTATGTTGCCTTTTTTTTAATATTAATATAATACTTGCATATTTCATAAAATAATCTTATTTTCACTGGATATGTTCACTACCTTTACACGTATCAACAAGGTCTCGACANATCTATATTAAATATATCTCTTAGTACTAATACAAAATATAGTTTGTTCTAATATAATATATTCGTGACAACGACAAACAATGAGACGTAGAGAATCCTTATTTTTATCGTGAGATACGATTATACTTGCATTACTTTGTTAGAAACGATACCTGGCTACGATTACAAGTATAATCACAAATTTATATATATATATATATATATATATATATATATTTTTTTTTTTTTTATAGATATATTCGAGAATGCGCTATAAAATATAATTTTACCATTTTCACGACTATCTTTCTACTCAGTAAGTATTCGTCAAGATATCATCAGTTCTAAATACGTTTATGGGAACTGTGTAATTTTCTATTCGCTAAGTTTCTCAAACACACTTGATATGGATGTTAGATGTGCTAATGCTACTCTCGCATATCAGCGAATGGTAAAACTCTTCTTCACTATACAGTGAGTACTGTTAAGTATACCCCTGATATCACAAGGCTCGTTTTGTGCAAAAATAGTAATACTTAATTCTTTGAATCTTACAGTGCATAGCAGCCTATACGTATATATATTAATGGCTTTTATAAATATGCATCTCTTCTTTAAACGACATGACCGCCTTTATATACGCAGTATACATTTATATACATACGTATGTCTCTTTGTATGTAATTAAACTCGCTTTTCATCCTACTATAAAATGTGTGTATTCTCACATTGAGAAAGTTTGGCACTTCCTTTGGCAATCTGAAACTGCTTGCATACGTTTCTAACGTCTTATTTTGATATCTGTCTCATTTTTTCTGGATATAAATATGTTCTCGATGTGTGTACCTTTACATGTTTTCGCTTGAACTTTCGTCTGAAGAAAAACAAAAATGAGCGGATTTCCTATCGATCATTCCTCCCATCACTCGCGCGTGTGACTTACAATGCATACTGTTACCTCAATGCAATAGACGCGCATGTGTGTGTGTCTTACTTTTGCAAGTTGTAACAGTTGTAAAACGCTTCGCTGCGAATTAAGAAGAATCACTTCTCTCTACGATCCTGTACGACTAAAATGAAGTACGCTCCGAAACCTGCTCGCTCGGCAAAAATGTAGATGCAAGTGATCGAGTATATATATACCGCATATACGCAATATCTCACGACCTACTCATCACCAATATCGCTTCAGGTGTATATTTTTTATGAAGATCCCTTTCTTCGACAGTACGCTCCTCGAAGGCGTTTTTAAGAGTAACTGTTATCTGGTCCAAGTGTCGGAGTGCTGGTCGGCTTTTTGCTTGTTGCCGCCATCCTCCTGAATGTTCAGGCTAGACGCTAATCGGACGGGTTTGATGGACTTCAGCTTGGTGGTTCCGCCGTATCGGAAATTCACGTCGCTGCAGGTGTCCAGCGGATGTACGGTTCCTGTCGTCAGCGAGTCGTTGCCGGTGACTTCCAGCTTGCTGGTGGGCACCTTCTTCACGGATCCTAATTCGTACGCAGACTTCGATACTTTCAGCTTGGACTTCAGTGGTAGCGATATCGACTTCTCTAAATTGGTCGTGGAAACCTTCAGGTTGCTCTCGTTCTGAGGAACCGGATTATTGGCCAGATTCATGGTGTCCGTAATTTGAATGTCGATGTTGACAGATTTCGGATCGTTCTCGTCGTTGTTGCCTCTCATCGCTTGCTCCGAGTATTCGTTCCTGAGGGCGGCTAGTTGCGCGCGTTGCTTCTGTATGTGATTGTGCGAGTTCGAGAAGAACGACGAGCTCTTCTCGGACTTCGTCGCCAGATTGGGCTGACTCAGAGTCGACTTCAAGGGATACGGTGGGTCGGCCATGCTGTTGCTCCTCAAGAGATTCTGTGACTCCCTCCCGGTCGAGTTACTCTTTATCATTTTGTACTTGTTGTTGTCCTCGATCAATTTCAGGGGATGCGATTTGATCCCCACGCTACGTCGTTTCTCCACCATGCTCAATTGCGTGATTATCCTGCGAACATCGCCCGGCACGTCGATGTCCGCACGCGTGTCTATTAATTGCTGAATGAACGCACCTAACGTCGTTATCGTCACTTCGAAACTGCGATTCTGCGACTCGAGCTTGTGGGCCACGGATTGCTGTATCGTACGTGCCGTTTCCATTACCTGCAAATTACTCAGACTGATCTGTAACATAATTCAAACACAACAATGAGACAAATTTAGAATTTTATATATATATATATATATATATATATAAGATCAATATTTTTTAATTGCAAAATTCTTAACAAAATTTTAAATTCAAAACAAACAAAAACTTTTAATTAAAAAATTTTAATCAAACGCAAAAGACATATTCAAAATTTTGGAAGTTCTCCCACAAGATAAAATTATATCTAAAAAAATAATAAGTTTTTAGAACATTATTTTATTTACATTATTTCTGTGTTAAATTTTTCAATTACTATTCTTATTTTATATATTACTCCTATCGTATTACCTCGAATTGTTCTCTAAGCTGTGCAACTTCCTGCGTGAGTTGTTGGTTTATTATTGTGAACTTCTCCAGTTTCTCCATTTTCGGTTTCATCCAGAACATCTCCTCCTGAAGTACTCGGTACTCCACCTTGTACTCGTTCAATTGCTTCGTAATCTCTGAATCGGGATAAAACACGCGCTTCATCACGCGATCTAAGATTTGTTTATCCACCGCTGGTATATTCGTCTAAAATCAGAAATGGAACATAATGGATGATGTCCTTTTCCAATATCTTAAAATTGATAGTAAAAGGTATAATATAATTTTACCTTGAAATATTCCATTATTCCTTCGAAGCTATTGCGAGTTAACAATTGATCTTGATGTTCCTCTAATAACGCAACCGACACGCGAAAGAGAACCTCGGAGCTCTCCAGGAAAAGCAGATCTGTGAGAAGCGGATGTTGCGGAAAAGGCGCAATTTTGGAATCGTACAAAAATTAAGCGTTAATATAAACCTTACCGAAAACTCGAGTCACGAAACCCAGAGGAAACTGGCTGGCGAATAGGGTTAAAAACCACGGAGTGGCGTACAAAGTGGGCGAAACATCGTGTTTCTCGAAATAATTGTAGACGGTCGGTAATCGGTCGTGTAGCAGTCTAGAAAGTTGATACAGATGCAGTTGTAACGCTGACATGTCTGGCAGATACAGTTTTCGGAGTCCCCGGCGGAACATCAGATGCCGCAACAAGAAGAACGCCTGGTCCTCGGGCATCTGGTAAGGGGAAATCAACAAGTGATACTCCGCACGGTTAAAAAAAGGTCAATGACCGTGGAAGAAATAACGCGCAAATGTCGCACTCACATGCAGGAGGAGCACCCCAGCGACAAAGTTCAGGCCTTGGCAATAGCCGACCTCGCAATCCAACAAGGAGTAGGCCTTCAACAGGTTGAACAACTCCAACTGTCCCGGTGGACGGTTAGTGTCTTCCATGGGTGAACTGAAGTACGGATGGCCCGGGAATGTCCTTTCCAGATCGATCGAAATGGCATGATCATAGGGTGTAAGTTGCTTCACGAGCGACTTGTAGGGCGTGTTGTAATATGGAAAATCTTGCGTATCCATAGGCGGCTGCTTCAAGCAGAATTGCTCGGCTAGGAAATACCAAACCTCACCTCTCTTCCCTTTCGGTACACCTGCGATTAAAGATCGTTATATCGGGAAAGTTTCGATTGAATTTCCAAAATGGAGGATATTGAACTGATATATCGGGTCAGGATATATTGAATCGGAAAAGCTCGTTCCGTTTCTTAATCAAAATATAATATTTGCTTTAAAATAGGCTTGTGACACGGTACGAAGAAACGGACGATTTTAACATTTTATAGACTTAAAACATTACATTTCTCCAAAGCACGTTGTTTACCGTTCCACTGATCCATGATAACTAAATGAATATTGTTGGCAACAAGTTGACGCGTTAACCTAACCTATTTCTGCCCTAAGGTGCACAAACTTCAGTTAACCTAACAAAGTGGTTAAAATTTCACGGAATTGACCAATGGTATTGGGCAATTAGCTAGATTGATCGATTGGCCAATTCCGTTGAGTTAATTCCGTTGGTTATCTTTAACCAGAGTCGGTGAAAATCATTCTAATGCTCGTTTCTACCATCATGGTTCATATCTAATCAACGAGTAACTCAGCGGATTTAACCAATCAAATTGGCCAATTAGCTGAATTAACCAATTGGTCAATTCCGTTAATTGCCAATTAGATTTAAACCATGACGATCGAAACGGGCATAAGCTTCGCTTTTTTCTGGTTAACTTGCGGCGATAACGTAAAAATATTTTTCTATTCATGATTATTAATCATTACAAGTTGCAAAACCACCCGAGTTTAATGATCAACCATTAATAAGAAAACACAATTTTTATATTGTCATTAGTTTAAGCCGCAACTGGAAAATGAAAAACTGATAATGACAGAGTAAATAGACTTTTAAAATCACCCATTTCCTTGCCCCATTCTGTACACAATCAATCGATTAATTAAAAATATGCAACATTTGTTCGATGACCTGCCATCTCTCCGGTGACTGCATGATCTCGCGTAGAAATTCTGCGTTTTCTAAGCGAAGAATTGATTAAAAAAACGAACTTTTCGCATCGATCCAACATCTAAATACCTTGCTTGATAGCGTGCAGAAGCATTTGATTATCACACTTCGTAGAAATACGCGACTCTTTGTTCACACAGAGGTCCCATATTTCTACCGGATGGACGCAGCTGCTGAGCTCGTCGTACTCCAATTTGTTTCTCTTTACCGTTGCTTCCTCTTGACGTTCTGAAATTCCAGCAAGAAAGTCGCTCGTATCGGAGAATCATTACAAAACTTATCTCCACGAATGAAAAAAGTTTCTCACCGCTAAGCTTTGCGTTCTCTTTCTCCATTCTGATCAGCATCAGCTGCTGATTGATCGCTTTCTTCCACAGGTCCCGCAATTCTTGCTTCTTGCGTTTAACAGGCATCCCCGAGCTTTCAGCGATCCCAACTTTCTCCATCTCTTTGATGCTGTAAGCCTTGTTCGGCGTGACAACTTTGTTGAGTATCGTTTGCCGCCATGAATTGTTGCTCGATATCGTGCCTCCGTCAGTCTCCGTGGGGGACGTTTTCGGCGAGTTGCCGACTTTGAAGAAGCTACAAGGAGTTCGATAAATACATAAATTATCGCGCTAAGACGGCGAAACGATTAGCCGAAAGAAAGTTGTTCGGGATACACCGGATTGTAAACTAACATGTCCATCATGGAATTCTTCGATCCGTTCTTTACAACCATTTGTTCGGGAGAGATGCGCAGCGATTTTCGTCTGCCTATTTCCGGCGAGGCGCCCAGTACAGGCGACTGTCGTGAGTTGTCCGGACTGTGGTTGTCGTTCTTTTGCATCCCGAGATGGCTCGCGTCCCTCAGATGAGCACCCAAGCTGAAATCGTCGCGGGAACCTTTCCTCTTCATGAAGTTGTCGAAGCTATTCGCGAGAGAACGCGCCTTCTTGAACATCGTGCTGCCCACACCGACGCTCAGATAGTGATTGAGGAATTCACTCCTGCGAAGTGAAGCGTGAAAGAAAGCGTTGCATATCCACTGATTATGTGTCGATTTGAAAATGTGCAACACCAATAGAAAACCTATATTTATATGTATATATATGTTCGGTATGGCGCGCGTCACCTGTTCTCAGCCGTGTCGTGCACGTGTCTGGCTTGTTTTGCCTCGCAATGAGCACGCAACAGTCGCATTAGGAATTGATTTTGTTCTTGGAGATTCGAGGAGCTCGCACCGACGTTCCCCGCCGCCTCGGCGCCCTTAAACTTGTTCACAACGATCTCCTGCTCGTCCTCCGGTAACAATTCCATACGCGAAAATATGATATTTTGCACCTTCCTGTCGGTTTGCCCTGGGAACATCATCGTGTTAGAACTGCATGCGAAACTGCACCATTTCTGGATTTGTAATCGGCACCACTCTACCTTTGATCTCTTGATTCAGTTTGTTGTACCAGTACATAGGACAGTGTTCGCAAGAAACGACAGGATACCTTCCTTTCCTCGTGACATCGCAAACCCCAGCGGGGGCTCGAATGATTGCTGGATGAAGAAAACGAGTGAAGATTATCGTTAACGTGCGATATCGAAGCTTTGGTGAAAAATAATTGAATTATTAACATACAGGGTGAAAAATAATTGAATTATTAACATACAGAGGTAATCTGATGAAACATGAGATTTTTTTAGAGAATGCTCGAACAACTCGTGCCGCTCGAGACGACTCTTTAGGGTTTCAGCAGAATGGCTAACTGATAATTTTGAAAGCAATGTTTTACGCCTTAAATCTTTATCTAACTTATCTTCCTTTTTTATTTCTTTATTCTACTGTACAATGGTTTGTTATCAATCGCAAACGGAACGGCTTTTTAATTTGACTGCAAACCCAGCAGACACTGCGGATATAAGAGAGTCATTAGGCGTCATTTAAGACAAGACATAATACGTTGTCTTAAACCGATAAGTCAGCCATTTTGTTGAAGCGCTTACTCTCTACACCACAAATAAATTAGAAAGTCTTGCCTGCGACAAGATCATCCGTGACCGATATGGATTCGCATTTGAAGATATGTCCGATGAAGCAGTCCGATTCCTTGCAAATAAATCCAAAGTGATCAGGATTTTTTACGCCTTGCACGCAGTTCACTACGTCCTTCAATGGTTTCTTCAGAACTGGCTGTTTTGTGCTCAAGCTAATCAATATCAGATCGCATCGTCCTACCTGGAATATAAAACTGAATTTTAGAAAAATCCGTGAGAAGCTGTGAATATGTATTTTCCGCTTTTTTTTATCTCTCTTTCTGTTGTATGATGTAATTTGATATAATTTAACGTCTTCCGTCTTAAATTCCACATCTTTTCATATTACGTCTTACGGTTACGTGCAATTTAACATCGATAATGATTGGGAAAAAAAACGAGACGGTAGTGAGGATAAAACGTTCTTCTATACCTGAAAGAGCATAGCGCGATTGTTATCGTTGGGCTTTGAGGCGGAATCCCTCCTGCCGGTAGTTAAAACACTGCCGGTAGACGCCGCGCGATTTCGCATGATTTCAGGTACATTGATGTTAGAATTAGAGGAAGACTCGGACGTCCGATTCTCACTGCGGCCGTCGTTTTCCACGGGGCTGGCGTTTGTTCTTGGAAAAGTTTCCGCGGAGCCGCTCAGAACTGGCGAAACTCCAAGCGGATTCACGCATGGAATTATACTGTTTCCTGACACGTTCTCGATACTGCCTGATTCGCTGGCGGTGGATTCCTGAAAAACGCAAAGATCAGGGCAACTCCCTTTGGCAAAAAGCCTGAGTTACTAATTCGTTTGTGTTAGTCACGTAATTAACGATACGTATAAATTAATAACCTTCGCAATAAGTTGTTCGTCGTCAAAGAATTGAAATTCTTGAAAAATTCTCTTACAGTTATGTCAAACGCGCTCTAATAACTTGGCGCACACGTTTGTGACGAAGTTGATCGGTAACTTGAAAAATATTCTCTCACCGTGCTGTTCCTTCTATTAATGGAAGACGTCAGAGCTTGGCGTTTCAACCGTTGACAGTCCGACAGGAGATTACCCGTCGATGATCTCGACTTCTCGAGTTCGTGAACGCGAAACCTTATCAGGGTATCATCGATGAATGATTCCGGTACTTTCGGGAGTGATAATTTAATTTTGCCAACGTAGAACACCTATAAACATAGTAAAAGCGTCAAGAAACGTCGAGAGCTTTTAAGTTAGAAACGATTAAAAGGGGAAAAACAGATCAAAGAAACGCTTGTTTCTTTCAGTTTAACTTGAAGTGGAACATCAAAGTTCTCTATCTACAGTTGGAGCATACGATACTTCAACCGTGGAATTTGATTTCTCCCTTTACGCGACTACTACCGTTGTCCCGAGCAGAAATATAAGAAAATAAATAGAAACAATCACCTCGAAGAATTGAGAAGAATTGGGAGATAAATCGACATGTATAGACGTTAAGCTGGCCGCACTGCTTTGCGAGCGTTGCGGCAAGTCCTTATCTCTCTCCATCCGCTGGGCTGCCGAATGTTCCCTCATACTTCCGGAAAACTGCAATGTATTCATGGTGAAAAAAAAGTTGCAATTATCAAGAATATCTACTACCAAGGTGGAAACTACTGCGAAGGGAAATACACGTTTAAAATAATTTGCTGACACAGAAAATGTTATGCTGTCGCAGCAAAATCTGCCAGTTATTATATGGACAGCAAAAAGTTTCGTTAAAAGTACTAATTCGTTGGATTATTTTGCTAGATCTACGAATTATTTTGCTGTAAGAACAAATTAATAAATGTAGAAAAAAACACTATTTTGTTCTAACAGCAAATTAACGTTCATTCAGCAGAATATTTTGTATCCTGGCGAAAAATGTGCTTCTGCTTTAATTAGAAATAATTCGTTAATCTATAGTTAGACTAATTAAATCTTATTATTGTCGCAACGAGTGTGCGGTAGCAACGATAGTTTCGCTACAAAATTATTTTTCCCCGTGTAAGAGAGAACCATATACAACATTACCATATATACATTCACAGAAAGAAACGGATATCATTTCTTTGCGCTTCCTCGAACCAGACATTGTCTAATTCGTTTTAGCAGGATATACAGTGCACGTTATTTTTCTTCAAATGACGGGCACTGCATCAAAGGTGACCGAGATATTGACTATCGTTCAGTTTTTCATCTCGACGATTCTCTCCTTCGATAGTTTTCTCCTCTCGTTACTTTGACTACGCGAGAACGACTTCGTGACCGAAAAAGTTCATCGCGTACCGGGGGACCTTTGTTGTTTATAACTTTTATTATCGAATTGCGACGCGTAGCGAAAAGTGCGAAGTCGCGTAGTCGCTGATTTTCCGCGCGACGTGTGGGAGTCCCGCGGGAAGAAAGTCCGATCTAGAAATAATACAAACCGCAACATTTCGCGTGCGGCTAGACCATTGATATATCAAACGGATTTCGCAAGGAAACGTGCACCAAACGTGGCCGATGGCCGTGGACCGAAATAACTCATTTGAGCGGAGCACTCGTGGACTGCTTGGCTCTCAGTCTCCGTCTCTCTTTGTTCTATCTCTCTACTTCTCCCTTCTTCCTCGTTTCTTCCCACGTCCCACATCTGCTGCTGCTCATCGTCCCCGCGAGTTTGTCATACTTCGCAAGAAGGATATTTTAATTTCATCCTTCCCTCCCTCTCTCTTTCTCTCTCTTTACTCAACTCATGAAATTTGTATAAACACTAACTTAAGAGTCATTCATTATTATTATTATATTAGGTTGGTGCGTATGAAATGTCGCATTCTCTTTACATGCGGACGTTTTCCTCCCTGTTTTCGTTATACTTTTGTATTTGGCATAACCTCATTCATACTCGTATTGTCCATTGCCAGAGACTCATTTCAACAAAATAGGTTTTCTCGAAGGTCTTCCCTTTTTTATTTCTTTTGAGTTTATTACCGATATGAATTCTGCCGACATTCGCGTCATTTTCTTATATGAGTACAAACTTGGTAATAGTGCTGCAAAAGCTGCACGCAACATAAACCAAGCGTTTGGGGAGAATACGGTTAACAATCGGAAAGTGCAGCGTTGGTTCGAAAAATTTCGGACTGGCGATTTTTCACTGCAAAATGAGCCGCGCGGAAGACCCAAAACGTCTGTGAATAATGATGACCTGAAGGCTCTAGTGGAAGCGGATCCAGCCGTATCCACGAGGGAACTTGCTATCAGGATGAAAGTTGACCATACAACGATATTGAGACACCAAATTGTACTCCCATCGCTTGTGAATCGGCATGGCCCGCTACTGCTCCATGACAACGCTCGGCCGCACACATCGCACAAAACAATTGCGAAACTGAACGAACTGGAATATGAAGTTTTGCAGCATCCACCATATTCACCGGATCTCTCGCCGACCGATTTTCATTTTTTCAAGCATTTAGAGCTGTTTTTAAGAGGCAAACACCATGAAAATGAAGACAGTCTAAAAAACTCGATATCAGAGTTTATTAATTCTAAAGACCAAAATTTTTTTAAGACAGGCATCTACGCTTTAAAATCTCGTTGGGAGAAGTGTATTGAAGCGAATGGAGCATACTTTGATTGAATAAACAGCTTTTGAAGAAAGATATACAGTTTTATACAATCACTTAAGAATCCGACATTTCATATGCACCAACCTAATATGATCACTGAAATTAACTTTCTATTCTTCTCATAACATTCAACAATTATCTTGAATCAATATTACTATTATTTATTGTAAAATTTCTCTATCAACCCGTTTACTCAGCGATATAATTTATAACTTTGCGTCCTTAGAAGACTAACCTATAGTTATATAGTAGGAAAAACGAGAAAAATCAGTTTTTCCAAACCTTAAAAATTATAACCAGTCCTAGGATAATAATAAACGCTTTTCTCCTCCACTCTCAAGCATGCATAATAACGAAACATCGCAAAAGTTCAAGCGGAGTGAAAAGTTAAAACGAATCACCACGGAAATTTTACACGAATGGTAGGAAAGAAACAGAAGGAATTTAACTCGAGATTCATCTCTTCGGGAAAAACTAAATTGCAAATAACGAGCAACATTGCGAAGAAAAGAAAATAAAGGAGAAAACTAAGGAGCTTCCGAGCGACTCCCGCGCGTGCCGAAGTCAAATCTTTATCTTTCCTTCGTTCAACGATAACTTCCATATGTTCCCGTCACTTCTCATCCGTATGAAATTTCGACAGAGAGTACGCTTTCAATTAGAATTATTCTCACTGTACCAGCCGCGCAAGAATCGAGAGCGCCGGGTCGCTCGTATATTTTTTCTCTCTCGCATTCGACATCGCCGCCTCGTGCGATTTGCATTCGTCATTGCGACAAACATGGGATCGAGCGCGACATAATTTTCCTAATGAGCTCTCTTCTACAGAGTCAATAAGCAGGTAATAATGAAAAATTGTAGACGGGACAACGCATTATATATACCTGTAACAATGGCGAAAACATCTGGTTCTTCTGCAATGCTAATCATAAATCTCATAGAGAGCCACCGATCACCGAGAGGCCACGGGATGTCCGTGACATCGCGGAGCGATTTGCGAGAGTCGTCCCGCGACGGCGGCCATGAATATTCCCGACTACGTCGGGAAAGCTCGCCAGTTTGGTGATGCACGGTATGCAGCGCCGTTAATAGAGGGGCTTCTCTCGTATCCAATTAAGGCGCGTGCTTTACTTTATTACGTCCCCTCCTGTGCTTCCGCAAACTTGTACACACCATTATCGACACCCGATAGGAGAGAGAGACGCCACGCATACCCGGCCTCTCGTTGAACTCATTTGTCAAGCCCTTGTTACTCGTTGTGTACGGCATCGAGAATTTTTCGATTAAAACGACGCGAGCGATACGGAGCAATCAGGTCATCGGAAGGATCGCGACCTCGTCGGTCGATTTGTACGATAATTTAACAAACGTGTCATTATGTCGCTGCAAATGCACGTATTCAATGGGTGTGTTTATACGCTCTGACATTTGATTGATTTCTCCGATCAAAGTAAAACTCGATCGTGCGACTTTAGAATGTAGCTTACGGGCGTTTCATTAACGCGTTCAATCAAATATTAATATTTCCACGTCGCAATCAACACACTAGAATGACGTTTTACGACGTGTTTCGCGTATACACAGAAAAATACACACGAGTAAATTGTTGTTTCAAATATTTCGTGAGCTTATATATTTGTAAATATATTCAAAACTGTTTAAAAATATCCTGAATCCTAAGTAAGTTTACTACTTTCATCAAGAATATTATATTAAAATAAAAATCGGATTGTTTATTTTAATTAACCAAATCTAACTTCCTTTCGGTAAAGTTTTATAATATTCTTGAGGATACATTCTCCTTTGAAGTACGTGATAATGAGCTTTTCCAAAATTCGTAACGAGCATATTTTAAAACTGTTACTGAGAAAATATTTCTTCTTGAAGATAATCGTCACCTAAGGAAGAACGGTAATAATAATCGAATAATCGCTCTTCTAAGCAGTGGAATAATTTTTCTGCGTGTAGATTTCTTCGAGAGCTTCGGCTCTCAGACAGACGGACAAACGAAGGCGTTTGGGTTTTCCTCTCACGTAAAAATCGCGGCTACACCTTTTCCTCGATAAGACACTGATTCTCCGCCAGCTGAAAATAGATGTTCGGCGATGCTATTTTCTTCCAGGCACTTGGCACTTTGCGTGCGTAGAAGCCCATACGCGCTCGACTTTGTCTCTGATCCTAATTGATCGAATTAAATTCGTGACACACGTCATCGACGAGGATGCACGAATCGATGTCGTGCGCGCGCGTGGCGATTGAATTCACGTGTGACAAACTTAACGCGTGCGTGAAGCCGAGTTTCGTTTCAATTGAGACGATTGCGAAGATACACGGTCGTTTACGAATGTATTTCTGCCCAAGGACATGTGCGCGGCGTGAATTGTGTGCGTAAGCGCCTTAGGAAATTTATATTGTCCCGATCGTGCGTATACGACTTTACTCTCGTTCAATCGAATTCGTCATGCGTGCGAGTCGAGGAAAAGTGAGCGCTGAAGAAGTATTACTTCGACTATACTTAACTGTATTTAACGACTGTGTATTTCGCACGAATAATAACACGATCTAATTCCGTCGAGATTCTAGGCGAGCGAGTTACTCGTTTACCGATTCACTCATCCTGCAAGAACTCAAGCGATAAGCAAGGTCTTAATCTTTTAATAACAGCTGAAACTCGTTAAGCACATTAATATTAATGACCCTCTTCCATACTAGTTGGGAAATATTTTTCCAGATTAATATCCCTCACACAGCGTCGTCGTCTAGGGGGCTTAGTCTTTTAGTCGCATGTATATTCAACGAATGCACGTGAGAACGACCAACGAGGTGTGTCTCAGGGTCGTGCGTGAAACGCGACAAAAAGCCGCGTCGTTAAATTGCCGATCATTCGGATGGCATTTCGAGACGGTAATATCGAACGGAGTAATTTAGAATGTCACGGATTTTGTTCCTCCGTTTCACACAATCTCCTGCGCATGTTATTAACATGGTAAACAAGATAGATAAATACATTTATTATACGAGTTCGGAGAAGAATCCCCCTCAAGAGGGAGAGAGAGATAATTATTTTTTCCGAAGCTCGTTAAGATCGAATCTTTTCCACGCAGATACTTGTGACTCAGATTTAGCGCGATTAATTCCGCCTCGTGATACGAACGAGTGTTGTGACTGCGGCGTTACAAAGTTGCAGCATTGCGCGTAGCGCAGGAAGCGGTTTTTGCGCGGATGTAATTATACCGTGCACCTTGAAAGGCATTACGCGATCGGCATTTTATCCTCGCGGCCGACTGTGTCATTATATATCGCGAATAGCGTTTTCCGCCGGAGATATCCGCAACACGCCGTTGACAATCACCGCGATGCGTCGGGCACACAGGTCAAAAACGCGGGGGAAGTTAATATATTCCCCGTGCGAATCTTTCTCTGCCGTGCGTCAGGACGCGCAGGAAGGAATCGTTGTTTTTCTCTCTCTCTCCCACGAGCGACCTCCGAGGCATTACAACGCATCATTAACAATCGCGCTGAAAGCACGATGATTATGTAAATGTACACACGACGGGAATAACAACGTATCAATTATTAATGAGCGATAATAGGAAAAGTGTGTCACTTTCGATCGACACCCGGTGCGAGCCCATTAAAGCGGAATTCCCGTCTCCCCTTTCTTTTTCTCTCTGTGAGTGTGGAATTTACGTTATGCTGGCACATATCGATTAAAGATTGCTGATGACTGTCAGAAACCGTGTCAATCTCGAGCGAAAACCTACCAATGGCCAATCGTTGGAAATTAGATTTTCCTTTCCGTTTCCTTTTTCAACGAAGGTGGCGCTTTCGCGTTATCTTGAGGGATCTCTATGTGAAAATATCCCTGCGCTCGGAATAATTAATACTGATTGCCAAAAGGCACAAATGGAGTATTTGGTTTTAGAGTAAATACCGACTACTATCCGTGTGATTAACTTCTTGTCTGGCGGAAACCCAATACTGCGTTTTGATATTTTTGGCAATTTAATATTTCTAAAATTTTAGTCGCCACTTTGAGCTCACCATTTTGAATATGAAAAATTGTGACTTCATATTCATAAAACAGTGATCTCGGAAACCCTTAGACACGAAATTATTGACATTATTTAACCTTTGAAAACTCATTTTTTATCAGTTTAAATGCTTTTGCGAAATTCAGCTTGCCAGTAAAGAGATTAATTTTACGTGAACAACTTGTTCTAATCCTTTCAAAGCAGACGAACTTTCACCTGCATGTTAGTGAAGTTAAACGTTCAGGTTGAGATTCTCATTCGAGATTTGCGACGATACATGGTGTAACTTCACGCAATGAAATCTCTTGAGAATATAACAAGTCCAGCACAGCGTGAAATTATTTCGGGATGTACTACGGAACGTCAAGTTTTGTAACAGTGACCTGTTTACTCACAGGACACCGCGCATTATAATTTCACCCGTTGAAGCGGTATAATTCATACAATAACCATAAATATGCGTGTCAACTCGGCTCGAAAGCTTCCTGGAAGAGATTCCGCGTAAGGCAGCACGAGTATTGATATTACGTAAAGCTCATTCCAGTCGTGAACACAGCAGAGTGACGGATGCGCCTCTCGATATTGCGATGATTACCGTTACTGAGATGTAAAACAAGACGTGAATACATACGTAAAAAAAGAGCATATCTAACGAGAAATGACATGTTTATGTCCCTCGTGGTACAGGTGAAACAAGAGAAATATATCGGCGGAAACGAAAAATATATAAACAATAGATACTATTTTGCATACAGTTTTTAAAAAACCGGTTTTTTCTAATAGCTAGAAAAAACAGGAAATAAATCGAGTTTTTGCGAGAAATTGCTTTCGTGCTACTTAAAAATACCATATGATTCTATTAAAAAATAATTCCATTAAGTTGATTTTGAAATAATGTTAAAAGAAACAGTTCAATAATGTAATAACATTGTTTTATGTCCTCCATGAAGTCTTATATTTTTGTCTGATTCTCTTTCGAAACATTAGTTTGTGACATTTTACACAGGTCACTCAGTAGTTATTTCTTATTAACACATTAAAAAAAAACATAGGCACTGATAACATTATATATTAGGTATTACATATTTATATGTTCACAATGTATTCGCAGTTGTAATTCTTGGAAGGTAATATTTAATATTTTATTGCTCATAATATGTAACATATTAACTTTATTCAACTGCGATTAAATGCGCGCAATTATCTTTTTTACGAGAAGTGAATATGACAGGTTTTGAACGTAAATTGAACACGTAAATTTTTCTGAACGATTTTTCCTATCTCTGGGAAAGAAAACTGAAAAGATCCATGGACAAATTGGAAAAAAAAAAACAGGTTTTTCCAAGTCTTCAAAACTATAATTATACGTAAAATCCAAGGGGGGTCTCGTGCGTCTGGCGAATAAATTAAAGTTAGAATTAGAATTAGAAGCGGAGCGAGACCTTCCGGAGGAAACTCCCGGCGACGATGTAACGTATCACGTACGCAGCAGAGATATCACGGATAATAAAGAACAACTCGGGAAAAAACCTGCTCGCCCACCGTCATCTGCATACGCGGTAAACACGAAGTTAACGAAAAGAAAGGAAAAAAATGACACTTCGCCGCAGCGTCTCTCAATATTTTTGCGCTCGTGAGTCCCCCCGAGGTCCGGTTCCATTATTCTATGGTTACTTTCCACTTGTCCCCGTGGTATCACCCAGTTTTCCATTTATTCACCCGCATCGCAACCGGTCGCTCGATGTCGAGAGGGAGGAGAGAGACAATCGCTCGGCCAAGTCGCTCGGAAACTCCCTGCTGCCTATTTGTCGTTATGCATTTTTCTCTTCTTACACGCGATCCCGTAAAAGTACAGCCGCCTCTGGTCGGTTCCAGTGGTGGCCATATGGCTCATATATTGATAACCGTTGCTGCGGCATGACGATAAATTAATACTCTGATCGTTCAATTATTCGATCGTTTCACCGTAAGGTCGCCGTTCGCGTTATTACCGCGTTCCCCCAGTTAGCGCACGCGAGAATCGCTTAAATTCTCGTCACGAGTGCAATCAGATATGCAGCCGGTGCAGCCTCAGTTGCTCTCAATAATTGATGCGCGCGAAGTTAATGCGCGCGATAACGCCGGATTGTAAATTTTATTACGGACAGCCAGTTCGAATACTCGATGAGGCGAAGTAGAGGGAGGTATCAGCGCGATCCTTTCCTTATTTTATTTATTTTCTTCTTTACGATGGCTGTCACTTTTGTGCACGTGCTCACTCGTTACACGTGCGAGCGTATATCGAGCAGGCGTGCGCGCTTTAAAATTTAATTAAGCCCGCCGTGAACTCGACGCCTCAGAGAATTCAATTCTCCTTCTCTTCCCGTTCTGTTTCTCTCTATTTCTATATTTCATATTTCTTATTTATATTCTATGCTTTCCATTTTTTTTTTTTTTTTTTTCGTTCACCAAAATATTTATTTGATGAACACTAATAATATATTTATTATCAAAATACGCATTCTTATTTTATTTTACTAATAAAACATTTTGTTCAAATAAGATAATATACATTTCCTTATATCCGTAACTTCTCCTGAAAGTAATAATTTATTTTGTTTAAACAACAGAATTTAGATTTAAGTAAATGTTATTAGTATCCAATTAAATATCTTTTATAGTTAAGAAACCGTTTTTGTAATCACTGGAAAAAACAAGAAACAAGTTTCTGCGAAAAATTGCTCTTTTGTTACTTAAGTCATACGTTGAATAATATTTAAAGTCCCTCATTCATATTAATGTGATTTGGGAAGTTATGTAATCTTGTTTTTCTTAAAATTTCGATTTTTATCTTTAATAAAATTTCTTCCACTTTTAATTGTGAATAGTAAATTTATGTAAAAAAGTCATACGATTCCATTAAACAAATTAAAATTAACCTTGAAATAATGTTTAAATATATAGTTTAATAATGTATTATTACCATTTCACGCTTCCCACAAAATTTTACAACCTTTGTCTGAAACTTTTTTTCGAATAATGCCTTTGTTTCGAAACATTAATCTTTAATATTTTATATAAACCACCAGTAGTTATTTATTAACATGGATTTAAGAAAATTATGCGCACTGATAACATTATTATTGTATACATATTTCTTCACAATGTATTCGGTTAAACTTTTCTTAAGGTAATAACATTACTTAAACATACGAAGGTCACTTAACTTCAAGTGCGCGCAATAATCTTCTTTATGGAAAAAAGTAAATATAGCAGGATTTAACTGGACACATGAATTTTTCTACATAAATTTGTCCACCCTTAGAAAAGAAACCGAAAAAATCCGCGAAAACGAAAATCGGTTTTCTTGAAGCCTTCAAAAAATATGTTTTTATTTTTATTTTTTCGATATTTTTTCTCTCAGTGTGTATCTGCGACTGAAAGTCTACATTAAACAGTCAATCAGAAAGCGGGATGAGATCCGACGCGGTGAATATTTTCGAGGAGCCTCTGCACATACGAGTGTGTCCCATATGCGAACGCTCGACGAGCGTACGAATTCGTGGCCAATGGCATTCTCGGCGTCACGTGTCCGCTGTGAAATTATTTCATTCTCAGAGTGAACGGGTCGCAGCGTTCCAGAGGCCGGGGGGCCGACCTCCGGAATTTCCCCGTGCGAATAAAGGCGATAAAACGAAAACCTGAAAAGCGGCACTTAGCGTGCTAATGCGCGGCGTTAAACTCGCGTGGCGAGTTGAATATGCAAGTGCATTGAAGAATGAACGGCTCAGTAAGAAGCCTTCGTGCGCCTTCTCTTATGCACGAAGGAATCGGAACACGGTCAGTCAACGGTTGCTGGCAGGCTGTCGGGATTTCGCGTCGTTTGTCCGCCGATGTATAAATTTAGACCGCTGTATGCTCGGTTTCGCGAAAATACGCCTTTCCGCTAACGAAAGGAAGGAAGGAAGGAAGGAAAGAAGGAAAGCAGACAGGAAGGAAGAGACGTTATAATCCAGCGAGTTGACGGAAAATAGTCGCTCGGAAAGACTCCCCGGTGGTGGAAATTTCGTAACCTTCCATCACGCTCTAATCTTACAATGGTGAGTTAATATCGGCGGCTCTTGGTTCCTTCCTCTCGCCAATTTCACCGATAAAATCGCGTCACAATTTCGCGTGTCCCGCGCCCACTAAAAAGAACGCGTCGAAATGACGCATGAGCTCGCAATCAATAAGCCGTTGTTGTTTTCAATCGCGATTCTTTCGGATTCCGACTATCGTCGAGCTGTGAGCACGCGAGAGGCGCGGCGAGTAACGCGCCGAGAACGTAACTCTGCGAGCGTGCAGCGTTGAATTCTCAGCGCCACTTGAGCCCCACGGTGATTGTCGATCCTCGGCGACGACAAAGCGACCAGGCGAGCGATAATGACCTCAGGCAGATTCGCCGATAAGAAGCAAAGGTGGCGAATAGACGCCGGAGGAAATTAATTACGCTGCCGTGCGTCGTTGGGACGTATCGAAGCCGGCGTTCCGCACGATTGCGCCGAGTTGGCTCTAATTAACCCTTTGTGACGCGTGTCGTCAGCAATTACGGCGAAATTTCTCGGCATCGCGGATACGACGAGAGGCGCATAGGTGAACGCGCTCTCTCTCTCTCTCTCTCTCTCTCTTTTTTTCTCTCAATACATATTTTCTCCTGAATTATTTCGGCCGATACCGCCTCTTGTTTGCGACGATACAACGACCGATGGAAGCGAGCGCGACGATCCGGCGGCGGAGTTTCCACATCGGCACTTCGAATTGGTAGAAAACGAAATTACGTAAATGACTTGAGCGCTCGTCCACGGCCGAGCGGACGTCTCCTCGGAGCATGCAGTTTCACTCTAAAACCATCAATGACGAGTGCGCGGCACGCTACTGGTATATCGTTACCTATCACACAGGCACGCTTACGTAATTACGAAATTTACATAACTCAAAAATACCTGGAATACGTATCAAACGCGAATGCAAAGCTCGAAGAGACGGAAAATAAACCGGAAGAATAATAATGAGAACCTGCTCGCGACCTCGTCGGTCGTTCGCGACATTCGCTCGCATTCGGCAGGAAGAGCAGCTTAGTACTCGCTCTGTGATTATTGCTTCTGATTGGCACGTTCTCCTGGATTTATGGATGGTCTGGAAGAATTCTCCAATCATATACAATAATTACGAAGCGCTCGGTAAGCCCTTTCCGCCGAACGCGGACAATGTCGACACGCAGCGCGAGCGAGAGATTTTCCGAAATTTCACCTGGCTCGAGGACTCACCAAGGACGTCTTGGCGATCTCGCTGGCGTCGCTGTAGGACGTGGCCTTCACGTAAGGACTGGAGCTTGATATCGGCACGGTTATCATCTTGACTCCTTCCGAATTGGATAGCGATAAGCCTATTAAGCTTTATTCCGTCGACCTCATGTGGAATTTTTATTCACACACTCCACCGCACTCTCTCCCCTTCGGTCGGTGTTCTGGCGCGTGTTTGTTCAACAAATGGATAACATAATTTTAAATCGGTCGTCCAGGTGTCATCGACCCGCGCCCGCCGGAGACGAGGCACTTCTTTTCAGTTTGCGCCGAACCGCCGCTCGGCGGTTTTCTCCGAGTCGAGCCCGAGGTTGTTGAACGTGAAACTCGCGCCGAGAGACTTTCCTTCGTCGTCGTTTCGACCACTTCCCGTCAAATGTCTTCGATGACGACTACCGTTGATAATGCGAGTCCTCCAGAGGCAGCGCGGCACGCCGAATATCAATGAGAGCGCCGGCGGGGGAACTCGGCGAGGAGTCTGCACGAGCACGTGTAACCGTGAAAGTGCGATAATATCGATAAGAGCGTGCGAGGAACTCGCGAAATTCCGACGAGCCGTCCGCGCGCGAGTTTCCGCGCGTCCGGAAGATTTCACTCGAGCGCGGGGAACACGACTCGTTTCTGCGCTCGCTCTCGGGTTATCGATCAGTGCTCGATCCGTCAACGAGCGTCTAATCAGGAACTGAAATAACGACGTGACGAGGCCCCTCTTGTCGCGGGAATTAAAAGTCCAGTTTAAAAATCCAGTTTCATCACTACTGTGTCACACTTGCTTCCTTGGTAGCGTAACGCGGCCGCGACGGTTGAATATCGCCTGAGGTGAGCTCGCTCGCGATCTGACACGCTCGTTCTCCTCGGTGACACTGCGAAACACGTTGTTTTCGCCGTTCACCCGCGTTAGACCGCGTTACGTCGGACGTCGCCTTCGCTGACGGCCGGGCAAACATAGACTGACGTATTAGAGCGCGGCAACGCCACGAGACGAATGAACCTCTCTCGATTGGCCTGTCCGTGAGTGTGTGTGTGTGTGTGTATGCTGTCAGGTAACGCGCGCGGCCCCTGGTAACGTGCCCAATATTCCTCAAACGTTTTCACGTACGTGGGGAATCAGTGGCGTAGCCACCGATTCCGCAATAGCTCGGGGAGTATCTCAGCTTGGGCGCCTACGGACGGATTTCAGAGTGTCCGTGAACTTGAAATGGGAAAAAGATTCGATTGTCGAGGTGCCCGTGCGCGANGGGGGGGGGGGGGGGGGGGGGGGGGGGGAGGGGAAGAACTTATTTCAGAGTGTCCCTGAACTTGAACGATTTTATAGACCTGGAAACACTATTTTGAAATGGGATGTCATAACCATCCTCGGATTATTATGATACCAAAACTATTCAGCTAATTCAGAAAGAACGTGATTGGTCAAAGAAAAGGATCTAAAATTCGCAGGGATCTGTAAAGCCACACGGAAAAAACATTTGGTTGAATTTATTAGACAGTAAACGAACTAAGCACGTTTTGATGGAAGGAAACAGAATTTCTACTTGTAAGAGCCAAATTTAGGTCATAAAAATCAGAAATTCTGTTTTCTTCAATCAAAACGTGTTTAATTTATTCACTGTCTGGTTTCAGTCAAATTTTTTTCTCATGTATGATTTGTGGATACCTGCTTTCTGGACTGAAGATTTTTGAATAAACATTTCCCACCTCTATCTTATTTCAGCAAAGAAAAGCGTCGCTCCCATGACCGAAATAAATTTTTACATAAAGAGAATATTCCAAGAGAGTATTCACGATCGATCGATCGATCTTTTCCATCATAAATTCCAAAGAATGTTAGACTCCTTTGTTCGGTAATATCGATTTTGCCCCTCGCTATTATTTTGAGGATCCCACATATCTAGTCTAGTTGAACACGAGAGACCGACATCTGCCTTATCGTACATCCTCTCTCGTTTATGCGGCAACCTGTCGTAATTTACATACTCGTATTATCACAGTGATATTTCTTTCGTAAGCGAAGATGAAACAACGAGACGATGACGTGCACTCGTAGTAGGTGCAAGCCGTGCGTAATCGATACGTACGTACCGCTGATTGTGAACGACCGCTCAGCCACTCGGAAAATCGAGCGGCTGTCCGGGGAATGAAACAAGAATATCGACGACTGCCAGTGAACCATGAAAGGTCCTTTCGTTTCTTTTTTTTTTTTATAATTGCGTAAGTCACACATGCGGTAATTACTGTTACGCCCGGCGAAGGACACGTAGCGCGTCATTTTTAGCGGCCCATATGCGGCCGATGTTAATAAACTATGCAACGAATGAGCGATTCCGATCCTACGCAATAATGTTAAAGAAAATTCAAAAGAGCCTCTCTGAAGGCTGTCACGTTATGACATATCTTTAACCTTTTAATCAGCTTCTTACCGAAAGCGGAATGTCCTTTTTGACAAGTTTCGTTTGTACTATCACGTTTCAGCTAACAACGGATGTAGGCAAGCGTGTATTTTTCGTGTTTAAGTGTAAAATATTTATCTTGAAGCGCAATCTTTCATACAATACGAGGAAACTGAGTCATATTTCCTGAAGTCACCGCGTGTTCTCGACACACAACGTGACCGGTCACGGGAAGAAAAACGCGAAACCGCCGGAGGACTCAACATTAAGTAGTATATTAAAAAGGGGAATAAAAAATTAAATAACGATGTTTCTGGAAAATTCCTGGAGAGTGTGGAGTTTTGCTTGGTCATGTATGTCGTACTGTAAAAACCGACGCGGAGCAAATGCTGACGGTAACAGCGAACGTCTGCAATGCTGAATCGATATATTCATTAGAGATCGATTAATATCGCGCACACATCGGGCGTGGATAATATTGTACAAAGAACCCGGGTACCGTGTAACGACACCGTAAACTTCCAGTACTACGAGCTCATTGTCTTGACTCACATGGATTTGTCGAAAAGAATCGTCTCCGTCGTCAGCTCCTCGACGAAGACGAGATCGAAGTTACAGTCGGCGCGCTGTTATTTCGCGAAAATTTCCCTTCGATCGGCGAGGCTTTCAAGGACAAAATTGCCGACGGTCAATTGCCGTTCGAAATAACAAGAACGTCGCACATCGTCGTCGAAAACGCGAAAAATGCGCGACAAATATGCGGTAATTACCCACGTTTTGCGTGCAAATCGCGTTACGCGAAAACCAGCTGCGAATACTTGCGCATTACGATGCGCATACGACGCGCATATTTCTTTCGCGGAAATACAACGCGGGAACGCAAAATAAGTCAATCACTGTTGGAGTCGGACGCATATTTATTTCCGTGTTGACGTAGTTGATCTAATTTTACGTGTAAGAGACACTATACAGAACATGTTTGGGTTACATCGAGAGATACACTCGCGCTATCGCATAGACACTGATTCACAGCGGGACAAACGGCGGGAGGCGTTCCGATGAATTTGATTACACGTGATCATTGTTCGAAACGTGTGAAACATCTTACCGATTACGACATCGAATCCGCGTTCTCCAAACGATCTCGAGACACATCAGATAAGATTAATTCGTGTGTTTTTTTTCTTCTCTTCCGAAGAACGATAGTGTAGACGCGTTTAAACGCGTTGCAAAAACGTAATCGATCAACTTTTTCATTATTTTTATATTTTTACCGAGCTTATATAACACTGCGCGTACCATGTTCTTTTTTCTTCCTTTTTTCCTTTTACAATTACTCCTCGCCGTGAGTGTAATTTAAAATGCACTTGATATGACTCTGATTCGAGGTAATTGTGCGTATTAATATAGTCGTTATTTGAAACTTGTCTTAAGTAACTCGAGACTTGAACTTAGAATCAGATCTGAACTTTCAGTCGAATCGTATGACACGCGTGACATTATATAGAGTGTTCCAAAACCAACGTATGTTGATTTTAACATGACAGATTCCTCGGGATATTCTAAGATAAAAATTCAAGTACGAAAATGTACAAAGTATCAATAGATAATATATCGAGTTTCCGAAATATGAGTGATCGAAAAAAGCGGAGTTTTTCGCAAACTAAACGTCGAACAGACAGAATGCATAACAAAATTATTTTCTTCGATCAATTTCAAGTGGACTTTATTTTCATAGAAGCGCGAGAAAAAAAGAATTATGCTTCCACAGTCAAAAACTAGTTGTACACATAATACAACTGAACTTTAGTTACTAGTTTTTAGCTCTGTGGGGGCTAATTCTTATGAGTCTAGTCATACACAGAAAAAAAATAATGAGCTCTCACAGCTAAAAACTAGATCCGGTACTAAACTTCAGTTTATACAAGCAGCTAGTTTTTAATTATAGGAATTAATTTTTTTCCGTGAATTTAAGACTTTAGAAAGATCTTATAAAGATATATTATGTTGAATATTGAAAAATCTCTATGAATAGGGAGCTTCTTCAATATTTTCATATTTGAATTTCGTACGTGAGTATCGTATTTGAATTTCATACTTAAATTTCCGTCTTCGAATGTCCCGAAAAATCTGTTATGTTAAGGACATACGTTGATTCTAGAACATTCTATATTGCGTGACGCGACTGAAAAACTCACACCTGCCTTCAAATTCAAGTACGAATATCTCACGTGAGACAGATTTCATGTAACGACTGTTAATACGGGACTCAAAGCACGCCTCGTGGGCACCGGCTGAGAGATTTAAAGAATACGCGCGTGCTAATGCAACAACGCGGAGCGGACGCTGGACACGTGTGTGGAATGTACAAACTAAAGTTTTATATTTTATCCCGGCGGATAAACAATGGAAACTGACGGTTTATTTTTATTGTTCGTCTACTTAGGCTGTTTATAACTCGTCGTTTAAATATTGCACGCACAGCACCGGTGTTGTTTACACGTAAAAGAGACCCGACACACGCGCATTTATTATCGATTCAGCTGATCTCTCTTTCTCTCCCAACGATAAGTAACGGCGCCAAAAGGTAAAATAAATACATTAACTACGACGGATCCGCGGTTGCGTAACGCTCCGCCGAATGTTTATTATGCGTAAACAGCTGCGTGACTAATAAAATTGTAAATAGTCGCGCGTATCGGTTTCACGCTCATGGACGGGCGCGCTCCGGTGCGAATAAAAAATCAAATTCGCGAGTAAAAGACGCGCGAAATAATGCGACGTAACCTGGTTTCTCCCCGATATCGGACGCGTGAACATAAATATTTTGATAAATATTCCCACACAGAATTGTACAAGTGAATCGCAGATGTGAAATCGTGACGTTTCCTATGCAGTAAAATTTTATATTCATGTTAAAATCGGCCCTTGTTAAAATTTCTGTGTTAAATTTTTAATATACGTGTTTAACATATTGTGTTTATGTCATCTCAATATTTTGTGTTGGGTCAATATTCAACACGTGTAAATATTAAAAGAAACGCAAGTATTAAAATAACCCACTTTACATTTCAGTGTCGATTAACATATTATGAATATTAATTTTGTGTTAATTTCTGACATAATATTTGTATTACTTTGCGATGTATTTAACTTGTGATAAATTAACACAGAAATTTGTGTGAACCGTTTGGGACATGTGTTAAATTTAATAAGACATTTTTTTTACCGTGTAGGGAGATTCCCTTGTAATGTCAATTACTTTATTAAAGATAGTAATTTCAGAACAAGTTATATTTCTCGCCAAGGAGTAACAAACATAATTCCCTCTACTTCTAGTTTTCAAGTTTCGGGAGAAACCCATTTTTTCCCTATTTATCCGCGGATTTCTTCAGTTTTTGTCCTAAAAGTGCATAAATTAATTTGGAAAACTTCACTTCATCGGTTAAAATCCGTCATGCTTACTTCTTTCCATAAAGAAGAAACAAAAAAAAAGTCCACGGGAAAATGGAGAAAAAGCGGGTTCCTCCCGAAACTTTAAAACCGCACCTCCGCTTCTCTCCTTCGTCTCTTTTTCCCTTTTCTTCCAAGAGAGTACTCCACGATACATGCGCAGCAAGACATAAATCGCGAGTTTCATTGGCTTATATATAAAGATCGCACGGAGATCTCTCGAGCCAAAGACCACACGGTCGCGTTTAGCATTGAATGTGACGTGCGGGCAGCCAGGTTTACCCTGCCGAAACGCGTTCGCAAAAGAGTTGCCACTCACCGAAGGTAAGCGCTCTTTCTCGCTCCCTCTCACGCTGCTTATCCAAAAATCAGCAACGGCAGCAGCAGCCTAAAAGTCGCGCGCTGTTGTTCTCGGTCGACTTTCACTGCGCGAGTTCGCGCGGCGAGGCGAAACGAAGCGGAACGGTAGGTACGGAACGCGGCGAAACGCGCGAGGCATTCGATTTAAAGGCTGTGGCTCGCTCGCGACGATGCCCGCGGCGCAACACGCGCGAGGAGAGAGAGAGAGAGAGAGAGAGAAAGACAAACGATTCGCGGATCACTCCGACGCAAATCGCGCGACAACAGCTAATGATCTGCAAACGATAGTCCTGGCGGATCGTTAAGGACAAGCTTAATAATAGCCGCGCCGTACTAACGATATATCATGCCAGTGTACCACGATTGGCTGCCCGGCGAGCGGCGATTTCTCGGCGGTTGGTCACTTTGTACGTATATCGCGATCGCCGACGGCCAGGACCGCTGCGCTTAGAGAATGCACGCGCCGAGAGAGAAGCTGCGATTACGATACGGGCATTGCGCGTGAGAACGGCCGCGGGAGAGACGCACGTGCGACGTACATGTGACCGGCGACGGTTTCTAATAGCCGAGGAAAGAAAATGTTTGCGATAACAGTGCGGAAAAGTGCGCACTTAAATGTGCAAAAACATCACTGCGCGTCTACAAATTTTTTTCTGAATAATAGACATTTTTTTATAATAATCTATATCACATAAACGTCAACTGATCCGCCTGAATTTATATATTATTAGAACATACAATCAATTATTATAATATGTTTTTATACGTCTTTCTTTGGGATATTAAGGCGTTATAATTTTCTTTCGTTGAAACATCAAGTAGGTTGGAAAAATATATACATAAATGGATAAAAAAATCATTGCCAGTCTGTGAATTTCTCTTTCTGATAATAATATAACAAACGACAGGTGATCCGCCTTTCGTTAGAATACTGAGGCATGATAATTATTTTTCGTTGGAATACCATCAAGCACGTAAAAAAAATGTGCAAAAAATATAAAAATATCATTACAAGAGTCTACAAATTTCTTTCCGATAACATTTCGATGATAATGTTTAATGACAACATGACAAAAACGATCTGTCTCTCGTTACATTATCAAGACGTAAAGGTCCTCTCTCTCGTCGGCATGCCGATGACCGAATTCCCCCCGGAGGAATTTTCACGCGCTTTCCGCGCATTCTGACACACTGAGGGACCTTTCGCACGTACGTGGCGCATAATATACTGTTGCGTACGTGAGAATCTTGTTTACACGCGGGGTCTCCTCACGCGCCCGCAATTCTCAGCCGCGCCAAGTCACGAGAAGCCGTCTACTAATTCGTACGGGATCATTCGCGATGCCGCGATAACGAGCCCGTGCTAATTGCGATTTCGAGCCGCGAGGCTCCGGGACCGTAATCGCAATAGCAATCGTCGGGTTGTGGAAACACCGTTTCCTGTTTACGGTGCACGATGCCAGGCGTGCGACGCCGTGGTTATCGAACAGAGCGCGGCCGACAATACCCCCGTCGACATACGTGCAAAAACATAACCTAATTTCGCGGAAAGTACGCGGCACCGTCGAGAGGCGCCCGAGATCGCACAGGAAGGGTCGTCAGCCGCGGGGATCGCTGGGAAATATCCTTACCTGTCCTGGCGCGATTCAGGACGCCGATGAGTTTTCACACCAAACGATTCGCAGGAGTCCTCGCTCGAGGATCGCAGGAGAAGGAGGACGAGAGGGATCGAGAGGACACCAGGACACGGTCTTCCTCGGCAACCTCGTCCTTATTCACGTCGTTGTCGTTTCGACGTGCGCTCTCCTCCACATCGCCTGCCGCATCTCATCGGCCGAATTACGCGCGGTGCATCGGTCAACGGATTCTCGCGGGTTCTCGTAGCGTCGCACACGCGAGGAACGGGGACTTAACGTGCGCGCGCGGCGCACGTACGTGCGTACATATGTCACCCACGTAACACCGTCTGTCACTGACAAAACTGCCTGTCGCGATCGTTACAGCGGCCGACTTGCTTTTGTTTACCCGCGGCCTCCTGTCGACCGTTGGTAGCGAAGAGACGAGTGGAATGAGAGAGGGAGAGGAGAGATTGAAGGGGAAGATGGGGGAGATTCTTTCGCACGAGATATTCAGAACATAACAGGTGGACGTCTTAAACCTCTATGGTTTGCGGTCAGAGATAAGCTAAGTTAATTTGTTTCCGACTCTTTTTTTAATTTGATATTTTTTGGTTTCAATATTAGAGTTTATTGAGGAAACAGCTTCTGCACATGCGTATATATCTCGTTCGAATTGCCCAGAAGCATACTGTTCGAATTTTCTTGAAAATCCTGCTTGATATTTTTATGGGTTAGTAATGTGATTCCTTAAAAAGATTTTAGTTCTCCTTAGTTTATGAAAATAAAAACTCATATCTAAGAATAAAAATAGTTCTTATTAGTCGTTAAGTTGTACTTGTTGAAAATAAAAGTCTCGTTGATCTGCTATCGAAGTGTCATAAAATTCGACAGACTATAACTATGCAAAAAATAAGGATAATGAAATGGTTCGAGAAGCACTTTATAGCATAAACCTTATAATTTTCATACATGTATTGAAACTCCTCCCTTTTCTCCCTCTCGTGTATACATATATTTATAGACCCGCTAATTTTTTAAAGGAAATAAAGGGTCTAAATCAGGGATATATATTTTTAAACCCACTTTTGTGGAAAAATAAAGAGTCTAATATACACAGATTTCAAGAGTCTTATTTTTACCTTCTTATTTTCGGAAATTGGTTCTGAAACCTTCACTATGGCCAATATTCATAGTCGCGGCGAAAGTTCACGCGGTAGCCAATAAACTTCTAGTTCTTACCGAAAAACGGCTTGTTGATTGACTACCGTGCGAACTTGCGCCGCGCGGCAAACGCTGCCGCGTGCAGAAACTATAATAATCTCTAATTCAAGCATTTACCAACATAAGTATTAAATCTTAGTTCAAGATTTAGTATCGTGGACACAAAGTCTTAAGCTCGTATCAGACTATGGACTAGAATTGAGATTAGATAAAAATTCGGCCAATCAGAGCAAAGTTCACTAAAGTTTAGTGTACTTTGCTCTGATTGGTCAAATTTCAATCCAATCTCAATCCGCAGTTTGATACATGCTTTAAGGTCATGATGATCGGAAACAACTAGTGGAACAAACGTCGTTTCTACACCCTGTATATTTTTTGTACACTTATTTACTTCTAAGAGAGAATTCACACTTTCACAGAAAAGCAGAAGCCAACCAGAACCCGAGCTGGTAGTGGTCAATTTCTGATTTATCTACTTACTACCAGCACGATTGGCTCCTGCTTTTCTGCCAAGGTATGAATTCTCCTTTAGGTCTGATTGCACTAACATTATTTTGGTTTTAACCCTTTGCGGCCCATGCCGCCACAGTGGCGGCATTCGCAAGTCGTCGTAGAAGTCCGTGCCTGGCGGCCTGATGTCATTCATGATCGCCTGGCGAGCGGCACGGCGAACGAGGCTAGCGGTAATGAAAGAAAACTATCCTCCCGATGTCAGATTCAAATGTTTGGATCAACTTACAGATATCAATGTTTATTGATCCCCTCGGAGAGGAGAGATTTCCGGGCAGTCAGTTTCAAACGAGCTCTCGAGAAACATTGAGATCAGTAAAAAGCTAGCCACTCTGCACGTCGCACAGGTTATTTCATGATCAAAAAGTACTGTATATATCATAAAATTTGTGTTCAAAATTTAAGAAATAAACAGTGTAATTCCCAAAAATGGAGGAGTTTAGGAATGATTCTCAAGATAATGAGAGTAGTGATGATGAATTGAAAGTTGAAGTATATAATGAAAATATGAACAATTCAATGTATGATTCAGTACCTGACAATGAAAGTGACAGTAGTGACGATTGCATAGTTCCTCCTAAAAGACGGAATGTACTAAGAATTGACAATGACATGGAGAATAGTGAAGGTGATGACGAAGAACATTTAGAACAAATAGAGGACTCAAGTGAAAGTGATGGATGGGAGGACGTAACAGAAAAAGACGATTTGCCTTTTAGTTTCACGTTCAAAACTTCTCCGCGAATCGTAGGACCACAAATATCTCAGGATATAACAAGACCATTGGACTTTTTCAAATTATATTTCACTGATATATTGATAGACCAAATAGTAAAAACGACTAATGAATATGCACAAATGAAGATACGTGAGAAACAGTTGGCCAACAACTCTATTTGGCATTCGTGGATAGACGTTACACGTGAAGAATTTATGGCCTTCATCGGTGTAATTCTAAATATGGGAACAATGCCACTTGCAAGCATATCGGAATATTGGACAACTAGGAGCAATAGCAGAATTCCTTTCTATTCGGAGGTATTCAGAAGAAACCGATTCCGTCAAATTTTCTGGATGTTACATCTACGAGACAATGCATCTTCTAATACATCTTTGGGAATCCGGATTGGAAAGGCAAACAACTTTTTACAATATATCGACTCGAAGTTTGCGGAACATTTTATACCTGGTAAGGATATTTGTGTCGATGAATCAATCGTCAAGTTCAAGGGGAAAATTGCGTTTATAAGGTATAATCCAAAAAAACCGACCAAATGGGGCATAAGAATTTACGTATTAGCGGATGGGGAAACCGGATATGTCTACTCGATTTTGCCCTACTATGGAAGTTTGACAACTGAGGGTTTAGAGAAACCAGAACTTCCGGTTAGCTCTCGAATTCCATTGACCTTGGTTAAAAAACTTCTGGACAACATTCCAAATGCTGAGGGCTATCATTTGTATACTGATAGATACTTTACAAGTATCCCGCTTGCCAATGAACTTCTAAAAGTAAAGGTCCATTTAACTGGTACAGTAATGCCAAATCGTAAATACTTGCCAGCTGCGATTAAGAAACCGAAATTTTCCACAAAATCGACTGTGGCTTATAAGAAGGAAAATACATTAGTCCTCGCATGGAAAAGCAAACGAATCGTAACTTTCCTGAGCACCAGCGATGCAGCATCCCTTGAATCGGTTACAACGAGAACACGCGGTGGTGCCACAATAAATTTATTGAAACCAATTGTGGCTATACATTACACCGAAAAAATGAGAGCAGTTGATCGCGCGGACCAACATGCAGCAACGTATTGTTTCCTACGAAAATCCCTCAAATGGTGGAGGACATTATTTTTTTGGGGCATGGAGATGTGCGTCATCAATGCTTACATAATGCATAAAATAACAAGACAACAGAACAACGAAAGGCCACTAACACACTTAAATTTTGTGAAATGTTTAGTCGATGAATTAGTAGAAAATTTCCGGCACCAAACACCATCTAGAGCGCAACCTTCAACGTCATTCGTAGACATTAGATTAAATAATCAACTTCATATAATTCGTTCAGGAACCAAGAAAGACTGTGCAGTATGTTCCGACAGGAAAACTCCAGGAAAAAGACGAGAAACACGCACATACTGTGATACTTGTACTCGGAAGCCAGGACTTCATATCGGTGATTGTTTCGCAAAATATCACACTTTGGAAAATTACAGAAATTAAAAATTTATGTTTTTATAAGTACTATTAAACACAACAAATCAGTTTCAACAAATTCTGCGTTTTAATATCCATATATTGACTTTAAATCCCGTACGGAAAAATAACTGCGAAACGCTAAATTTGCTCGGACCTGCTGGTACTCCCATCAGTGAAATCTGCGGACCGCAAAGGGTTAAACATGTGTCTATAATTATCCTTCTTTCTAAATAAATAAATAAAGGCAGATATTTAAGTCTCGCTTAAAGTTAAAATAACGCTGGTACAACCGAGCCTTAGCTAATCCAATATTATCGAAGTTCTATTCCAAATATCTGCTTTATTATTTCGTTATACAAGCATTTTGGACATATACGGGCCATCAAGTTCGTAACCTAATTTCCTGTAATAGTTACGTGTGCCTACACCTGTAAAAAGAAATTGTTTCCTGATAGATGAATTCCTAATCACTCGGTGATACTTGCCAATTTTTACGTATAAAAATTTGAATACGAAAGATGTGCGTGTTTTTTTCCGACGTACCTGAAATTACAGAAATTTTGTGCGATTCATGTTCCTCTCTTGCGATTCGTTCAGCTTCTTCCATAAGCAAAGTTCCGAAACCCTGATGTTGAAACTTGGTAGGATCTCGAGCGCTAATAGGCACCACACTGCCGTAAACATGAAGCTCTCTTACTATGGAGGTCTTCTCCTTTAATTCTGATCTACAAGAGACTCAAATTAGTTATAGCTTCTCCAGATATCATAAGATCTCCTTAATTTGTGAAGTATATCAAAATCATACCTAAATGTTCCTTCAGAGCACTTCCTCAGCCTGAGTAAACCGATTAGAATATCTTGCATAGGATCTTCGTATGATAAAAACGTCTCCCACCCGTTGCTAGCCACATAATCGCGTCGTATAAGCTCAACTTCGTATGGCTGCACTTTGTGATGTATTTCCTGAATGCCGACTTCGCGTGTCCTAACGTCACGGCAGTCTGTACCCAGATCCTTCATTCTGGCTAAAGCCAGTTCACGAAGATTCCCGTGTTCAACTCCAGAACTATTTTTTCACGCCATGAAAAACAAGATTTATATAATTTTTCTAAATTTCATTGTAGTCGAAGTTTCTCCTTACTCCATATCACAATATGAAACGAATGGTATGCACAGTCTGGTAATTTCTAAATATTCTTCTTCTTACAATCTGGAATTTATCTATCATTGATTGTGTTATATTTACCTCACCAATGGCATGGGTATATCGCGCTGTACGCGATAGACGCGAGTCCACGGTGGTATTAGAGCCAGAATACGAGCTATGAGATCAACGAGCACACTAGGTGCGTAACTTTTGTACCTGCCGGTTTTCCATAGTTCATACAAGCCGGTGCCACGTATAACCAACGTCGGATAAATCTTCAATCCGTCCGCCCGGAATGCGGGATTTTCGAAGAATTCCTAAAACGTAACAAATCAATGTAGACATCAGTGAGAAATAATTGGATTTAATGAATTTAACATTTATTCATTCAGGTTGCCAGAGGGCAACAACTCACGATGAACTGGTAAATGTCTCGTTCGATGTCGACATTTGGCAAGTCCGGCATCATGTGAGCTATCACTTTGAATCCAGCATCTTTGGCTAGTTGAAAACTCTCGCATACAGCGCGCACCGTATGTCCTCTGTTAGTATCACGCGCTACATCTTCGTATACAGACTGTACACCAATTTCTAGACGTGTGCACCTGTTTGATTTGAGAGTTGTTCAATTGCAGGTACATCATGAGAGAACAATGAAAGTACACATACCCATAACGTAACATATCCGAAAGGTGCTTCTTGAGACAATAATCAGGCCGAGTCTCGATTGTAATACCGATACACTTTGTGCGGCTACGTTCGGAAAACTTGACTGCTTCGTCAACGTTACTGCTTACATGGCCAGACAATGCATCGTGTAAACTTCTTATGAAATAATCTCTATAGTCCTCTGGTAAGGACATGAAAGTACCTCCCATAACAATAAACTCAACTTTATCAACGCTATGTCCTAATTGTTTCAACTGAAAATAGAAACGATGTTATGTTAAATATATGCATTATTATAGATATTAATGAAGCTAATGTTTTAATAATCATCAAGAGCTAATTGAAAATTATTTGGTATGATTACAAAGATGCTAAACTGACTTGTTCAACACGATGTCTAGTTTGCAGGAAAGGATCATATCTCGCTCGTATTGCTCTCATTGATGTAGGCTCATATCCGGTATAAGATTGTGTGGAGTATTCGAAATCAGAATCTGGTCCTCCAGGACAGTACACACAGATATTACCTGTCATATTGATATGTGGACATCTATGAGGTTTACACATAACTGCTACCACGGCGATCTATAATAGGCAGATTATTGTATCTTTGTTTCTTTGCTGCAATTGCTTTTCAATAAACGGTAATACAAATCATACTAACCCCACTAGCTGTCCTGACAGGTTTAGCTTTCAGCTTTGGTACAAGTATATGCTTAGCATCGCTAGGTACTGCTGCTATAATATCGACTAATCTAGGAGAGGAATCCAAGCCATACTTCGAAGCAATTCGCGTTTTTAGCCTGTTCAGATCGACATCTCGATTTTCATGATGAGCCTTTAACAACTCCTGTATAATTTCGCCAATTGCCATTAACATACGTTCCTCCTTACTCTGCTGAAATTCTGTAAAAGTGTGCAACATAGATATTCTAATTTCAAATAGAGTAATGAAACAAACGAATATTTAAATAAAATTTAATACAACATAGAATTAATAAATATATTATGTATGTAACGTACCGGATCGCTTTTTTACCATGATTGCAAATAAGCGTTAACGTTAAGGATATATAACGTTCAGATTATTTGTTTATTTTATATTTTAGAATATTGGTATGTGTATATATGTTGCACGATATTTCAATACTTGGCGATTTTCAAATTTAGTCGCAATTCATTCTAACCTCAATGAAGTACATCGTCATACACTATAACCTCGTATTTTCCACTTTATTTCTGGCACGTGGGTCATGTTCCATTATAGTATAGTCTTTTCATAACAGGGGGCGTCAGTTGATTCTTTTCGAACAAAAATATAACATATCTCCAATCTATATTAGTATTTTAGTAATAACAGTACATATTTTACTGTCAGAGAGATTTTTTTTAACTCTCCAATTTTAAATTAATAAGTTAAATTAATAAGTATAATTAAATATAAGCGTATGTACCTACATTAAATATTAAGAAGTAGTGATATGTACTTTAGCTATATCATTTTATTTTAGAGCAATAATTATATTTAAAAACTTTTCAAACTTATTTGTACACGTAAAAGCTGGCTTTCAAAATGGAAGTTTTAAAAGTTGAAATACATAACAAAACGACCTTTTAACGCAATTTTAACAACTTTAACAAATAATTAATTGAATGTTTATCTTTCAAGATTCTTGGAAAATTAAAAGCTGAGCTATATATAATAATCCTTCGGCAAAATTTAATAAAGAATGCCGTCTTCTCCTTTCGGTATAAAGATTTTCTGGTATATTTTGTGCATATACGATATTTAAACTTAGACATATCATAAAGTCTAACATGTACTGCAGCGAGCTTAATAGGAATGAAACACTTTAATCATATCAGTAGCCAGCTTGCAATCGGTTAAAGGCAAGCGTAAGACGTTATCGCGAGCCTCGTTCGGTCGAAACCAAAGAGCTTCTAATAGAACAGTTAATTCAAGCAGTTTCATCCGACTCTCTGATTGGACGATCGTAAAAAATTAATCGAATTCGTGGATGCGGTGCAATATCAAGGGAGCGGTTACGTGATGCAATTCCGTCTCGGCCCATCCGACGACCTTATGGAAAATCGAGTAGATCTCGTGTAGGTGTGCGCGTCCGTGTGAATCTCGATATTTCAGGCCGGCGGTTCTATGATGTTTTAATCGGCTCTCATATATCGGACAATTAAATCGGATACGCAGTGGAGCGACCGCGAAATGAGAATCCTGATTCGCGATTATCGTGCCGCAACTCGTTATCGCGCGTTTATTCTCATTTTCGCAAAGAAACACAGCGATATGGTTAGTTTTACACGCTCATAAGTTCAACTTAACTGACGGTAAGCGAGGTCGGAACGAGCGGCTGGTTGATACACGCTATTTCATTCCATACGTGTCGCACCTGTCCGAGAGACGAAAGTTCAAATGTCGATGTTAACTTGTGCGCGAGAATAATCTCTCTGTGGGTTTTCTCTCTCTTTCTCCCTCTCTTTCTATATGCTAATTGAGAAACGTTATAACTGACGTAAAGTATACATTTTCCGTATCTGTAACACATCGAAAATCGATCTTGGCGTACCTGTTCTGCGTGTCCCATCTCGAATTAACGCGGATAACACGGTTACACCAGCTGCGAAGAGCGTTTAACTTCCCGAGTTAATACCGATAAGAGAGAAACGAGACACGTCTACTATAAACGCATCTATAGGAGAACTCGACGGAGAATGAGAGAGAGAGAGAGAGAGAGAGAGAAAAATCGACAGATGACCAACCTCGAGAGCTTTCGGCGCGGCACTCGTTTATCCGGTGGCAAAAGGGGAGAAAGCCGATACGAGGGTTACGGCCGGAGGAGATAGGGGTGGACTCCTTTCTTAAGACGACGGAAAGTTGGCGGTTTTTCCCTCGTTCGATCGCGACTGCTATCAGCTATCGGTGTTATTAAGGCTTCGGCTCGATTTCCATGCATCTCATCGCGAAGTTGCCGGTCCAAATGGCGTCGGGGATGATAGGATGGGGCTCATAAGTTAGACGAGACGCGACGGAGGGTTCACGGCGCGCGGAGTCGACTAAATCAGAGGGGGGGACAGGTCGTGTACCGGGTAAAGTAGTTAAGATATCGAACGGGGTCGAAGACGAGGGTGGGCCCGCCGCGATTAAGTTCATGCACTCCCCCCCTCCCTCACTCCCTCTTCTCCCGGGTGCGCGCTTTCGATTTTCTATATGGTCCACAGCAGGCCGTCAAGACGAAATTGCGTCACGTAACGGCACGGTAGGAAATTTGTAATCGATTTTAAATTTAACTCGGGAGCGAGAGAGAGAGAGAGAGAGAAAGAGAGAGGGAGAGAGAAAAGAAGGAGAATGTCTAAAGAACACAAAACGCGAAGTATGTCAGATCACAAATAAACGTGGAAGATAAAAAATATGGTAAACTTTACAAAAAAAATCAGAATATCAGTTCAGACAACATAACGTCAAAATTCAGGACATAAGATATTTGAAAAACGTTTTCAAGACGTCCTATTTATGTACTGATTTTAAACATGATGTTGTCCGAGAGAGTAATCAAGAGTAACGTTTTGATAAATTATGTATTTTCTTATCGAACAGCAAGTAACTTCTTTACAAAATAACGAAGGGAGACCGATCCAACGTGCTGACCTGAGTGAATAAATAAGAAACGTCCGTCTGACTCTTATTCTCATCGAAAATGGTTATTTTCCAATATTACATCGCAATCAGTCTCGGAAATTTATTCAATTATCCTTGCGTATTAAAAATGTTTAGAAAGAATGTTTATTATTTGTGGGGAACAGTGACGAGTCTTGGGGGCTACCGTTAGTTCGTATACTTAAGATGTCCCTGAAGCCCGCGAAAGCTACGAATAATGTCGTTAGTATCCTTCGGGGCCCGTCGCGAGGGAGAGATTTCCCGCCATCCTCGGCGCAACCACCTATACGCCGCTCTCTTTTCTCGCCCCTCCTCCACCCTACACCACCACATACATATCCCGGCATCCAAGACGGGAATTTATGATACGTCGTGCATTTATATTCCCGCGCCTCTCATAAATTCTGCTTTACGCGCATGTAAGTGGCTCCACTTTTGTTCATAGATTTCTACGACTGTCAGATTTATGTTTCCGTACGTAGCGCGATTCGACGCGCGAGACAATCCAAGGTTGCGGGAGGAAAGAGAAAGAGAGAGAGAATATGCGCGTAGTCGCTGAGGAAAAGATGCGCAGTCAATACAGTTGCACCGGCGAGACCGTTGGCGCCCGTTACTTTGCGAATCGTGCGGAGGAAGAGAGACTGCAATTCCGAGCCAGTCAGGTATAGAATCGAAGAGCTTTCACACAAAATAACGCATCTCTCAACAATAATATTTAATCTCGATAATAATTGCAACAAGCGAGGAGAAAGAGAGAGGGTTATTTACGATGGCCGTACTGAATCGTCATCGGGCTCCGGTCAAAGCAATTAACGATTAATCGAGAGCATCGCTAATTTCTAACTACGTATATAATTTGTAATAAGATAAATAAAAGACTCGTCGATATTCGCTCGTTAATAATATTGATATGGTCAGTAAGAGCTTGAGCACGATTAACGTAGTGCCGTAGAATAAAGTAATTGTTTGTTGCTTTTAGCGACCCATGAATATTATTAATGTACAATTTGTCGTCCGACGAAGTGCAAAAGTTAACAATCGTGTCCGTGTTGGCGATAAATAAAGCGAACCGAAAGCAACTAGCTGGAGCGGTGACAATTTTAAACATAGGGTTATAGAAAGAGAGAACGAGATAACTTTCCCTCTCTCTCTCTCTCTCTCGTTCCGATGACTAACTTCGCTCTATTGGCTCCCCGTTGGCACCACTGGCGCGTCAGTTAATCGCGGATTACATTAATCGGCGTTCGTCGTTCGGTTAATCGCGGATGAATCTCAACGGTGACGCGGCCCTCTCGGTTCTTCCGTTATAAAACTGCGGATCGGCGGACTTTTTTCGCCCAGACCCCGCGAGGCACTCTCATTCAATGATCGCTCCTACCGTGTCACTCGGGCGGATAAGATTTCCGTACGAGCGCTCGCGGGGGCGACGCCATGTTCCTTCTTTCGTCGTCGCCCGAAGGCTCGTCTGGACGTCGGGCAAGCGCCGATATATCGACGTCGCACGTACGTACGCGCAGCCAAGACGACGACGCAGTCCCGCGCGGAAAGACCCGTCACGGATGGGAACGAACGATGGGATCCGATATTACATACTTGGCGGTATAAGGTGAGCACCACGAGAGCTAAACGAACCTAACCGCAAAAAACGCCGCCGGGCCTTGCCGCCCTCCCCCGTCATTGCGGCGGTATGTATGGGTAGGTTGGGGATTATAATAATTCGCGTCACTGGGTTAAATTTCAATCTGCCGCTCAGGACCGTGATGTATCGGCGGGACTCACCGCTTCGTTAAACGTGCCCGTCGCGCGAGCTTTTGTTGCGCGCACTCGTCGTGATTTCTTAGTCGAACTCGTTTGACGTCGGAAAATGTAAATCAGTGACGGTCAAATACGCTTCTTTCTTGTGTGTTAAAGTTATTATTATGATTATTTTATTATCCACACACACACACACACACACATTATTATTATTTTGCTATACTCGTATATTACACAGTTTTATTACAACATTGTTATATATTACACAGTAAAATATATTGTGTCAAAATAAATTTTTTTAGCAATTGTTTTAATAAATATTTAATATTATAGATATGTCAATTTCATTAATATGAAATATTACCATATTAAATATTACCATTACGAATGAGATTTTAGTCCAAATATTATAATATCGTGTACTAGAAGAAAATGCGTTAGCGTCAATTCATCAACATTTTCAATTTGTGAACAAGTAATACGTTATTTCGACATAAAATGTAGGACTTTCTGGGACATGGGGGAAGATTTAACACCTTATTTTTTGAATTATTATTATTATTATTGTAGTTGTGTTTTCTTATTTTCGTGCTACGGGCAAGCCAATTAATTTAACGCTCGCGGAACGCGGAAGCGGGGCTTGATTGCGCGATAAGTATTTACGCTTCGATGCGAATGACATAACGAACGCGAAGTAACGCGAAGTCCTGATATATCCCGACGCGACAACGGCCGGCGAATAAAATCGCGTTTCGAGCTGCTGTCCATTACGCTGTATTTATTTTTTCTTTATCGTTGGAGAAACGTTTACTTGTTACATTTGATTACTACGTTTTCAATGGTAATTGGCAATTATTTCATGCTGGCTTGTTGAACATGCGCGGAAAATGATATTTAATTTAATACCGCACAATCGCATTACACTAATGGCATCGCGATATTGATTTTCGAAGGAGCTTTATTTGTTGCTTTAACGATGCCGGGAGCGGCGCGGATTTAGCAACCTATGTATACGCATTACGTATGCGAGCTCCTATTAGGACACCTGGGCGTACGGCGAAAGCGGAAATCTCGGGACGATAAATTTGCCGTGGGATATACACCGCCGCCGAGAAAACAACAGTGCAACAGCGCCGAATAATTACGTCATGTCTCGCGGCGTTCTCGACTGCGTCTCTCTCGCATTATCGATTTCAACATCGGCGCGAATTCAACGAATTCTCGCGGAGAAACTATCTCGCGTTGATCTTCGTTCCCGGACGCCTTTTTATCGCGCATTTCACCCCGTCCCTCCTTCCTCGCACGGTCTTCACGCTCGTTCACGCACAATGCACACGATTGCATCGGATTGTATGCCGCCGGGGCGATCACGCTGCGAGCACGCTTCGCGATCATCATTTTCCATTCAGGAATTGAATGGAAGGCGGCCGATGTGTATTTGTTTATCGTCGGGTACTGCGACGACAATGGCAGCGCTCGGCGCGGTGAACTTAATGTTCGTCAAGCATTGTGCGCAATAAGTGTTAGACCCTCTTCATCGTATAATCCCACCGCTGCGAGTACTCACACAGTCGCACGCGCGCATCACACGTAATTCCGCTTCTCGGAGCGCGCGAGTGTCCATGGCGTACGACAGGTGAACGGTCTATGGAATAAAGCCCCGGCGCTGATCCCGTAGTCCAGAGATCTTCAACCTTACCGTGCGACCTGCTTTACTGCCGGCCATTCTGCACTTCCTCCGTCCTTTGACGGCGGAAGCTCCGTGATCCTCCCGCCGTCGTGATTCTATTTCTAAACGCGCCGTGTGGCGCGCGTCGAACATAAATATTTATCAATCGGCGCACTATGTGACGTTAGTACGAGTGAAAAATTTATATACATCGCCGTTCGTCCTCTGAACGCAAATGGTCGATAAATAAAAAAGAAACGCGTATATACGATTGAAAGATGCAAATAAATGTAAAATTGCTTGAAATATCACCGCCGACGGGGTTCACAGTAACTTTGTCCACCTCGCGAAAGAGAAAAAATTTAATCAGTCGCTGTTAAAGCAGCGTAAGCGTTATTCTTCGTTGGTTTATTCGGTTTACGCTTTAATAGTGACTAACGTCAATTTCGTATCGACGTTCTTTTGCCAATAATTCAGATGTTACATGTGAGTCCATGCATCTTTCAATTTAATGCTGCAATTCTGAACAAAATCGTGTAAGACTCGTAACTTATTCTCGTAAGACTCGTAAAAACTTATGATTGGATTTGTAGTTCTATGCGTATCGTAAGACGTATCACACGTGATCACTTGTAATCACTTGTAAATACCTACAATTTCTCGTAAATCTTACGACTAGCAAAAAAACACTGTCTATAAGACGTAAATATTATGAAAAGTCTCTTAGTAATTGTCAAAATATATGAATAAGAAATGTTTAAATTACACGTAAAACTTAATGATTAGTACATACCTCATGTTCAAAATAATCGAAACACTTGAACCTGCAAAGAAATCGATGACCTTCCTCCATATAGCACAGATCTCTAAGGAACGTCTTAAAGATGTCCAGAGGACGTCTTACGTCCTCAAGATATTTCCAGGACGGCACTCGGATAAAATATGATATGTGGACTTTACGCGTAATCACGCGCAACTCCTAAATTACAGGTATCTTACAAGTATCTTACAGGTATATTATAGGGTATCTGTCGCTAAGTATTTCATCCGTCATATACCTGTAATTTAGGTTAATGTGAACGAAAAAGTCCATTTTGTAAACAACCACACAACATTTTGAGTTATTAATTATTGAAAATGGCCAAGTATAGAGGTTTTTTAATCAATAACTCCAAAATTCGCATGATTATTCGCAAAATGGTAAAGGACTGTTTTGTTCAGAATAGCCTAATCTTTAAGAATACAGCGGCTGTTGTATCTAACGATATGTTCAAGGTAATAAATATGTTGAAGGTTCAATATACTGATGTCTGTCGCTAGCTACTATCCTATACTTGTAGATTAGGCGATTTTGAATAAAAAATCCTTTATTATTTTGCAAATAATCACGAAAATTTGTGAGCTATGAATTAAAGAAGCCTCTGTACATGGCCATTTTCAATAATTAATAACTTGGTACAGAACTTTTTCATCATACTGACCTAAACTACAAGTATGACGGATAAAACACTTAGCGACGGACACCTTGTATATATCTGAAATTAGTCACTCATCGTAACCATGAACATGCAATGCAGATGCTAGCACAAAATTGTAGTTTACATAAAACTGTAAATCAGATCCCTATGATTTCTTCGTAAGCTACGATTTTGCAATTTTACGATTTATTCATAAATTCGCTTAGAATCGCAACATAAATTTTATTATTCGTCGTGTTTGTGTGACGTTCATTCGTTGCTAGGATATATATATATATATATATATATATAGATCTTTGCAGTAGAGACCAGTTTTATCCGCGGACAGAAGTATCGTGTGGCCGAAATGAACGCACAGGCGGGTGGGTGGCGCGATGGGTGCATCCGTGTGCACAGTGGACCGGTAATAGCGTCCAGGACGACCGCTATGCAAGCCGCTATGCAACAATGCGCGCATCTATAGCTTCCTCCTTTCTGGCGCGCTCGCGTGCGCGCGCACGGTATCATGACGCTCTTCTAGCTGTCACGTCGCGTCGCGCGCGCATCAAATTTCGTCCGAGAGAGCCGGCGATTTTCCGGCTTGCGGCTCAGCTTTAATCCCCCCCCGACGTCGAATTTTAATACGGCGGGAGAGCATCCACCTGCCACGATTGTGCCTCAAATGCGAAATGTAAATGAAAGGCATGTAACAAAATGCACCTACGCGTCGGGGATCCGTTTATCTGCGCACGCGTCCCTTGAAATATTCATTTAAATTCGCCATATCTCGCGTAATTATAACTTTCGGCCGGCGCTTCTGTTGCGTAGAGTTTATTAGCGACAGCTGGATCCGTTAAATTACGTGTGTGATTTAATTAAATTTTCACCGACGGCGCTCCCCCTCCTGTTCATCCTCCTATACTACCTGCTCTTCCTCCACCCCTTTCCCCCCTGTTGATTTATATTTTCACGCTCGACGCTCGTTAACGCGCGAGACGTCTTTCCGCCGCTGATCGCGATCAGTTTATCGCATTTTATTCCTTGACATCTTCGTACGGGAATCCGCCTGTCCGCGTTCCCGTCGATGCATCGTAACGCCTTGCGGCTCGGCGTGGTTACACGGCTCGATGGATATCTCTTACTCTTTCAGAAATGACATTCATGCACGAGCGCATGAGCGCGGGTGCATAGGTCCGGTCGACTTTAATCGATACATGTGCATTTCTTGTCACTTGACGCTAACGCACGTGTAATACCGTATTCGCCTTGGGGTATCGATCGCGTGTATTCTTGGCTGTTTGAAATTTCCCGTACGTCTTCCGTCGCGCACCGTGGGGGAAGAGGAATGAATTTCATAACGAGATATAAATCGACCGAGATAAAGAGAGCAAAGAGTAAATTTATTAATGCTCCGAGGCAATACCTTTTGAATTTAAAGTTTGAATTAACGACCACTAGAATCTTTGTGTGAATCTAGAATGCTTATATGCCACCACGCTCTGGAAAGGACAAAGGACGGAGGAGAGAGAGTGAATCGAACAGAATAACATTGGCACGTAAAAAAAACAATCAATGATAGTTATTCTCAGATATAAGCAAGAATATTATAATCTTCTTAGAAGATTTTTAGTCTCGAATTGAATTCAAATAATACTTGCATCACTATAAATTCAGTCAAGACTAAAGGCTCCTAAGAAGATTATGATATTCTTGCTTACATATGAAAGTATCTATTCTTAGTTTATATGGGACTAACTTTTTTCGTGTATAAACCTAGGGTTTACCAATGATTACATCTCTCTAATATAAAGCAAAGCTATTTGTAATTCAGCCCTGATCTCTCTCCACTGAATATATAATCGCACAAGATAACAAAAATAATTTATTCACTGGGCGAAATCAAGCTGATTATATTAGAGATGAGAGAGAGAGAGAGAAGTAGAAGGAACACTCGGCTAAGACTGCGATTGATGGAATCTTAACGTTAATCCTATCAGCGCGGGAACACTCACACGCGAAAGCAACGATGCGACTTTCGCGAGTCTGATCTCTCAGAATTACAAGTGAACGTATAGCGCTGCGATCTACTTTCGAGCGGCTCGGTTATCACATTTCACGCTCGAGAGTTTATCTAACGCGATACGCACACGCGGCTCGACACACGGACGTTTTATGTCGGGAGCGACTTAATTTCCGTTGTCAGCCGATCATATGGGCCGATGCGTCGTCTATAAGGCGCATCGTACGTACTCTCTTGCCCGCATTTATCATACAGCACATTGTGCGCGATATCGGCGCTTCGTGCGCTACTCCCGTCGCCGGTTGTTCATGCAACAACGGTGTTGCGGTGTGCATATGTACACCACTCGCGGTTCACTTAAGCTAACGATATCAGTTACCAATTTATTTATACTCCTCCAGCGGCAGGAAAACGAAAAAGCTGCATCACGGTGGGCGAGGGATGGAGGGAGACATGGCCGGGGGAGATTCATAGCACGTGCGATTGTTATTACCGTCGCGATCAGCCAGCGATCCGCAATAACGCACGTCGCCCGCACATCGGCGGATCATGTAATTATAAATAATTTTACGTGTGCGTTCGAACGTAATTATATATAATATTACGATATATCGGATTATTCTGCCGATCGCTCCCCGGGGAGAGCGGCGCCCCGGCTCACTGAAACATTAAACCCGCGGTGTAGTGTCTGAATCATTAAACATCGCCTCCCCCGCACGCCCTGCGTCGCGATCGGCCGACGTCTCGACGATCGTTATTTACACGGTCGTACCGGGGCCTCTTTAAGGTACTCCACGACGACGTTTCGCACGCACTAACGCACTAGAGCGTAAGTGCTCGCAACAGCCATTATATCCGCTATATGCCCCGCGATATCGCCTTCCCTGTGGGGTGCAAGGCTGCACATGCATTCGGGCAATATGGTTACGCGGCTCACTAAAGTTAAACACGTTCCTTGCATAACAACATCCCGCGTGCGCGCGAGTATACACGCTAGGGAAAGAGAGAGAGAGAGTACACAGAAACAAACACCGATAGCGGCGATGCGCACGGACGGCGCGCGCGACCGTTACGCGTTGTCGTCGGCACGGCTTCTCTCTCCCGCTCCACGCGAGAGAAGAGCGCGACACGCGTGCAAGGGAGGATGCGATAACGTCGGTGCGATGCAGCGGCAGCGCGGAAAGTGCCGCAGCCACCATCCGCTTGTCAAGTAATTGCGTTACGTATTGACTTAGTTGGCAGAGGGGAGGCGCGGCAGCTTAGGCGAGCGAGCAGGGCGGACCGCACGAGGCTAGCTTGAATATTAATTACCTGGCAATTTCGAATTTAATGGCCTCCGATCGTCGCTGTCGCGCGAGACTTTCGGCGAGCTCTCTCTCTCTCTCTCGCGCGGAGATTCTCTCCTCCGTGGCGGCGATCGATGTCGGGCTTCCATCGAATTCGCCGAGCGAACCAGTCGAATCACGCTGGATCCCCGCGAAATCGGTGAATCTAAAGTCGATGGAATATATTTCAAAGAAGCGACCACGCGGGTTCTGATACGAGACGGAGGTGGTAAATCTGAATTTTACTTCCGCGTTTCCCTCGTTACGATCGCGAGTGATCGGTTAATGGGAGAGTGGTAGAAATGAAAGCCCCAGTTACCGGAATTACAATCTCGAAAGCATGGATTTTCGATTATATCGTGAGCTGAAGAGAGAGCGGGAAGGAGGGAGAGAAAGAGGGGGAGAGAGCTCAGCGAATTGTTATTTAAATAGCTTCACGAGCGAAGGGCGATCGCTTTATTTTATTATGAGCTTATCAACTCGCGATAGCCGTCGGCGTAAAGAGAAAAAAAAACTATTCGGCTTATCGATTTTTCCGGATAAATTAGTTCCGCCATTATCAATGCGTCACGCACGCTGCATGCTTCCGATTATAACCTGTCGCGGTGTTATGCCCTTTAATTCCGCCGAGTGGAATTCGCGGAAAAAAAATAGAAAAAAAAAAGGAAAAAACTTGGCGGCGATACGTCGATTTCGTGCCCACGCTGAATGGCGCTTTTAACGCGCGGCCGCGATAAAAGTTTAATGCGACACGACTCGCAGCCATGAAATTTTCAATCAACAGACTTTCGTTTTACCCGAGACAGATTGTTGCACTCGCGCGCAACGGGAAACGGCATACGCTCGTTCTAACGCCGGTCAATCAACACGCATTCAACGTACACAACCGTGTCCGATATCCCGATCTAATACCAGGTAAGTGCCGCAATTTACGACGACGCGGCACTTTATTGGGAAGTGCGGCTCCCGAAAATAAAAGAGGAAAAATGTCGGGCCGTTCCTTCGCGCTGTAATTTGCATTACTCTCGGAGTCGCGCGGGTATTACGGAATATCGGCTCGCGATGAGGCGTCGATGTTTTTTGAATGAAGATGGCTGGAAACGAAAAATCTTTTTGTAAACCACATAAAGGCCAAACCTACTAATGAATCTTGCATTTTAAATAATTTCACGCGAACTTCGCTTCATAAACATTGTCTTCATGCGAGATTTGTGTAGCGAAATATTTAACGTTAGCAGTTAATAGATTATTAAAAGGATGACTCGTGTTAATTAAACTTTAAAAAATCATCCCGATACGGGCCGAAAAATCTATTGTCGTAAAGGAGCACGTTTGATTCGCGATATTCCGCGTAACAGGACGCGTTAAATGAATATAACTCGCAATTAATTACACGTTGCATACATCCCTTATCTCGTATTTGTACTTTATCAAAGTATCACTGCATCGAACACGCACGCGCGAGTCGCAGTAATATTTTTACTTTTATCGCTCGAAGCGCGTACGGAGAACGACGATCGATTATCCGTTAATCCCTCGGGTCGAAATAACGAAATGTGGTATGTATGAATGATATTTATGGTGTTACGCGTAATTACGGCGCGCCGTTATTCTTTACTTGTTCGAAATATTTTCCAGAAATGACACGCTGGACACGCACGAGCCGTGCGAAGCGTGAATGCTTCCCGGGTTCGACGTCGTGATAAAAAATGATTTTCTCGTTACGCAGCTGTGAAATATTTCGTCTCAGTCATTTTTTTTATAGTTTTTAGGGGAGATAATTCCTCTATGCCGTGTATAGACACGGTGAGTCAGTAGCGCTCTGACCGGCGAAAATATATTTCACCAACATATCGAGCAAATCCACGCGGCTATTACCACATTTCACCAATTTTCTTTTTACTTTTCGGTTTTACTACACGCCGCGCTGTATGCACTTTTTAGCGATACATATCGCGCGCCTTTGTCTCCGGATAACGTATTACGCGTAAAACTTAACTACTTCCTCGCTCGCATTTTGGAATACTTTATGAAAATGTAATATCGTGACTAACGGGATAACGAGGTGCTGATGTAAATGGTGCGAAAGTTCCATTCGCATGCATATCCGCGCGACGCGATGCGACCGGGATGATTTCTTTAATTAAAGCAGGAGTGATTGTCGAATGGTTTGATGATTGGTACGCAAATGATCGGTTTAAAGGGTAGGGAAAGGATTGCGACTTGGTGTGGACACAACATCGAAATACTTTTCTACGATGCTAACTATAATTGTATAATTTCTTCATTTTCCTTATCTATCGAATAAAAGCCGGACATTTTTAATTAATAGTCATTATTGGAGTTGCCGATGCACTGAGAGAAAAATTCTTAATCTCATTAACAAATTATTCAATACAATATGTGTTTAAGTTTAATATTAAAAATATTACAGTAGCGCAAAAATAAGTTTTCCGACTAATTATTTCACTGTGAAAAATTATAGTCGTGAAATATATCAAACATTGTTTCTCAATATAGGACTATTTCGTCGCGATCACGCCGATAATAATGGATGCGGAACGGAATTTGCTCACACACGCAGATACAGACGTGTCTCTCGAAAGCAAAGCGCGCAAAAAAGAATTCTCATAAAAGAAAAAGAAAAAGGATCCTCTTTTCTTCTTAAATTCGCAGCTCGTTCCACGTTGAGAGCGGCGGGAGAGCGTTTACCTTGCGGAGCTTCGGCCATCAGGGGAAGCCCCTCGGTGATCCTCGCGAGGAGGTACGTCCTTTCTCCGGAGAGAAGAAAGAGACACGGAGCCGAAATAAAACAGACGTCGGATGGCAGTCGTTGAATTTTGAGCCTCTCCCCGTCCCTCCTCGTCTGCGAGGTGTTCGTCATCGTATACATATACGTGAGTAAGCAACGTGTGTAAGATATGGCGGCACGTTTCCGCGGTGCATCGCACGTAAGAATGCTACAGAGAGCTACGTAAATGGCACATTTCCTTTTGTGCATTCTAGCATAGCGCGCAGTCTTATTCGTGGCCCAACCTGCATTTAATCGACTCGCGTAAACGCTTACTAAACGACAACTTGTCAACGGTATCGTTGATAAACGAAAATATTTGGAGAACTGTCTTGCGTCGCGAGAGCTAATAAGTTATATTCCATTGCCGTTTGTTTTATTCGGATACGTGGTGCCGTTTAAAAAGTTAAACAGTTGGCCCGTTAAATCACTTTCTTAGAAATTCTTCAACATTTTAGCTGCATGTATGATGGATTTGTAAAGTTAGGAAACAATTGACCATTCGGAAACTGAAATATTTGCAAGTAAAGATGACACTTTTTATAAATATTCCTCGATTTCTATTTTTAACCTTCTATTTTTAATTTCCCTTAAACCACATTTAGAATTTTAACGACAAACTATTAATATAATATTAAAGACTAATATAGACATTGTACACACAATTTAGAATCATTGACTACTTTACTTGGAAAATATAGCTGTAGGAAATTTATAATTTATTATAACAATTACAACAATACCAGCGATATATATGCATGTACACATATTTAAATACTTACATACTACCTTCTAGCATCTCTCTATCAGCTCGACTAACCTATAAATATAGCATTAATATGAAAAATAAAAAGTAAATAATATGATATCTCCGTGTTTGTAATATTGCGTGTACATTTGTCTTCATTTCGCTGAAAATTAACACTTATTACTTAGATATTTAAATAAAGTATTGTAGGAAAGAATTTTTTTCAATAAATAATAAACTTATGTAAGGGCCTCTTAGTATCGTGAGATACTATTAACTGAAAATCCCGCGGACTCTACGGACCAACTAGCTTAAACGTGAAAAAATCGGCCGGCGGGAGGGGCTCTCGGGAGAGACCGAATTTATCAAATGCAATTAACGTAACATCGTGTTTTTCGTAGGAGTTGCAAGCGGGAGACGGGGTTTTGCTCATTAGACTCCGGTAGTTTTTAAATCGTACCTTCATGGCAAATATTTGACGAAAGAAACGGGGAGAGATCATTAAACATATACGTCCGCACCGACGTTGATGTTAACGAAAGCAGTCTATTCAGCGGAAAAATTCGCTTTGAATCGTAACAAGGGTATATTAATGTCCGTTGTGAGTCGGCTTTCACGCGCGTGAAAAGCTTCCTCCACTGAACGGACATTGACTGTTTCGCGAGGAGGTACAAGAACGCATATATCGGGCAAAATAAAATGGCAACTCCATTACCCGCCCTTCGGTGATTAAATACATGACCGGCGCAGAACAGTGACATCCATCGTCTGCACCGCGAATGTGAAGCTGTTATTACCGTATTATGCAAACGCGATGTTGTATCATATTACAAAGTTGCCAGTCGCTACGTCATTGTTTCTCGCACGCTTTTTTTCCGGCGCTGCGTTCTCCCTCCCCTTTTCAACCCTTCCTTCTGATTTTTCTCTTTTACCCGCGCACCTACCTATCGGACGTTGCCTCGAAACGTATTATCACGCAGTGACGTAAGCAAATGTTGACGGGATAAAAGGCAAAGATTACCATGAGTCGACCGGCGACGCTGTTCGCACGGACCACTCGAGAAAATGGAGAAGTAAGAAAAAAAATTGAGAAAATGCGCGTGGAAACGCAATATGAAAGAATTGCACGCTCGATGGTAGCTATCATCGGCGACGACGTTTCCGTAAGATTTTCCGCGATGTTCCTTAAGCAGCAATTGACTGTGAAATGTAATCGCGTTTCACGCATGCGAGTACGCGAGTCTCGTGTTTCCGGCGGCTTCGCGTTTCCAGCTAATATATTTATAGCGCGCAAACACGCGCGCGCCGCGCACATAGAGGGGGGGGGGGTGCTTCGCGTGGCCGTGCGTACACGTACGTGCGTATCTGGTTTATTCGGCGACGGCCTCGCGCGAGAGAACACTGATAGGGCGCACAATGCAACGTTGGAAAAAGAGCGAGCGAGAGAGAGAAAAAGTACACCGGACACAATACGAAAGCTAGAAACGCGGCGTAAAACTGTGAAGCGAGACCGGCATCGTAATTTACTCTTTACGGCCGGGCTTTCCCAAATCCCTTCTAGTACCTTCCCCGACACGCACAGAACTCGCTCGTCGTCGCGACATCGGGCCACGTTGGGCTTTGCGCGTGTGGTCAGCGTGGGAACGCAGCGTACACGCTCGATGCACCGGGATGCCTCCTGACCCTTTCCCCGATGTTGCTGAAAATTTTCCAGAGGCTATTTATCGTGTTTACGTCCCGGCCAAGTTTGGCTACGTGTAATTTGTGATCTGGCTGGCGCCCGGTAAATCGTGTTACCATTGCTTGGGGCGAAATGAAACTGGCTTTATTAATCAAATATTACGAGTGCTGTCCGGCACGACGGAGAATGTCGCGAAATATTTTTCAACTCTTTCTCTCTCTCTCTCTCTCTCTCTTTCTCTTTCTCTCGGAGAATTTCCTCGAAAATTCGGCCGGTAGAATTTCACCGATGTAGAACATATTAATGTAGTATTAATCGGAGAATTATTTACAATGAACGGAAATCGCGTTTCAGAGAATTACACGCGTGACAAAATTGCGAATATCAATTTATTCGACAGATGTGCCTCTCGCCAAGTGCTAAATGTATCTCTGGAACGCTTTTCTTCGGATTCATTAAAACACGTTTTGACGTCGGAGCATTGAATGAATCTAGGGAGGTATATCTCTCGTAATACCTCTCGTAGTATCTAATTAGGATGGATGGCCGGCTATATCCTTAATGCAAATATCAAGTCAATTTTATACAGATGAAAAGGAATTTCGCTCGAAATAAATTGCAAGCTCACGTTGTGTATCCAATATCGTTGGAGCAATTCAACACAGGGGCTTTGTAGAGCTTCGAGGCATAAGGGCGCCGTCGGAGAAAGTAAAGGGCTTCCGGTACCCATTTCACAAGTCATTGAAAGCTCCACTGATATTATTTATCCTGAAGAGGGAACCTTGCGGCGGAGAAACGCGAGTTTGGAAGTAATTTTATTTATTTATCAGTATTTTCGCAATTCTGAAAATAATATATTTTGCATCGATATTGAGATAAATCGAAGGACGATTCTTTTTTTTTGTTTTAGCAACAGGTATAGCGCATAGAACGATATAGCGAACGCGAATCTGTTAATTCGATTGAAACATGAGTTTCGCTTTTACGAAAATCCCTCAATACCTTCGATACGGCTTATTTTTCAGCTCGGTAACGTTACGCAATTAGGAACCTGGATTTTTCGCGAGACTGTACTTTCGCGAAAACTGAACTCCACACGACGAGGTTTTGAAAGATTAAAAATATCTCCAAAATATCCACAAAAGATTAAATATATCCATAGAAAAAAAGAGGAAGAGAGAAACGACGATGCAGCGGTCTTTTTTGCAATTCTTTCAAATCTCCCGGAACTTATTGAAATAATACGAGACATGTTACACACAGTTATTATTTGAATTCTCAATATTTGTTAACGCGGCTGATTTTAAAAGTCACACCCTTCTCGCCGCGCCCGCTTGATTTGCTTTTATTATTTGAATACCACTCCCGCGACGGGCAAAATAAATTTTGGAAAGAATACAGAAGGGACTATAAAAATATTTTTCCACGTACGCATGGCGCACGCAGTTGTCATTTCCCTACTTCATCGGCAAAAATACGCCTCGTTGTTCGCGAAGCGGCGCATAAATCCGTCGCCGCCGCGGCGTCGAGCTGTCGAATTATTACGCGACAACCTCAGCGGATGTGCCGGATATTTCCTACCGTCTCCCTCTTCTTCTCGAGATAACTTCCAGAGTTCGTATTATTGTTTTGCGTCCGTGTCGCTTTTATTTTGCCGTCGAGTTGCGATCGCCGCTTTTGCAAAGTTATCCGTATGCGAGTCGGGCCGAGATTAAAGTTCGGATTGAACGGAGGGAGTACTTGCTCGGAATTGGTTCGAATTGAGGTTAATTAAGGATTAAGAGTAAGGAAGCATTCGTAGAGTGTAAGGCGCGCAGATCTAAAGTTCCGGACGGATAACAGCGGGCACGCTGCCGCATCGGCGACGTCGCGTGCATCTCTCTCACCGGCGCGCACAGTCTTTGATTCGTGGCGAATATTGTCATCAACTCTGGAGAATCGTTAAAAACTTTATGGCTTGTTAACTTGGGCGCGAGTTATTGGGAGAACGGGAGGGGGGGGGGGGGGTAAAA
>NW_014555972.1:5701118-5744928 GCF_001313825.1 Dinoponera quadriceps | reverse complement strand
GGGGGGGGGGGGGTTAAAATCTCGTCTCGCGTTTCGGTAGAGAAGTAATAAATGGGACGCGCTGCGAGGAGAAGCGAGGGAGGACGTTCCCTTCGCGAGAGAACGGGAGATATTTTCAAGTTAATCCGTCACGAGAGAGGTATTTCTTCCCCCTTTTCCAAGCTCTTATTTTGGTCGATAGAATGGCGTTACATACACACCCGCTCACTCGCCACACGTTAGAAAGTAATAAAACGATAAATCGTTTAATAAATTTCGATTGATCGGTAGCGGCGCTGTAAGAAAGAGAGGTATATTTTCGTGTATTTGATAGGCCCTCGTGCAATATTTACGATTTGTACAAGTGCCCGATGACGAATCGTGTCCTGTTGGCAACACCACGTTGGCGCTTTTTATTACGTGTGCTCTCGTCAAATCGTTACATTTATTTCTCACTCGCGATAGGGGAAGCCCGGCTGAAACGCGGAAACGTGTTCGGGCCAATTTCAAAATCGATCGTAGCTACGATCAAACGTATCGCACGTCGCAGTCTAAACAGAGGAAGAGGATATGAATTGATTGATCTCCCGACTTTGAGCATGGGACACTGTTTGCTTGCCGCTGGTGTTCGCAGTTACTCGGAACTTCATCGGGTCAATGCATCGAATTGCAGTATCGAATTTCGGCCACGCAGCCAGCCACCGCGGCGACCATTAACCTGCCACGTGAATATTATCAAGTTAACAGAATATTGTGTCACAAACGACACATTTCAGGTACAATTTCGCCGGCGCATTTTACTCGCAAATAAAACTAAAGTTGAACCGAGGAGCAACAAAAACATTATTTTAATAATAGTTTGTCGTTTTACCTAAACATAGAGACATCGTGTGTGTGCGCGCGCGTATGTGATGTAGAGAATAATAATACTATTTTCGATTTCGAAAATACACACGGACCCGCAACGATCATGTTACCGAAAGAATATCGCCGGCTTATACACGTATTATTCTCACCCTCCGTGCGATCGTCAAACGCTTCCCAAAACGCGAAGAAGGAACGACGCAGATGGACGCCGATGAGTGCGGAATAAAATGGTTATGCAAGAAGGATCCAACTCACATGGAGTGCGTTTCGAGAAAGATAAAGATGAAAACTTGATATACAGGATATTCCAGGCCAACATGGACCAACCTGTATGATTTAAAGAATATAAATAGCACCGAGATATTTCACAATCGTTCAAGAAGTCAAGCCTAGTCAATTTTCTTCTCTTTAATTGTATTCATTGACAAGCTTAACTTTTAAAAAATGGTTTAAACGATGCAACTAAAAATGGCACAACTAGTGAAAAACAAAAATTGTTTTTTAATTAATGTTAGGCGCCTCCTAAGACTCGAATCTTATTGTTTTACCGGCCTTATGTAGAGACGTGTGGACTAACCCATTGGTAACAAAATCTCAGCAATTATAATTTCGTGGGATTCTTCTTGCATAATTATGGCCGAATGACGAGCTCGCGATTAATCTTCGTTTTCAGTGGCGAACAAAGGCAAGAAGCAGGTGATTCCGCTACGAAATAGACGCGCGCCGTTTAATAGTCAGTTAAAGCGTCATTCGAAACGATATTTTCTCGTTTTCACGGTACGAGACATGCCCGGTTGTCTCGCGCGCTCGTCCGCGACGAAGACCCATTATCCTGCGCATATTTCAGAATCAGGCGCCATTATCACGCGGCGGCTTAACAATACCGCGAGCGTAGATAATATACCACTTCTAAATCCGTGTAAAACTGCTCGGCCGGAGTCCCTTCCGCGAGTACATTCGCGCACTCGCGCGAAGTTGTTCCGCTCGGCGGATTCGAGGATAAAAACGCGATTGGCGCACGCTTTATTTTTCCGCTTTAAACCGCGAACAAGCACGTTCGTACTCGCGCGCGTGCGCGCGAGAGAGAGAGAAAGAGAGCAGAAAGAATATTGCTCCATTATCTATGACGGTTTTTACAGCTTATCGCGTTCCCCATCCACGCGTTTCCTTCCGCCTTTCGTTTCGGTCCGCGACGTGGAAAGAGAGCGTCCCGACGGGAGCGCGCTATCATCTTCGAAACCCGCGATTGAGAGCGCGTGGGGGACGATTTTATTTTGCCCGCGCAACACATCGTCGTCGATGCAATTCGTGTGGATTTACAGCTCTAAGCGTTTACGGCTCTCTGGCGGTCCGCGACCTTCTCTGGAATCCGTGGTCGTGTAGGGACATGCATCGAATATAGGAATAAGCGCGGAACGAAAGGTGACAAAAAAAATGTTAATATATATTAAAAATAATTATTACATAGCATTACATCTCCCTCTCTCTCCCTGATTGCATCAGAGTGTTAATTAAACACACGGAGAAAAAATAATTTGCCGGCACAATTTTTATGCTGTCGCAACAAAACCTGCCAATTATATAGACCGCGAAATAATTTTTTTAAGAATACTAATTGCCATTCGTTGGATTATTTCGCTGAATCTACAAATTAGTTTGCTGCAAGGACAAAGTAGCGAATGTAGGAAAACACTATTTTATTCTAACAGCAAATTAACGTGTCCTGAGGACAGATTCACTCGGCAGAATATTTCCTATCCTGGCGATAAAACCGTCTCTAATTACGAGCAATTCGTCATTCTGGTTGATTTTATTGCTGTCGCAACGAATATGCGGTAGCAACGATATGGTTTCGCTACAACAGCAAAATTACCTTTCTCCGTGCAAAGGCGGCTTATACCGAGAAATCAATTTGAAAATCGAATCGATCGAAAAACGGGCGATCAAACGCGATTTGGCTGAAGGAAACAAAATTCCCGGTTATGAGAAAATCCCAAATTTTGGATTAGCGTTATGCGATTTTAACACAATCAACCGTACTCTCTTTCTCTCTCGTAGCCGAATCGCACGAGAGGAGAGGAGGGGGGGGGAGGCAACGGAGAAAGAGAGAAATGCCTCGGACGAAACGCGGATGAATGCGCGGTGCGAAACGGCCGGATTAGAAAAGCGCGAGCTGCAGTGAACAACGCGCGCCGCCAAATCCGGAGAGATCCCGGGCATGTCCTGTTCCGCTCGACGGTGTAATATAAAATGCGAACAAAGCGCCGATTAATTTCCTGATATCCCACCAAGCCGGCGACGAAGCGACGGCAGGGAGGAAGGCTTTTGTGTCGAACGTATCGACACTTGAAGCCGAGAGGATTGGTGCATCGGTTTCATCGATGCACGGTGCACCGTGCATTGCGGGGATGGACGGGAGAGGAGGGCAAGAGGGAGGAGGGAAGGGATGCAAGAGTACGACGTATACACAGCATACGTCGACTATGGGCGAGCCGCGGTGTGACGGACCATTGTGCGGTTTCCTATGGCAAATATCGCGCGCACACACCGCGATGGGAACACGGATAAACACGGACACGTACATGGGGACGAATACGAGTGTGGAGACGCGTGCCTACGTGCGTGCGAGGATAGTCGGGTGGGTGCGGGTGGTTAGGGAACGAGCGCGCGTGCACACGGCCGCTCTCTCGATGTTAAACCACCGTTAACAAGCCGGTGCTGGATCGCGCGCGCTTTGTGCAGGTCCTCGAGCTATCGATCGACCATCGAATGCTGTCCCGTGAAATCCACCCTCGAGCTCTCTCCTCGAGCCGGCGACGGCGATAACGCCGGTGACGGCGCCGCGTTTTTTAAACGATCCCGCGTCAACATCCTGGTAATTGACGGTGAAATCGCGAGCGAATGAGCGCGTGATCATAGCCTCGCGTCTTCATAGAGGAGGGCTGTTACAACCCCGGGGAGTTCTTTGTGTTCACTCGTAATAAGTGGGGAAAAATCGCCGGCAGTAGCTCCTCAGCGACCGATGTTGAAGCAGTGATCGAATCGAATTTAAAGCAGTTTTCTCTCACACACACACACACACACACACATGCAAGCATCATATTTTTTGTTATTATTATTGTTACTAGATTTAATATATCATATTATATAGATCCATTGCAAGAATCAAGCCATTAACAATATATATTCAAACGACGGGCGACAGCTGATCACTATTATTAGGCTTGATTAGCATTGTTAAATCATATATTAGTTCATCTCACGTATATTGCATATTATATCTTATATTATATATAAATTTGTTACATTGTAATGAATATTAATCCTCTAGTGGTAAGGGATCGATCCCACGGCTTTGTTTATTTTACAGCGTGTACGCGCTGTTTCTCTTCTTAAGGAACGTATCATGCTATTATTAGTATTATTTACTTCTCTTACCCTCTTTTGTACATTGATTACATGAGAAATGAACAAAGTAGAGCATGAAGTTGAGAATCCACCTTGCCATTAGAGAATTAATTTAAGGAAACGACACTTTGAGAAACCCATTTAGCCGACCCAAATTCGCGTTTGGATATGAGCAAGCAAATGTTTTGGCTGTGAGGATCGAAGTTTGATTCTCTGAAACGAAAATGAAAAAGATTTGATTAAGAGAGCCGAATTTTGCTTCTCGCAACCAAAATATTTGCTTGCCCATAAAAGAATTTTATTTTAGTCAAATGAATGGGTACGCTTAGTAGCAGTTGTGCGAAGCGCACCAAGCGTTTTGACAGAATTAACTGAAGCTGAAAGCGAACTGTGACAGTTAACTGCTATATACGAGACTAGGAACTTTGAAGTTCGATGTGACGGATAAGGGAGGAAGGACTGATATCGTGTTGCAAGGGCCGAATCCAGATCTGACGGAATGAGCCGCGAGGCGGACAAAATCCCGTCACTCGGCGGACTCACGCAATAAACACGAACGTGGCCGACAGGGTGGAGATTTTGCGGTTGCAAACGGCTGAATGTGAAATCGGGGGGACACGGTGATATTGTGAATAATAATAATCTCGTCAGGAAACACCGGGGCGGGAGGGGGAACGTGTCACCGAGCGAACAGAGTTATAAAAGATGAATAATAACGCGAAACTTTGCCGCGGGGCGCTGCGGGAGCGGGCACTCTGTGTTGCAAAATGACGACGACTCCGCCAGCGTTCGTCCGCCGTTTCACTCGAAATCGTAAAAGCTCGGCGCGGCGAGAGTGGCGCGCCTCGCGAATTTCTGTTCTCGTATCGTAGCGCAACGCCTAAAGCCAGTTCGATGGTATTCGCTCGGGTAACTTCCGGATGTCTACGAGCATTCGCGCTGCCTTCACCGAGCAGGAAATGGTCACGGGGAAACCGTTTTGCCACGGTCCCCCGAGTGGCCAAAACCGATTTTCACGCTCGGCGAAGCAATCGGCCGGCGATTCGCGACCAACGTAAGCACGTAATTTGACCGGACGCCGGTCCGGTTCAACGTTATTTATGCATGCATATGCATACGTTGTAATATAGTCGAGGCGCACCGCCGACGCCGCCGCCGGCTTGTCGCACGGCGTTTCTCATTGATAACTAGGTACTTGTTTCATGAAACATCGTGCCGTGAAACTGCAACGTCGTCCGCAGCTGGAAGCCCGGCTTTGTATTACCTTTGCAAATTCGCGGTCGGATTTTGCTGCGTATTAGGATGCCCGCGGAATGAAAATTAAGACGCGTCTATTAGCGCATATCGCCACGGACACGAGAGTTTCGCCGCGAGCGTGAGTTGAAAATTTAGTTGGAATCGCACCAGTTGTTCCCTTGATTATTCGCTTTAAAAGAGGAACAGGGGGGAGGGAGGATCATTGAGTACGCTATTGAGATGACCGTCAAGCATGAACGCACGTCGCGTTTTAATTATTTAAAATAATTAATAATCTCGTCTTTGGAGAATTATCGTGTCGCTTTGCGACAATTAATGCCTCCTTGGCGCGCCGTAGAACATTCCTTCCGGCATCTTCGCGAAAGTTGTCGGCGAAAAGACACTAATTAAGCTTCCATTAAATTTCCCTGGCGTTTTGCTTTTAGTTTCGCGAATCGTGAAAATAATCACGGAACGCCGAAAAGTGGCGGGCTTTTATACGAGCGGATATAGAGCCGCGTCCGCGAAACTTTCCTCATTTTTCTCGTTGATCCGGCTAATGCGTGACCGGCGAGATTCCCGGGCGAAACAACTCTCCGTGAGAGATGATTTCGCTTCATAAGGGAGACAGAGGTAGCGAAGACAAACAAAGCGAAGTGAAAAGAAGTCTAAACGGCAATAAAGCAGTTGCTGCAGCGGCAGGCGCGGAAACTCGATACTCATGATCTCTTGACTCTTTTTTTTACCGCGTGCGAGAAGTGCTTCGCGGGAAAAGTTTCTTTCGCGGGCGTGGAAGCTTGATGTTCTTATTCCCGCCCCGGCATCATCCGGCGCTGTCCTGAATACACAAGAATGTCGAGATAAGCGTTCAATCAAACTTCAACAACGGTGCACTTTGATCCCCGGCTGTTTCGCTTATCTACCGCCTTCTAAGCTACGCTTTCTAAGCTCCGTCGAAAATATCATATATACCCCTTCTAAAAATAATTATCGCTTGGCGTACATTACCACGATAAAATTCCGTTGAGGTAGTTGGTTCGTAGAATACGTAGGATTTCCAGTGGTGATGTTAAACCTTTGACCGTACTATGGATCGGATAGATCCAGTGAGTTGCGTTTGCAGAGCTTTAGCGAAGAGAAGTACATAATCTCTGAGTTTTCCTCACTCCCGAAAAATTGTTAAAAAGTTCTTCTGTCCGTTAGATGCGGATCTGATAAGCCGATTAATGCGTGTTTAGGAACCATCCGAAGTTTTGACGCAGGGTTAGTTAGGCTCATAGTGTGCGGTCGTATATTATAATTTGACGCCACAGGTAAAGTAATTTTTTTGCTAAAAATTTGTGCGTGAACATAAGTAAGTATTGTGATTACGCGTATCATTTTTTTTTGAAAATGATAAGTAATAGTGTTATATTAGGGTCAGATGTAACCTACGTGAGCGCGTTCTGTAAAGTGTGGTCCTAAATAACTTATTATTTTTTTAAACAATGCGTGTTACAATTTTGCAAGTAAGAAATAAGTTACTTTTGATACTTTTGCAAGGAAAATAACTGTTATCATAAAAAAATCTATTTCCGACATTTTAAAATATCCTTTCTTCAGTGGCTCGAAAAAATGTCTTTCGAACGCATTTGCACAAGAATCATATTTTTTCTGCTAGAACTATCTTTCAACTTCCTTGCCCTACAATTGTAGATGAAAATAATAAAAATTACAGAAATTACGATTTTTTAAGTAAAACATGACCATTCGCAAAAGACTACTCTCTAAATTCGAATTTTTTTCATATTAACTTCAATTTTTTTCATATTAACTTCAATTTTTGTCGTAGTGCCTTAAAACTTGATTTTCTATGAATACATAATCAAACATTAAAATAGAAGAGTCACATTTTATTCTAGGATTTTGTCAACCTCTTTTCCTTTACAGGTTTTTACATATGAAATTTAGAAAATCAGCAGTGCATTCGCGAACATTTAAGATTTCAAATAGTCGTTTTATAACTTTACAGACGTGTAGACAATATTTCCATCAATATGCAGCTAAAATTTAAAAGAATTCCTAGGAAAATGGTTTGGCAAACCGACTACCAATAGGAAGAAAGACGCCGTAATTTTCAAAAGAGAATTAGCAGGAGAGTTCTGGCGAGAATATTACGGAATATTTCTCGCGTGTGTGATCTCCAATCATTTATCCTTCTGACTAACCGCGAAGGAAAATCGGGTTATGTCACAATTCTGTTAGATCAAGAAGCTCCGTCTGTATTATCATCTGTTCTTCCGATCAACACGCCGAGACCGACGCGGCTTCCTTGCTCGTTGCGCAAGAAAGGATCAATACAACGGATATCAATCTCATGTCTCTCTTAAATTATATGAAAACAGATTGTCGCGTAACTGCGATGATAGACGATATACGACCGCTCTTCTCCTACTACTCGAAAACTTTCATCGGCGGCGTCTGCGCGCCCCTACACGCTCCATCTCCCTCTCTCTCTCTCTCTTTGATGTTCGAATCTCCATTATCCGAGAGGAAAACAAACTCCCGCCGTGTCAGGAGCAGTCAATATTGCGGTGGAGTTCTATCGCCGGACGAGCGACGAACGCCGGTATCACCCTATCCTGCCTGCCGGTTGTATCGCGACGGTGCCCGCGTACCTCAGGGGTGTGTGCAGGGTGCAAGTGGCGGGAAAGGGGTTGCCCGTCTCCTCCTATTACGCGGAGTGACATCCAGGCTAATATCCTTCCACTTCCTGTCATTTCATCCTCTCGCGTCTATTTCGCCAGAAACGCGCGCGAGTGCAAAGTGCGTGTGTGCACACACTCTCTCTCTCTCTCGGGGCATGTCAGGAAAAACGACACCGTCGTGCTTACGTACGTCATGAACTCCTCCATCTTGCCTCGGGGCGTTTTTCGACACGGATCAACATGTTTATTCGCTTGCGTGTGTCGGTGCGTAAGAATTCCATCAGATCAGAATAGGGAATAAATGCTTTCGTGCGCCCTTTACGCGATCCTTTGATCCGGCGATGGAAATTGATGCAATTTCGCATTCCTCGTCGCGGAAGAAATTTCGGACAATCGTGGCGATTCCATTGTCGCGAGTGAAAATCGAGGTCGTTTATATTGCGCCCGTCGAAATCTGAATTCGTCGAAATTACACACCTCTTTCACGAGTCGCGCTGCTTTGATCAGCTTGAAATATTGATTTCTCCTTGTTTGACACAAATGAACCTTTGGGTACACCGAGGAAAGTTGTCGGTTTTACCTTCATTCCGAAGGACGGAGAGTTTACGGAAATGTCAAACGCCGAGTCTGACACGTCCTGGTTTTTTTTATAATTGCGCGACGAGCGAGACTCGAAACTTCCGCAAAGGTAATTACGCGCGGAAATCTCTGGGAGGTGCGAGGGGAATTTCGGTTATGCATATTTTTACCGGCGATTTTGCTGCGGTATCGTTCGTATATAACGTTCGATCAGCGAGTAGAGAGGGAGAGAGAACGCGAAACACCGAACGCAAATGTCACTTCTCACATCCGATTTCGGTTCACGTGCAATATTTCAGCTAGTTTCAGGCAGCCCGTCTACGTGTCTGATCTAATTCCGTGCTTTGATCCTCGCTTTGCATTTTAACGACCTATCGTCCGACCGGTTTCGACTCGCCGGTCGACAATCGCTCGTGACGCGAAAAAAACGAGGAAAAAGGGAAGAGAGAAAAAAATACAACGCAAGTAGAACGACGCATCGGATGACAAGCGTTGTCACAAGTAACGTTTAAATAATCCGATATTCCCGATTTAATTCGGTCGGCGCGCTAACATATTTTGCCGGTTGTTGTTGCAACTTGAAAGTTCCGCCGGCGCTGCGTTTAAATACATTTACGTTTAAATGCGGGCGCGTTAAATACGAAGCCCGCGTCGGTGTTACTGTCGTAAAACAACATTATTGTTATTACGGCGATCATTATTCCGTTCCCGCGTACGTCGCGCCGTTTCAAAGCGATCTCAAGGGCCAATTTGCTTGTCGTGAGCTTTCCGACGCAAAGCGCGTATTTTTCAGTCGACAATTACCAACGAGCTTTTTTTTCCGAGCTATACTTTTAACGAACGTCATTCTTCCTCGACGTCCGCCCAAGTGCGCGTGTGTTTGCGAGAATGGATCTACGCGCGTTTACACATTGTATGCCGATGACGTGTTTATATTAAACGCGAAACCGTGCAAATGTCGCGCGCGTCCGGGTGCTCGATGATGTTAATTAACGCCCGGTGGGACGCTTCTCGTTTTGCGAGACAATTGACGGAGATCGCGCGCGCTTAAACTTCTCGGGTGCTTTTCGTGAAAACTTCCGCTGAAAGTTTTCTACCAACCTCGCCTTTTAAGCGAGGCTTAAATTCGCCCTCGAACGGCCGCGTCGATGGGACGCGCGAATAGCGCCGGGATAACTCGCGATAGTTTAATTAAAAAAGATTCTCCGTCGCCTCGATATGCTCCATCTTTTTTCTTTATTATTAATCGACACTTCCCGCTTTACGTTCACGCGGAAACTGATTCGAATGCAATGGAGCGTCCTCCATTGTGCGTGAGAATCGCAAGACTGACTTTCAGATGTCGTATCGATTACTCGATATTGGGTCGGATTAATTGTTAATTACGCTATTAACGTTGTTACCGCGCATTGCGCTATCGCGCCCGGCCAGATTTATCGAGCAACCGCACGATCGTTACACCGGGGACTACGGATGATACTACGGATCGCGATTGTTAATAACGTCCAGCGATGTCTCCGTACCGGCCCCTGTCTCGGGCATAACGAAAGTGTCGCGCAGCCGTGCGTCGCGTTGCCGGCTTACAACGCACGAGCGCGCGCGCGCACAGAGTGCTCCGCTAAAGGGGATTTCGTGCAATAATTATCGTGTACAACGTTAGGCGTTCGGGGATCCGACCTTAATTAGCGCGAGCCGACATCTCTCTAGTTTTCCGGCCAATTGGCCGCGTCGGTCGAGTGGCAAAACTTCAGGCTCCGCACGATTGCCGGAGAGAACATGGCGTACGAAAGATCCACCGTACTTGAGACGGTAATCGAAAATTCGGCGAAAATTTATGATATTTATAATAGTTATAATAGATAATACGTGAAATTTGCGATGAAAACATATTATTTCGGATAAATTTGGAGCTATATTAACGGACTTACTAAAAAGAACAGATTAAAATTATCACAAATTCGGACACTTATTTCATACACCTGTGAGAAGTTCAGCCAAAGGTTAAAGGCTCAGATATTCTATTCTGACGATGCTTCTGACGAGTTTCCACGTTTTATAAGAATTTCACGTTATTCTCTCGATGCAACACTCGTCGTTTAGTTTTTCACGGGATATCCGTTTGTTCCATATCGTCGATAGAGATGACGGAAAGATTGTCCGACAGAATCCCGGGTAGTGTAGAACTGATCCAATTGCGGACGGGCACGCAGGTTGGTGAATGGCGTTCGTTTGGGGATGCAGTTGCTTTATTTTCATACCTCCGTCGCAGGCTCGCGAAGCGAGCCTCGCAACGCGATTAACTTGATAAAAGCCTTCGAACAAATAGGATTTCACGGCGGATTGTACGGTACCGACCGTAATCGAGTCAGCGAGACGCTCAATTAAATATTTTTTACGCGGCACGCAAGAAGACGATCTCGCGGAACGCGAGATAAATAGTTTAATCGAACGCGCGGGCATTTGAATTAAATATAGTGCAATCGCGTCGAGTGAAGGAACAAAAAAAAATATGAAAATATATACATACATGTTTAGCATTGTACCGAAAAATATATACATACTGTGTGAATGTATTTGGCACCACGCTACTCGGTATTCGAACGAAAATCGGGAGTACTCGTGCAGGCGAAGCGGTTAATTAACGCGACGACAAACCGCCGGCAGAACGATCGCGTCCTTCTTTGGCACCGGGCATGATGCGCGTAATTGTATAATGAGAAAATGAACGTGTCGGTCGGCGTAAAATGGAATTACTTGCGACCGCGGCAGTTTCTGGGACGGGAAATCCATTAAATTACTTCACAAAAGGACGTCAGGGCGTTTTCCGCGCATCGGCCGAAAATTGCATTCGATGCGCCGCGAAAGGACGTCTTTTTCGTTGCACTTCGGCAATTTTTCCGTTGTGTGGGAAAAACTTGCGCAGACATCTCGCCGGAGGGGACGTTATTGCGGGATATGCGCGGCGTATATAATTTGTAGAATATAAATTGTTCGTTATGAGAGAAGAAATGTCGAACGCCGCTAATTGCGAGGAGGATTCAAAGGGAGCACTGGAAAAATCGCAATTACATTGAATATTCGCCGAGGCGTAAGCGCGCGTATGCATGCATAAGAAGCCGTCGCGTTTTCTTTCGTCCAATTCGCCGCACGATCGAGATACCGGTTCCCGCGCGATTTCCCCCGCGACGTCGGTATTATCATATTTCCCGGCAATGAGGGGACACACCCGTGTGTCCCTCCCGCTCGGACTGTCTTTATCAAAACGAAAGAGCGACAGAGGGGAGCTCGGGAATATTATTCCCTTATTTCTCCTTACGTCCTTCCTGAATATTGCTCCGTCCGAACTTTTCCATTCTCTTCGCGCGTCGCTCCGATCGATGCCCCCGTCTGATACTCTCGCAAAATAGCTACGAATTCGTTTTATTATTATGAGAAACAATTTGTATATATGAAATTTACACGACGGAAGGATTTTTATCGCGTTCGGGCAGACGGCACGGTGGAAATTTTTGCTGTCTAACATCGAGTACGTCGCACACACAGGGAAGATCGTATTTTATCCCACGTTTTATGCATCGATCGCGGTGTTGCGCGATTACAAATTCCGGAGATGATCCCGCAGAGACGCGTATCAATTAGGTTAAATATGTGTCAGAATCGGGGACGAAATTCTCTCCGGTAGTCGTGTGCGACGCTTCACGTCCCATTCCGGCTGCCGCGACACAGTTAAGTAATAACTGGAAGTGTATGGGATCGATTCGAAGGGTTGGACGGTGTGCGCCGAGGGTAAGCGGAAGACAATACGGTCCGTATGCGCTACGCCGTGCCGGCATTCGTCGCGAAGATCGTGAAATCCCGTTAGAGCCGAGTGGATGGCCATTTACAGAGAGGCGAACGGTCTCCCTTCGGATTAGACGAGACGTTTGACTCCAGACAATCCATTCACGGGAAGCAAGAGAATGTTCATCGAATTAGAATTCGCTTTCACGACCCATGGAGATTTTACGATGCTCGCGCGTCGCGCATTCCCGACCGTTGTGTAGTTTAGACGGAATTTTCCTGAAAATTCACCGCTCTCTAATTAGTGATTGGTGATTCTAATCCTGCGTAAAAATCTGCCTCGCCGTATGTAATTACTTTTCAACGAACTGCGTGAGTCGCGAGATTCTTCTTTCACAAGTTACGAATTCGTTTCTTGATCGCACGAATTAATTCACTTTCGTAAAACTTGACGAAAAACTTAATAAAACTTAATAAAAAAATAATTATCTAATGTAAATCTAAATCTAAATTATCGCTTATCGTGTATAAAATAAATAATTATCTAATCTAAATCAAAATGATCACTTATCGTGTAAATAAATGCAAACGACACACGCGTGTTAGGCATTGTCTTGATATCGGTCGTATTATTCGCGTGTTCGTCCGCTTATAAACAGGCATTTCCATCAGATATTCGATTTGCGAGAAAAAAGATTGGAATAATAAAAGAGAGAACGTATAGTGAGGAGATATAGAGATAAAGATATAGCGTGCTTTCCCGGCGGACCACCCTCTCTATTCTCAATTTCGCCGACCTCTGTATTAAACGTTAATTATTCATTGAATCATCCATCTCCGAGATTACACTCTTTGGTCTGTCCTAATCCGTCAAGTTGTAATCATCACCGCGAAAGATTATAATTAAGGGAAATAAAGCTTACTTCTCTCTCTCTCTCTCTCTAATTATTCTTGAATTAATCAGTATGGGGGGGGGGGAATAACCTTCGAGTTATTATTATGTCGATATTATTTTATTCCGTACACGCCATTCGCTCGTACTCGATTTTATCCTGACGGGAATTCACAGAAATTCCTCTGTTAACGCGGACAAGCTCGGACGAATCACCCATCGCGCATAATATTAATAAAAAAAATAAAAGGTAGAAACACGTGATATGTGAAATTAGAGAGTGCGCAACCGAGAAATATCTTCTCGAAGAGTTATTACCCGCTGCAATTCTGCGTACCTACTTCCCTACGTTTCCGTGGAAATTAATTCGCACTAAGAACATAATCTTGCCGTCGGTTTTTGAATTATTCTCGAAATACACGAGGAGAATTTAGGTGCTGGGAGCGCAAACGAGCGTAAGTCGGGCGATAAAGTCAGAAACGAGCATTCTCGCTATCATCTCGCGTTTCCGGAAAATCGCGCTCGACTGGAAAGCAAGACTGGGAAGAAGGCCGACGTTTCCCCGGCTAATTTTTCCGTCTTGCCCGCTCGCTTCGCCATTCTTGCCATTAAACGATTTGCTCGAATAATTCTTTAGATATCCGGAAGTGATATTCACGATGATACACGAGAGAGGGAGAATATCTACCTTCGCGTTAAATTTCCCAACGAGAAGCACGATAAACGGATGCGCGAGACGCGCTCTTACTCTCTCCGTCTCAGTTACGGAATCCGTCTAATTTCTGCAGAGTGTTTGACGAGCGAGGAACACCTTTTCTGCTCTGGATCCTCGTGAAATTTATTAAAGTGTAATATTACAATTTACGAGCGTGCACGAAGGGCGTCTAGCAAAGTTGATGTGAAATATCTCGCGGAAGGTTAATTGGTCGAAACTAGGAGATCCCGTGTCTGAAACATCCTTGTTTTTATCAACGTGAAATTCCCTTCCCTGCTCGTATGAATCAATTATTATACGCGGATCGCAATTTGCGAGAGGTATATTTAAATCAATCAATAAAAAGGAGAGATTAATATTATTCCGTAAAACAGAAACACCGGAGTTGATTCTCTGCTATCTAAAAGATACGTTCCTCCGTAAATAAATTTGAATGATGTAGAGAGAATTTAAATAAATATAAATTTTAATCAGAGAATTAATAAATATATATAATGCATCAAATATAAATTAAATAAATATTAAATTCGAATAGATTTAGATATGATAAATAACACACATAGACACACACGCGCGCACGCACGCACGCATGCATTTCATTTAAGTGCTAGAGGCTTCCGCAGGTAAAATTTGTGCATCGTAGTAATGGTGAATTACATACTTTAAAATTCATCGACACGCTTCGACTTACAACGTTTCTCTCGATATAGCAGATTTATCGTAACACATCGCAACGATTAATGACTGTGGAAGTGGTACGATCGCGAGAACCAAATCGTCGGAATTAGTCGGCTCAGTCGCTCCTAAGTGAAACAGTCAAGTTACGAGACGGGTAAAATATCGAGAGCTAATAATAAAGCTAAATAAAGCAAGTCTCTCCGTCTGTTGCTTTACGCCGTGTCGGCTTTCACGCTTGCAAATTTAAGGCCCGTGCGCCGGATATTCGCCGTTTATTAAGACGCGTTACAGTGACGCGTGAACTCAAGTATGATACAATTCTTGGAAGCGCACAGTGGAATCTTCTTGCGCCGTAGCGCCAAGGGGTTAAACGACCGAACGTCGAAGGATAAAGTAGAAAAGTGGATCGTGCTTCGCTCGCATTCCGTAGAAATTGAGCTTGCGGAGAACGCCGACGTTTTTATTAGCTCGTTCTCTCTTTTNTTTTCCCCGGCCCCCCCCCCCCTCCCCCATTTTCACTGTATTTGCCGTTTTTCAGAGCGAATAACGTGTCGGCTATCAATAATACGATATTTTTGACGGATCAACGTGGACATCTGGATGCGTTTTAGAAAATCGGTCAGTATACGCTCGATAAATGCAGATAAGCAATAACGATATCTTGAGAGAAACCTGAATATTCGAAAAAGAGAGATCCTTTATATCTTATAAAGGACAATATGAAACATACGTAGAGAGACGATCGCAGTACATGACATTTTTCAGAATACACGATATTGAAAATGAGAATGTAATCTTTATCCACATTATGTGCACATTACAAGTCCATTTCTTTCCTTGTGGTGGAGGAGAGGATATATATCGTATTTAAGTATATTAAAAAATTCATTATATTCGGCTGAAAAATTCTCTCGACTCGGAGAGAATGAAGGAATTTGGAAAATCGCCAATTTCCCTTCGCGGCATTGTTTTACTTACGTGGAGCCGAATCCTCCGGGAAATTGGCGCGCGGTAATTCCGCTTCTTGGCCGCGTTTTTCCTTTCATTTTTTTTTCTTCGTTTCTCTTCCGAGTCCCGATAACTTCAGGAAAGCGGCGAGTCCTCTCGTATCCAACAGAGTCTCGCATAGGTACCAGGCCGCCGTTTACCCGCCCTCCTCCCCCCCCTCACTCTCTCTCCTCCCAGTCTCTTTTTCCTTCTCGGCGAACTTCTCGGCGAAGTGCTGAAGTAATATCGGCGAATTAGCAGCGACCGGGCGTTAAACGACGATATCGTCCCTCCGTACCCATCGTCGACTTTTCATCGGCATCCGCGATATCCCGGAAGTCAATTTTGACTTTCTCCATTTCGGCGATAAGCGCCCGTCGCAAGTTCGATCGCCGGTAGTTCGTCACGCGACGGTGAATTCCTGCTCGGCGAGAAATGCAGTTGCAACTCTGCCAGCTGCATTCGAGGAATCCTCGCTTCNCCCCCCCATCTAATTTGGAGCAGTGTAAGAGTGTCTTACGATCGGGGAATAAGATTTTTATCTCCTCGATCGCGAATGTCATCGCGAAAACTTGAACAAAAGGACCCGAATACCGACCAGTTTCTAAAGATAACGGCCGATTCATCGATCATAAGTTGGAGGATACTTTTTACCTTTCTTCTTCGCAAGTTCTCTCTTTCTCCGTATGTACCGTCTTCTTGCTTCTCGCAATAAGTAACATTCTGTTCTCTCCAATGATCGAGCAATTAGAACCGTTAAAGTAATAAAATAATGGCGAAATTATGTAAGGAGGAATTAGAATTTTACGTTGATGTCGAAATATCATCGTACTATTTTAAATTGAATCAGTGAAAATGTCACTAATTGAATCATTAAAACTATATTCTACCGATAATCAGTGTGTATTCGCTAATTTTTCATGGAAACTCTTCCACTTAACTTTTTTGTCTAACATTCCATTGACTTTAGCCAATGAAAGATTCACTGCAAGTGTCGCTGTTACGCGTAGCAGAAATATATATTGTGTATGCATTCAGTCATGTGTTGTATTTGGCGTAGCTGGTAGCAGACTCAAGAGCTAAAGATTTCGAGTTCAAGTCCCATCAAGATAAGCGTATTTTTCAGATACGATATAATTGAAATCAATTAATCAATTAAACATAATTAGGAATATTTCAGGCAAAATCCATTGTCAATGCCTTTAGACTGAGATTAAGATAATAAAAAAGAAGTAATAAATAATCTTTCTTCGCTGTTCTTGTAGTTAGATTTTGCCGATGGAAAACAATTGCTGCTATTGATAGACTTTTGCAGTGAAATTTTACTGATTTGTAATGCTATATCTATAACTATTATCATTAGTGACTATTGACTCTCCTCAATGATAATACACTGATTATACTTTAGAGAGTACACAACTGTCGATACAGTCTGATTTTCATTTCAAACGTGTATCCATTGTTTCGGTTAATGACGCGTTTTGTTTCGCTCGCTGTTAGGAAGAAACACGTATATTAGCGTGGCTTATTACGTCGGTATTAAATAGAGATCCAACCTTCATTCGGTCGCGTATACGAAGTACTTGATACTGGAAACTAAATCCTCCGAACAATCGTTGATTCCATTCGATCACGTGAAAAAAATTCAATCAACCCCGCAGCAACTCAATCAACTTTCACGATAGGAAATAAAGGTATCAAATTGATCGGTATATTCCTCTCCCGACAAACTGCACCGGAGAGTAATGTATAGAGAAGCTTCGCCGGATTTAAAAAGCACGAACTGGCACGAAAGTATCGAAGCGTATTTTACAGAAGGCCAATTTTGTAGCGCGAGCGTTACAAAGCGATACAAGCCGATGTGTAACCAGAGACAAAACAATTTCAGCAATAATTTCTTTACGAACCGACAGTAAACGTGGACGAAATCGAACGTGTATGTAGGATGCTTACGCGTGTCTGAGTGTGTGTATGTGAAAATTAAAGTTGTTCTATTTAGGGAAAACATCCCCCGAAGCCGATGGTTACGCTCCATCGCGGATCGCTCGCATTCGTACAAAGAGCTAAAAAGATGCATTCGTTTTCGCTTTTTACTCATAAACGACACCACGCTCGTTCGCTTTTGACTATCCTTTATTCGCGATTAACGCGAGACCATTCCCGATGCGGGGAAAGGTGAATTGACTTTCGACGAGTCGCGAGCAAAGGCAAGGACGGCGTCTACCGTGCGAGGGATAGGAAAAAAAACCGGGCGAAAAAGCCGTGGCGGGATTTAGCGGAAGCCGGAATAACGACGTCAGCTCGGTCGGAACTAGTTGGAAACTAGTTCGACCGGATTGCCAATTGGTCGTTAGTCGCTCGGGGAAAGACTCAAAGGACGGCTTTGGCGGGACGTATGTACGAGAGCATGGACTGGTGGTCGCCGAAGTGTGAAATCGGCGTAATTTAAGCAGTTTCGCGCGGGATGAAAGGGGGTGTCGGCCGTAGCCCCGGAGGTACGCGGGGCTAGAGAAAGAGTGTAATTACGAAATTCCGCGGAATTAGCGAGTCATGCTTTACGAGATCTTACACACGGGGATGAAACATCCCGTGAATGGTACGCGACGTCTGCGACAGTCGAGTATGAAACGTGCGCTATGGGCCGCGTCTCTCTTAAATATTATATAATGTTCCTCCGGCGTGCGATGTTTATTCCTTATAATATACCGGGATACATCGTAAACAAATTTTGATGTGAAATTACAACTATTATAGTGGATAATTTTAGGATCGATTATCACAAGTGTAAATTTACGCATGCGAATAAATTTTCTACCCGCGGATAAATTTCTTTTGTAACACAGTAATTAAACTACCGGTACTAGCAAAAGTACAGTTGAATATAAATTTGCAGGAACGTTTGTGTAATAATAACAGTTACCGTTCGTTTCCACGACACGAAGGATTCTACGTCGCACTTTTGCAAATGCCCGATCATGTTTGGTCTAACATCCATAGATGCCAAACTGAGATGCTACATTGTAGGACGCGGGAAACCGCTACTATACACGTAGTATATATTTGTGTAGCTAAGCAAAATCTTTGTTATATGTATACAGGGTGTCCTAAACTAATAGGGACAAGCTTCGCGAGGGCGTTGAACGGATTGAGGTGAGCAAAAAAGTTCACTATTATTTTGCAAAAACGCGCAAAATTTCAAGTTATCAATTATTGAAAATGATCATGTACATAGATTTTTCTAATTAATAACTCAAAAAATTGCGTGTTATTTGCAAAATGACGGAGGACTTTTTTAATTAATAACTCAAGAAAGTGAGCAAAATTCATTATTTACTTAAAATCTAATGAATGTCATGTTCGTTTAATTTTTGATTAAATATAAAGGTACATTTACATAATAAGGAGTAAAACTACTAATCTTTTGTACAAATATACAATTTCACAAAAGATTTCCGCTATTAATTGGGTAATTTTTACATTTATTATCCGCGTAATTTTAGATATCTTTTTTTTTATACTGTACGAAAATCTGTATTTTTGGGATCACACGAGTAACTGAGGGAATATTTCCCTTTTACTATGAATATACTTTCTCGTGTATTTCTCGAGCATTGAATTTTGAATTAGCATATATTACTTCTTGTAAAACCGATTGTTTTAACGGGCGCCGGGTCGCACTCGCTAAGAAGAAACGTGTGAACGGCAATTATCGGACAGGTGCCGAGTGAAAGGGATACGCAGACACGAGAACTAAGAAAAAGATATTTATCGTCCCTTTTGAGCAACAATTCCGCACACGGTGAAATTAATGTTTTTATTTAATTTTTTGAACGGTAATTGAAAGCTGGCGGTACCGCCCGACCGTCTTTTCCGCGCGGTAAAGAACCCGACGGCGTTGCATTTAATTCGTAACGAAGCCAAAAGAAGCGCGCGGAGTATTTCACATTGTTCGCCATTTCGGAATAACATCTCTCTTCGCTTTTGCGTAACACAGCCAAGATGTATTTTCATAGTTTTCCAAATAAGTTACGTTTCACCGCGTTGAAATGTACATAAGAGAGCTTCGTTTCATTCACCTGGATTTAATTAGCGCAACGAAATCTTTTCTCAAGTAAAATATTCCGCAGTAAGGTCCAACCGGCACTTGAAAGTAACATTTTCTTCTACTACTTGGTAAATCTTGTACTTTCATGCAACGTCCGAGTGTGTTACATGTCCAAATCACGAAGCTTTTGAACCCCCATGAGTAAACTTTGTTTCTTTGTTTTCGGTAATATTAATTTCCGGATTGTCTTACTTTCTCAAGATGACCTAATTTAACAACGTTCAAGCTCTACATAGCCTCACATGTGTGATAGCAAAATTTTTCTACCACGTTCACATTATCAAACTAAATTGTGTTTTTACGTAATTACGTGAAAAAAAAACGAAGCGGGAAAAACTCTAATAACGAAAGCATCAATTTCAGGACTACGGTTTTACATCCTGTATCTGGTGGAACGCGCGCGTTCGAGTGAAGTCGCTCGTAAGTCGAAGTTGCGGGTTGCGTTCACGTCGCATGCGTTTCAGAGACGCGACCGAAAAGATGCGGCATCATAAATCTCGCTCTCTGTTCACCGGTCCTCCTCTATCAGCCTGCATAACCGCGGGAATTCCCGCAGCCTGTTAGCGAGGTGGTAAAACGGTGAAACGGGTAAAGGGATGCGCACTGGCTAGCCTCTCGTCGACGTTAATTAAGGGGCATTAAGAGACTCCGGGAGATGCCAGTCAACGAGTCTTTAATATCTGCCGGTCGACAGCCGAATCATAAGTGCCGATCTTCCTCCCCGAGACTGTCCCAGATACCAGCCTGCTTTCGTTATTATATAACGCGGCATCGCGCGCCCTTGTGTTCAGGGGTGTATTTGCCGCTCGCGCGTACATGGAGTTCTCGCAATGAAAAAACTCGCCCGAATAAATTTCGTTCGAGCCCGGCTAGAAAAAATAATTACCGCGGAAATAGCGCGTCGGTTCTCTCCCTGTTGCTGTCCCTTCCCCCTTTTAATTTTTATGCAGTCGTTAAAATAAAAATAGAGTTACCGCGAAATAGTCTCGCGGTATGAATTTTCAGACGTTTGCTCCGAAATAAAAAGTAATTACTCCGAGAGCGATTTTTAAATTTCATAGTGATATTTGTTAAAACGGGAGTAATTACATATCGCGTGAACAGTTTCACGGTTTGATGTTTTTGTATACGCATGTTGAAATAAAAATTATTATCTGTCATCGTGGCGCAGTTTCGACGGTCGAATTTTCTATATTTTTCATTTTTTATTTTTTTCAAAACAGCGGAGTAATTATTATTTCGGAGCTGCGGAGTTTCGAAGTCTGATTTTTGCAGCGAATATGCCGAATTGCTGAGCTATTTGCATCGGCGATTCGCTTTGCTAACGCGCACCACACTGACGTTTGACTCATACCTCTACGTTATCGTTAATACGCCGCGCGCGCGCGCGCGCGAGAGAGAGAGAGAGAGAGAGAGAGAGAGAAAAAGTAAGCACGAAAAACATCATAACACAAAATCTCCGCGGAACGGAAAAGGTAAGATAGGAGAGAAAAGGAGCAAGGGGAGATTAATTGTCTCCAAAGCGGTGACGTGATTACGAGTAAATTGGATCTTTCCTTTCGTTTACCTCGTCCCTTTCTCTTCGTCTTACCCTCCCTCTCTCTCTCTCTCTCTCTCTCTTTTTAAAGTCTAAAACAAGAAGGGGAAGAGGCCGCAAAATTCGATTGAAGTGGCCATTAAACCGCCGGGAAATAACCGCTCGAACTCGGCTGTTTCGTGAGTTTTCGACGGCCTTTATGAGTGTTTCTGCACAGGTCAAATTGCAAATGACATTAAAGATCGGACGGGAATCGCACGTTGTATATCCAAAAGTTTCTTCCGGAACTCGACTGGCGCTTACGATCGTGTTAATTCGAACGCAATAGTCTTATTAGACATCGAGAAACACATTAACGAGGGAATAACGATTGTTTCAGTTCGACATCGGTAACCGGTGCAGTTATTCAGCATTGAAAACTAAAGTGAATCGCGGGACAAATCTCTGGAGCCGCGGCGAGCTTAATAGAGAGCTTCTCGCGAACTAAACTTGAAGACAGTTAATAGAGAGATGACAAAACTTTATTCTCAGGATAATATCGAGTACGTTTCACTCTTAAAGAGAATCATAAGTTAAAACTTCGTTACTTTGTTGAGATAATTAATATCGAATATCGGAGAGTCGCGAGAAAAAGAAAGAAAGAGAGAGAGAGAGAGAAAGAGAAGGATAGGCGATCGAATTCGCGTTTTTCGGAAAAGCAGACTTCGAACATTCTCGTTGTGTGGAGATTTTTCTCGCGTACGTGAAGATACAAACGTTAAATTGAGAGATAGAAAGAGAGAGAGAGAGAGAGAGAGAGAGACCGCGTAGTCAATTTCTATTTTAAAATATTTCGTGTTTCGGCTGAAAGCCCGCGCCGTGAAAATGCATTTGCACATAAATAAACGAACAGTTTGACGGGGACACGGCGAGCCTGAGAGCGCGGCGGACGCGAACGTGGAATTAAGGTTTGAGCGGGCAGTGGGTCGAGTCCGCCGACCCCGCGGGGTCAGGACGAGCCACAATTCACGTCGCGGTATTTACTGATCGAAAGAAAGGTGAAACAGGCTTGTTTATTCACGGACTCGACGGGAACCCCGGGAGACANCCCCCCCCCCCCCCCGGCTTGTTCGTTCGGGCGTAATTCGGCAACGATTACGGGGCCCTGAGATAAGGGAAGATATATGAACACTTTCTCGTTTAATTCGTACGATTAGATTTGCCCGGCTGGAAAATTCGTCGGATTAAAATGCTCCCGGCGGTCGCTGGGAAAGCTCCCAGATATTCCGGCGAAGTCGGGGGATACATATGCGAAAGAAAGGAGGCGAAGGGAAGGAAGAAAGGAGAGACGGAAAAAGGACGATTTGTAGGGACACTCTCCGCGATTGGCCGACTGATACATTAATTCGAGATACTAATACGGATGGATCACATGTACATCGCGCGCGCACGCGAGCGAGCGCGGAATTTACAGAACATTCGTAACTCCAATTGGATTCCGTTTGTTTCGAGCGCGACTCGAACAGTTACGTTTGCGCCGAAAGTTCGAGCCGGGGGAGTTGTTGCTTTCGATGGTAATCATTCCAAGAAAATTGAGAACTACCCATCGCGGCGAATACTCCGACATTTCGATATTTTGCAGCAAGCGTTCCCCCGCGTTCGTCTCGCCGCGCTCGCGCCGGCAAAACTGAGGAAGGCTCCGAGTGCGTTAACAAAATGCTCATCCTCGCTCAATCGACTCTAGAGCTTCTCCCACGAACGCACCTGTGTGTGATATCTATTATTCATGTAGACGCATTTAAATTGATGATTACTTTCGCGTGCGGCCCGTCTCACGTTTCTCGTTATTGTGATTACCGGGCGGCCGTCTTAGACACGGGAAATCCATTCGATACTTCATCCGGAAGCGAACGCGCGCTGTCAACCGGCCGAATATTGGACGGAGCGGCCCCATGACTATTCGTGGTTATTCACGGATTTATGCTAATTCCGCTTGCAAATGCACGCGAGATAAATCGGTCCCGCCACATCCCTCCCCTCCCTATCCCTCCCGCGTCGTCGTCTTCCATATAATATTTATTAACGATAAAGTAGAGCACGCGCGCCAACACGCGAGCGAGCGAGCGAGGGAAACTGGGTTAAAATGGAGTTGAATGTTTTATCGGGACGCCCAATTACTGTAAGAACGTCCCAAGGAAAAATCTAGCTCGCGGGGGAAATTGAATCTTTCGAAATGCCTCCCGACGTGCCGTGCCCGGGCAATTTTTCATTCCGTCGCGGTAATATTTCGTCCCTTTTCTCGGATTCGCGTCGCGCTCGGATCGGCGCGCGCCCTTACACACGGGGCAACAAATCGTCGCTGTAACGACCGGCGCACCACCGCGGAAATTAAATTTACAGAAGCGCAGGTGAAATTTTTATTCCGTCGACGGCGGCGAAAGGGCGCATTAAACCGCCTCCCGAAAGCGCTCGGGGTGAAAGGTGACGGAAGACAGGAGGCGATCGATCGGCCGGTAGATATTAATCGGGGCGTGCCCCAAATCTCTAGTAGCTCCAAGTAGGCATGCCCCGAAATAGGCCTGCCTTCGTTGGGTTTAGACACGGCCAAGAAAAGCAAATTTTGAATGGAATTTCGTGAATAGACCCTAAATAGCCACTGGATGTGAATGCCCTTTAGCAAGGCCCGTGCTTATTGGGCACCAATCAGGGTTTAGTTAGCCAATTCCTGAAATAGTTCAAAGTGGAGTCTTAAAAAGACTTAAGTGAAATTCACCATGATAAGGTCGAGATAAAACTAAATTGACTAACTTCGATTTTGGTTCGCAAAATCGGTATTTAAATAGGAAATTTAATATAAACAAGCTACAAGTTGAATTTTCTTACAAACTAGTAGCACAACAAGATATGATCTAATTAGACGTATCAAGATAGGATTTAGTTCGAATTATAAATCTGATCCTAATTTGGCCCTCATATGAGCGTTACATTTTTGCGTAAAGCAAAAGCAGAGCCTTTCCAGTTTCCGTATTAAATTTCTATCAGGGTATAGGTCGATCGGCCGGTCGGTTGGCGGGACGAAGTTGGCGAGAAAATCATAAGCGCGATTATCGTAAGCGGGTTGAAAGAGAGGAGGAACCGGAAGTGATCAACGTGGCGGTGGTGGCCGGCCGACAACAGCCGGAGCGACGCGCGTTTTCAGAGTCGCACAATAGGCGGTCACAAAAGGACCGCGCATGCTAGTGAACGGAGCCTTCAGCACCACGGGCAGACGTCATAATTTTCCAAGGGAGAGTTCGCTGGCCGCAGCGGAATGGCGGACCGGTGCCTCTCTCTCTCTCTCCTTTCCTTTCAGTTAAGTTCCCGATCTGACTCTCCTTTTGTTATATACGTTCGGCGCGCCCGCACAATGGCGCGCCGCACAACACGGCGAGGAACGTGCGAGGATCTATTTAACGAGTAAACATTCGCCCTTTCGAGACGAACGAATTATATCCTCGGAAGACGTGTGTGTGTAACGTGTGCCGCTGCAACCTTACGACGCATCGTGGTTATTTTCACGGTGGTGGGAAGCCCCAACAGGGGCTTTTGCCGCTCACGAGATTTTTTTCTTCGTTTTTATTTTCTTCGGAATGTTAGACGTTACCGTCCAAACGCGTCGCCTTACGGAGCCTCTTGTTATCTCTCTCGCGAAGGGCGCGATAAAATGGACGCGCTTAACATTGAGCGCATAAATCAGTGACGTAGGAATGACATTTGCGACACGAGCGAGGGAAGAATCGAGATGACGCTCTGGTGATCTGCGTTTTTCTGAAGTAATAATGTTTCCCGGACTCATGCGGACGGGATGAATAATAGAGGATAAAAATAAAAAAATCATGCCGAGCATCAATCTCTATATTATTTTCAACGTTCGGAATGCGCCCCTACCATTCCATCAGATACACTTTGCGCGTGCAATTTCACGAACGAATGTCATTTTTTTTCAAATTGCATCGAAGAGATGGATGGATAGTCTGTTATGCCGTTCGATATATATTTTTTTTTTCTCCTCGAATGGAACTGTCTTTTGCGCCTGTATTATTTTTGCGTTGCGCTCTGTTATTCTTTTGTCGGGGAAATCGGGGAGATCTGCAATTAATAATTAATTCTAAAGAGATTCAGCTTTCTACCTCTTTATGCATCGTGCAAATTTATACGTTCTATTTATTCGGGGATTTTACGTTTCCGCGGTAACACGCATTAAACTCAAAAGGAACGGAGAGCAGCCAGCACTTTCGTGTCCGATAACGAGTCGCAAAAAAAGTGCTTCGTGCTCTTTCGGGTTTTTGCCTTTTAAAGCAATTTTCGACTCCGCTGTTTGAGCTCAGGAATATCGATGATCGCGTCGTTCAAAATAAATCGAGCTTATCCGGACGGAAGTACGCATATTTTTTCACGTCCTCCTCTTTTCCTGTTTTTTTCGCGTCTGTTTCTCGTCGGCTATATGAGGAACCTATTAAAAATCTTGCGGGATTTACGTCATTTGTTCTCTCCTGCCGAATTCAATCTTGTACGTTCACGTTTACCGGGGGACATTAATCATTTTCGCTTAATTGCGTTTATCGGCGTATTCGATCGCATCTATTACTTTCTACTCTAGACAATTTCCCCCAAAGTACAATAAATTTCTGTCGCGATCCTCGATCTTTATCTCCCTATCTATCTTTGTCTCTTGTCTCGCCGATCCTGCCGGATGCCTTCGAGTTCGGCTTCCCCTTCTGTATTACGAACTAATCCAGAAATCCGTGATCCTGGGGGGCGGGGGGGGAGGCGGCGGTAACGTGGAAATCGAGCACGGAAGCGAGCCGATTGAAAGGTCTCTATCCAAATACCGAAATGCTGTTTTATTCACCTAGAAACTGCGCCATCGCCTGCAGTGTGTGCGAATGAAAAAAAAAGGGTGTAGGGGGAAGGGGGGGGGCATAGGATGGAACGCCACGTGAAAGGAGATTGAAATAAATCGGCTTCTAAATTGGATAGTCGATATCGTCGGAAGCGACGTGGTTGAATACGCGATTAAATAATTTTTATGAGTTCTTCCCCGCGTTATCACCGTTACTCGCCGTTAGCAGTCGCACTTTGCACGGTACACCGATCTCATTAATTCCCTTCATTATCTCGTGCAACGCGTCGCACGACGCTTCGACGAAAATAATGATACGTACATTGCGATACGTTTTCTGCGACACGTTACGTGCGACGCGACCGCTCACCTTTGACAAGGACTCGCCAGGCACTTTTCAATTCTGCGTCCTATTGATTTTACACCCGTTTATCGCCACCGACGACCGCCCAGTTGCGAGTTCATAATCCAAATTGAACGTCCTATCCGCTCCTCTCTTGCTCCTCTGTTGATTCCGTATGCAGCGTGTTATTATAGAATTCCGATCGGCGCGACCGGCGCCGATTATGACGGCGATTTTCCGCGGCGCGGAAGGAGGAGCCGTGAACGGAATATCAATTTTAACGGAATATCGATATCTTGTTATCTATCGCGAAATAAGAGGCCGACCGATGGGTCGTCTCGCGAAACAAACGCACCCGGCGCTAGAGGGGAAAGGAGAGAGAGAGAGAGAGAGAGAGTAAGAGAGCGGTGAGAAATTACTCGAGCACGTGAACGAGCGACGCCAGTAAGGGATGAACAATTTTATTATTCCTAGAACAATGTCGCGGGGCGCGCGATCAAAGGGAATCGTGAAAGAGGAAACACAGCGGCGGCGGTACATCAGACCGGCGGCTCGCGCCAGCGGAGATACACCTGTCTCCACCACGGTCGGATAAAACGTCCGTGAAACTTGAAAATATCTGTTTGAACATTATCATGGTACAGCGCACTCGCCATTTGCTCGTTGCCAGGGTGAATGCAAATCAAGTGCGTTCGCGCTTAGGTGTGCTCTCCCCTCCCCTTCTCTCTCTCCCTCTCCTTTTCTCTTACTCGCGTATTCGCGCGCGCGCGAAATCCTTCTTTAAATAAATCTTCAATTTTCCCCGAGGAAGCTCGTAATAATGGAAGATATGCTCGCATACACTGCTCGCCCGTTCCCTCTCGAATTAAATTTAATACGATAGTCTGCGGTATGTGCCGTCGCTTACGCCGCGACATGGAAAAGAAATGTCCCCAGCGAATTTCGAAGAAACATTCTTTCTCGATGACTCGTTCATTTTTCACCGGTTTACTTAAACACTCACGTGTATTTTTCCATGAGGAAAAGCGCGCACGCACGTCTCTGATTCGCCCTCTTTTTGAGGCAGCTGTAGCGTAAATTGAGTTTCTTAAGAATTCGTACTGACGTATAAATAAAGCATTAATAAGGAAAATTAAAAAATAAATAATATCTCCGTGTTTGCAATATTATGTTTCTCTTAATTTCGCTCGAAATTAACACTTATTACTTAGGTAGTTAAATAAAGTTGGGAATAGGAAAGTATTTTTTCAACAAATAATAAACTTATGTAGGAGTCCTTAATATCGTCGCTAAAGATCCGGCATTCCACGATAAACAACTACCTTAAAGGGTTTTACTTCTCGGCGTTATCAGCGAGATACACACGGAAAGCACGCGAAATTTTTTCATGACGCCGCCCGTATTCTGCTCGCGGCCGATCGTCCGGGCGATTCTCGAACCGACGTGCTTTAATCTTGCATCGATGTACGACAGTAAATACTTGTTCGAGAGCACGATTTCGGTCAGTTGTAATGACGACGATCGACTACCGACGGCGGCGGCTGGCTGTTGCGAGGGAACGAAAGAGCGGACGGATCATGAGCCGTGCGGGAAGGGTAGGAAAAGGGAGCGATTACACAGGTGGATGAAAGCACGGCTCTGACCCGCGCGTACCCGGGAGCTCTGGGTTAGTCACATATTTGCCGACGTACGAACGACTAAAAGCTTTTCACTCGCAGCTCTATTTTCGACCCGTAAATCGTGTTCCGTTACCGCTCTCGTACGAAACAGCCGCGGCTGCTGCGTGCGGAGCAAAAAGACGTGCTCTCTCCTTCTCCTCTCCCCCCCCCCCCCACACACACACTTCTTCTCTGATTCCCGAGAGCTCCGTACAGATTTAAGTGAATACGCGAACGTGTGCGAGCACTTTAGATATCGCGGCGCATACACGCGAACACTCGTCACGTACGCTCTAGCGACGATGGCAGTGGTAAATTATAGCATTTACGAGCGATTCCTTCGACATCGATTAACATCGGGCGTGATCCGATCGTTCGTGCCGTGTTTTTTCCTTCCGATCGAGAAAAAGGCGGGAGGACAATCGAGCAGCGGTTAAAGTTAATGGGTGGAATCTGTTCGGGAGCTCCGGCCGCGGACTGATTTTCAAACGCGCGCGATCAAAAAGGCGCTGCCTTGCGCGCGGAGAACGGAGAACGCTCGGCAGTGTCGAGAGGGAGGTCGCGAGAGCGCGAAGGAATATCTCGTTTCGCGGATAATTTGTAAAATTCGATGAAAAAAGAAAGAGAATAAAATTGCAAAGCGTGCGTGCCGAACTTTAAAACGCGATACGGTACGTCAGTGGATATTTTTTCACGCAAGTGAATATATACAATGTAGGGAGGGTGAAAAGTGCCTCAAGAAGCGGCGCAGCGATGCGATGTGTGTGCACGAGCCGCTAGCGCAACTTTCGATGTGGTGATCTGACTATCTTTCTCTCCCCCCTCCCCCTCCCCCCTCTTTCTCTTTCTCTCACCACCGATGTGAAATGCAAATAGAAATTTTGATTTACTCTCACACACGCGCATATACTTCTGAGCTTCGATCTGCCACGCGCGCACACAGATCTACCTATGGCGTGGCTACGGAGAAAATCGGAGGAGGGGAGGAGGGGGGTATTATCTGTTTGCTTGGGTACTCGTAAATTAGATCACTGATTAAATTGCTGCAATAGATAATGGAATTTGCGGTCCCAGCATAATCTCAGGATATAACATGAACCTTCGTTTCACGACGGTGGGGCTCGTCCCCCTCCCCCTCCCCCGGAAGCCGTGAGAATGAAAAGAATCAATGGGGGTTTATCGTGACCCAATTATAAAAGTTACGAGGTAACCCGCGTCGATACCCTCGAAATTCCGGTCCGCCGCAGTTTTTTAATTATACGCGCATCAGAAAGACAGCTGCGAGATCGTGTGCGGTGTGCGAAAATTTTAATAATACACACACACACATACACACCGACGGACGGAGGAAGAAGAAATATCGAATACCAATCGCTATTATTAATATCATTAATGTTTAAAAACTAAATACGCGAACGAGTAATATTTTTTTAATTAACAAAGTATCTCAGGGCGAATTGAAGGTTTTTTTTTTCATGCTGAAATTTTTGTTCTATTAACTAGGAAAATATGAGATATATTCCCCGTTATTTCATATGCGAATAATGAAAAAAAAGGGGACGAGGAGACATTGTGTTTTCACGGCGAGTGATTTCGAGTTTAAAATGAACCGTAAATACGGACGAATCGAATGGTTTGTGTTGCGCGATGATACGGTAACTTTTGAAAATATTATTTTTGAAATTCTGCGTATTTCGTTTAATTAAATTATTAATCTCCGTACGGGTAGCCGCGCGAATTATTCCGAACCATATCACTTTAGTACGCCGGTAACCGTACAATTTCGGGATTCCATTATAGTAATCCTAACGTGAGGAAAATTTTGTGCGCGCTCAGGGCCGCTGGATAAGTCGCATATTTGCCGACGTAGGAAGTACTAAAAGCTTTTCGCTCTCGGCCTTATTTTCGGTCCGTAAATCGGATTCCGTTACGGCTCTTCAGGCTCGAATTAAGGCAACGTCCGTTGCACCGTCCGGTTAGGGGTGCCAAAATGGCAGAGAAGTGGCCGTCATTGTTTTATTTCGCTTTATGTTTCATTATATGCAGGATTGCAGGGTGCTACGACATGCGCACTCCGCGTTGAGATAACCGGACAAGTCGGAATTACGAAATTGGATTATGACGGAAATAACGCGCAATGGCATCAAGTGCGAAGCGGCATAATAGTCACTCTCCGTAACGATTGCAGGCAAATATTCCCGCCTTCAGTGGTGATCGAATCAATTCGTGAAGAAACAAAAAGAAACAATAGAAATCGTCGCGACGAATATCCGCGTCATCGCTTGACTATATGTTCGCAAATAAAATCGTACGGTAGAAACAGCAACGTATGAATGAGAAATCAATCGGAGCTCATTTCGCGTTTGAGGGCAACGACGCCACAATTCCGATCATCGGATCGCAAATTAGGATCTAGTTATTGTCAAAATAGTATTACTTAAGTAAGTAAGGATTACTTGGATTTTATGGTGAATATTAACATTAATATTGATACATTTTTTATTCATTAGGGAAATTGTTATCGCTTTATGGAATAGATTTTTAAGAAAATAATATTTCGCAAATTGGAAATTACAAAAAGTCAAATTTAATCTTTTCATTGAAAAATTCGAGCTTGTAAAATAAATAAATAAGTAATGGTTTTGAGATTTGCGGGAAGTCTGCGTGATAATTCAAATTTTAATGAAAAAAAAAATATATTATACTGACTTTAAATCACTCCTGTTGAGACCAAGATGATTATTATCATTGGTACATGATTTTTTTTTTTCAAAACAGAATTAAAATGGACACACAACAATGCTAATATTCGTCATAAAATATAATTTTCTTATATCAAGATATTGATAAATATATTTAATAAACATATATAACAAGATATCATATTTATATAATTTACAATTTTGTACAACTCCCCAAATTTTATCTAATTTTTACTCCTGTCAAGATCCTGTGACTCGTTAAAGTATCTTTAAGGTGTTTATTTCACGCAGAGAAAACACAATGAAATATGCTCAAGTTTTGGTGATCTCTCTTTTCCACTGCTCATTTATTTTATATATTTACCATTGGATCATACTTATATTCAATAATTACAGAAGAAAATAACGAGATTTAGATGATTGGTACGAATTAGGCAACTCTTCCCTATATACCGGTGTGCGAAATCGCATTAAAAGTGCGGTCAATCGCGAATGGCGCGTCCCGAGTCGAAGTCCTATCTTAAGTCTGCTTAGTTTTACATTAAGTCCTCAGGTGAAGAAAACGGAAATAACTTCTCATTTGTAGCATCAAAGAGAATACAATAGAAGACCTTTGAAGACTTAATGTAGAACACAAACTTAATGCAAAATTGAAAATTTTGGGGTCGCTTTCTTCATTTTCCTCCTTCCCCGGGTCACTTTCGATCGAGAGAAGCGTGAGCCGGGGTCTCATTATTCGCACGAACGCGGAATCGCGAATAAAAGCCGGTCGGACCGATTTCGCGAACGACGTTTTCGCAGTGAAAATTGAAGAGGGCGGGTCGAAAAAGAGAGAGAAAGGAAGATAATTGCCGAGGAGAAGGAAGCGACGCGAGCAATTATTTTCGCGAAAAGGACAGGCCGCATTATTAAATCGCGCAATTTCTCATCTCTCGGCGCACGTCGGCCGCGCCGGCTCGGACAGAAGCCGCGGAAAGAGACAGATAAATAGGAAGATAATGCCGCGCGAGAGAAGAGAAGGCGGGAAATTAACTTTTTCTTTCCCGCGATTTTCAGAGCCCGGCTCCGATTCTCGCTACGTGCACGTTGTCCCTCATTCCCCGACTTTCCTGCACACACACACACACGCACATCTCGTCGTAATTCCTCCATGAATTCTATCCAATTGGCGGCCGAGCAGAGTGCGACGATCTCCTCCCTCGCGTTCTCCGTCAATTTGCTCGCGAATGTGCGAATATAAGAAACGCGACGGACTCTGTCGGCCTCGCGGAACGTTAAAGGGATGTTGAAGTGATCAGTGATTACCGACAGGTCCTACCGTTCCCCAAAATAGCTTTATACAATTTTAAATCCTTTCACACGTGTAAAATATATATAAAACACATTTAAAAAGTGCGGAATGGTAATCTAAAAGCTAAAAATGAGAAAAAATTCAAAAAGTGTACATAGTGTTGCGCTGTCTAATGCGTACAGCTGTCAGCTCACGGAAAGGTTTACTTAATATAAAAGTTGCACATACTTCGTGTGTACAAAGTGGTTGTAAGCCGCATTTTGGACAATGTTAAAGAACGACGATGTATCTATAAAACTAAAGTTAAAAGCCCAATAAGAAAGTAAGGTAGTCGAGTGAGTTTTATGCATCTGTACATATACTGAGGAATCCATTTGAGACCCGGTTGAATCGACAAAATTCTCGTTTGGATATGGGCGAACAAATATTTTGGTCATGAGAACCCAAGATTTGGTTCTCTGAAGTAAAAGTTAGAAAACCAAATCTTGGTTCGGAGAATCAGTCCTTGGTTCTCATCACCAAAACATTTGTTCGTCCGTATCCAAACAAGAATTTCGTTCATTCAACAGAATGGGTTTCGGTATAATGTAGATACAGTATGGTAAGTACAACAGCAGTAGCGTATAAAATTCTCTCTCTTTCTCTCTCTTATATTATTCACTCGGTCCATCGCATCTTCCCATATCCTCTCGCATGCTCATTTAAATGCTTGCTCCCGTGTCACACTAAAAATGTCAGGAATTTACCGATATTCTTAATTCCGCTTAGATAAGGGAGGCTTTCATGTCGAAGTTTGGCTCCAGCCAGCATCCCTTTAAAAATACACGAAATCAAAGCTTGCTCGAGATACGTTATGCGCGGTCTCGCATAACGTGGCGAGTTACATCGCGATCGCAACACAATCGTGTCAAACACGAGGGTGCGACGACGGCGGCGTCAAATCGCGACTCCGGTTTCCACCCCCGGTTCTATTTCCGGTTCCTCCTCCCCTCTCTCTCTCTCTCTCTCGTGCTACACAGGCTGCGCCGCTCGAGGCTCGCTTTGCGTTACAGCACGGGGCACGAGGGAGCAAGAGTTCACGTGTGTGCGGCGAATTCGCGAGAGCCCATTTCGCGTGAGAGAAACGTGTGCGCTCTGCGAATCGGCATTACTTGCCGGAGGTTCGAATGCAACAGCGATAACCGGTGCTGCTGCCGAAGCAACGGAGATTCCGCGGCTTCTTCGTGGATGTTTAAGCGAGATAGGGGGTGTATCCGAGCCGGCACGAACCGGCGCCAGCCTCGCTTTGGATATTCATTCTCGCGGCTCTAATCTCGCATAATGTACTTGTGATTTAACGTCGGCGCGCCACCCACGGCATCGCGCCGCGATAATCGCGTTCCTGACGCTCGGCGAACGAACGGGTGGCAGAGGAAGGTGCGCGCTCCGCTCGCGGGGGTCCCAAAAACGATATCGTAAACGTGATGGAGGGTTGCGCTGAGGCCTCTAACAGCACCACCGCCGAAATGAGCGGAGCAGAGGCGGGGGAAATCTGAATATCGCCGCGCGGAAATGCTCGATCATTCGCGCGATCGCCTTGCGAGTCGAATGCAGTGTTGCTACCTTTTCTTCGACACACGGAGATTTCTTTGGATTTAATACAATTTCCTTAATTGAAACTTACTTCGAATGGGGCAAACGAACGTTTGATTCGAGAAACAGGATCGTTTGGTTTATCTAATATTAGAGATTAAGTATTAGAGTACTTTTTGTTTCAGCGTGTGTGGGTGTGTGTATGTGGAACAATATTTAATATATAGTGAGATGAGTTTGTTTCGTTGAAAACCAAATATTATTTCCTCTAAATAATACTGTTTTTTTCTATCAAACAACATGCTTTATTCTAGTGGGACAATGTTTTCATTCAAACGAAATGGTATCTGATGTTAAATTATGTTATTTATATTAAATTAACCCAAGAATCAAACAAACACGCATACTAAATCCAAAGAAACCTTTTTCTCTATAAAGAAATCGGGACTTCTAATTGCTGGAAGGAAATACAGGAGAATAGGTTTGGCAAACATTTTTTGAAATATGCACAGCATATGTTTATTTTTTCATCAGCATATAATATACCGATAATACTTGAAAATAAAATTACTGGAATATTGAAAAAGTCAATCTTTAAACGTAAAAAGATAAACTGCAATAAAATTAAATGTAACAAACATAACATTAATACCTGACATATTTATATTTATACACGAAGATATATAAAATAATAATTAAAAACTTTTATATTAACAAAATGCAAAAATTAAATTTGCTTTTGCTTCCATGTATACCTTTTATTACTTTAAGCAGCATTAATTAGCTCTAATTATTTGAATATTCAGCATATTGCCGTCCTGTCGGGACAAATATTGATAAATTGGGACAATCCCGGCAGAATTGGGCAGCAACTCTGATATTCGCGTACGCGAGTGTGATTTCGTCGCGTGAACATGAACGTGAAAGAATGCACGGCTTAAATAAAGCTGAGGTAATGATCGTCCGATCGTAAAGTCGTGTTATCTTTCGAGAATTTTATCGATGAACTTTGAACTCAGAATAGCGGGCTCGATTTTATCTTTATCTACTTATTATTAACGTCAGCGCGCGACGATCCCTATCGCTCGAATTTGGCTTTGCCCTCTGATTATCGGGATCATCGTTGTTGCAGCCACGAACGGATCTCGGCTTTCCTTCCGACGATCCGATCGCGAATTGTCTTCCGTGTACAAGGCGGATCCGCGTTGACAGTCGCGTAGCGGAAATATTTCTCGCGGTATTTCCCCGAGTACTATCGAGCTGTACCTACGACGGAAGCGCTCGCACCTCCAAGGAGAGAGATTTTGAGCTGAAACGAAGTTCTCGTAATTTAGCGAGCTTGTGAATATCGACAGGCGCTTCTCCCGCTCCTCCGACACTGTGTCTCTTCCCTCTCTCTTTCTCCCTCCTCCCTCTTTCCCTCCCTCTCTCTTCCTCTCTCTCTCTCTCTCTCTCGACGGCACTCTCGTAAAGTTCGTGGCTGCCGCTTCGTGTCCCAGTTGACACAAATCCGAGCGGACGACAAGCCGGAAAGCTTTTTCGTATGTGTGTCGAATCGGGGTTAGGTTCGATGCCTCTGGCTCGCCATTAACGAGATCGGCCGGATACCACCCTCTCCATCCGCCGTTCATGGTCCCTTTTGTCCTTTTTACGCACTGCCGCTGTTGCCGCCGCCGCGCGTTCCTCTTTTGCGCGTCACGTTCGCCGGATGAATGATAATTTACGCGTGCTCGATTCACCGCCAGCGNGGAAAAACTTTTTCTTCCCCCCCCCCCCCCCCATCCTCGCCCTCCTCCTTTCTCGTCTGTCCGCGACGACCCGATCGAGTCGCGTATAGCCGCGCTACAGGAACGAATCTAACTGGAAACTAATGAAGCTTAAGCTCTGCTCGCCATTGTCACGGCGCCCGAATAATTTTATCCAGAGGCATTTCCGGTGTCGGAATATTATATATTATTGTGCGCGCGTGCGCTGCATTCGAATGATTACACTCGCCGGAACAGTGACGGAGTGAATTACTCATCGATCGTGTCTAAAGGATCGTGGCACAAGTATATTTCGAATAATAGAGCCGAGGATAAACGAGTTGAGATGATATCCGAATTATTCGAAGCTTCGAACTCTACTCGAAGGCACGAAATATCGAAGCTGTTAATAGAACCAATTTTGGAGAGTGCAAGAACATGCCGTGCAACTAGAGAGCTCAGTCCAGATGACATTAAAGCGTCCTAAGACGTCGTAAAGACGTTTCTTAGACGTACGCGTTGAGTAAATATCTTTAGTCCAATTTTGAGGCTTATATTTGTCGAATTTAAAACAAAGCGAGTGAAGAAAGCGCAAATACTAAACAATAAATTTCGCTAACTTTATTTTAGAATAAATGCAAATTTATTTCGTCACGATATGTAATAGTATGACGCAATGCAAGAAAAAATCACATTCTTTGGAACTATTTATTACTTATTGAATATTATTTCTTACAAAACGAACACATGTACTTTTCAGTTATTGTGAATATCTGAATCTCCGAATTTTCACATTTCAAAATTTTATTATTCGAATATAACATGTCGAAGGTTCAGAAATTCGAGGCTTCGAAGAACCGGAGGTTCGAATATAATTTCTAGACCTGGATATTATTAATCCGGATAATTAATAACGTTTTTAGATGCGTGAAAATTGAATTTGATATCTAGTCGTGCCGCGGTCCGAGCGCTTATTATCGTCGAAACGGATTAGGTTAGGGTCTCAGAAAAGTCATTATCCACCCCTAGCGATCCATACGCGCGTGCTATAATTTCGCGAAAGCGATTCGTTATCATTTTACCGGCGCGGCGCTAATACGCGCGGAAGAGTCCGCGCTGAATACGATTCTCTTTTTCTTCCATTCGGCAGGGGGAAGCCGGCCGCGGGCAACGATTCCCCGGGCTTTTGCGTTAAAGGGTGCTCGCGTTTTTCGCGAGATTAAAATTATGGATACAAATTGCACGAGCGCGCTTGTCAGTCGTGCGAACAGAATTTACTCTTTCATCTCGAGACGAGTATCTGTATATTGTATATCGATATGACGTTTACGATAGAACAAAGAAGGTAAAGAAAAGAAAAGCGGAGGGATAGTGATTGAATTTTATTTCGACATGCGTCGTCCTCGGTGTATATCTCAATTTCCGGCAGACTGTATTGTTTGTGTGTCACAATAATTGTCACATGCTTCACGCTCTGACTTGCAGCGAATCAATTCAGATTCTTTCTCGTTCAGTTTTACGGTGAGTGGGTGGAGAGAGAGAGGGGGGTACTTTAAATTATATCACATTGTATGATATTTTATACGCCGAGAGTCGAGAGTAATCTCATCTTTCAATATTTTTCAACCTTGCAATGCTCAACGCGTGCAGTGTTAAACAGAGTGTCTCATTTTTTAATATATGCTTCAATATATAAAAAAAACGTCGAGTTTTAGAAAAAAAATGTTTTGAACAAAAGTTACTGGGTTCGGTGGGGGAAAACATGAAGTTGACCTTGAAACGAATTTGAATTATTGACTATACAACAAAATTACGGACACCAACTTATGTCCTTCTCCAAACCTCATAACTTTTTTTTCGATATATTCGTTCCTGAAAAAAATGTGATATTATTCTTATACATTTAAACATATTTTTTTTACGGAACACCCTGTATAACTCGATGATTGAATTTTGCCACGAGGGTATAGCTTGCGGTAAGAACGCGACATATCTCGTTTCGCAGTCGCTGGATTCCGCCGATAATCGCATCCAACTGGATATTACCGACGTCTTATGAGTCCCCGACGTTCTGCGGAACTGCGAGAGCCGCTCGCTTTGCTGAGTCGAATTTCCCGATTTCGTCCTTGATGGAGGATCCGGCTGATGTAACCATATTGGAGGAGGGCAAAACGCCCGCGGGCGGTTATGAAAACCCGGGCAAATGATGTGCGAACGCATAAAGAGAGGGATTTGAATGGACTACGGCGTAGTTTTGTTACCGGCGTCCCCATAAACCACGGAAAGTCATTGTAGCGTGTGCGCGCATGTTTCTTCATTGCTTCGCCTATGCTTTTCCTAGATTTAACTAGATTTATGCGGCCCAGTTCCCATGTATTTCTTTTCATAGCGAGCGCGGAAAATATGCGCGAATTTTAGAAACGCGACCGCGCGCGCGCAGACTCTTTGTTCGTCGTACAACGATTGAACCGTCCGCGGCAGGTTAAATTGACGAAAAATCATAAACACTTCAGACCGGGAGAACGGCACATTTCACGGGATTTTATTTAAGTGTGTGCCCAGCAAGACCCGGTGTGTAAGTTGCGAGCAACACTTCGTAAATTTTACCGTGTAAAATATTTCGAACGGTAAACGTCCGGCCGGATGATAGATTTACAAAGATATACGGGAGGGAAGGACACAAAAAGACGTCAGTGCGATAATTGACGGGGGAAAATTTGATGTGATTTGATACAACGCGCGCAAGCTTGCACGGGCGCAGAGTTGCGAATCGATTTCCACCGCGGTCGCGATATCTTTCTCATCTAATGAACACGGATAATGAACGCGGACTTATCATAAATCACCGGTTAAAGGTGAAGATCTCGCTCATACTCTCCCAAGAGTGTATACGTGAAGGGAGGAGGAGAAAAAGAGGCCAATCTCTTCACGAGCTCTTTTACGGAGAAATTTGTAAAGCGATCTCTCCTATTCTTCTTGCGTTTGCTGCTACTCGTCGGCACAAAAGCGAGAGACCGGCTGTCCCGATCCACTCGATATTATAGGATAAAAATGGAGCGGAGATGTTTTATTGTTGTCAGAGCACATGCGCCGCGTCCTCCCCCTCCTCCCTCCCCATGTTGCTCCGATATACTTATACCTGGAAGTTTGCGCATTGTGTGTCCAGCTAGTTGTTGCGGATTAACCCAATTTCAAGAATGGATCAGGAGTAATCCATACGACCGGCGGCACGATAGTCGGGATTACGGATGCGTTCGGACGCGCGCGAGCCACGCTGCGGTGAACAGCGAAATTCTGCAGCTAACGTTACATTATTATAATGCACGCTGCCGGATGCATGATAAATCGGCTCCGAATGTAATTGCATTACGTACGCAAATCTAATTCCGTAATCTTCAATTATCATCCATTAATTATCTCACGTATGTTTCAATAATTCGCATAATTTTTGCTAGGTCAAGTTTTGCCCCCCGCCCCCGCAAGCCCGCGCAATTGATTCTTAAATCTTCCTTGAATAATGCGGACTTGCCGAGATGCACGATTATTACTGTACGGTGACTTTTCTCGTTGGCAACCAATGCGATGTTTAAATGGTATGCACAGTTAAATAATGCACAGCAGAATATGGCGCTCCGTGAGCGTTCAAATTGTGCACTCACCGGTCCGCGTTGACATCCAACGACGCCCAGCCGTCCGATGACTGCATCCTGACGCATCCGTCCAGCCTCCTTAGCATTCAGTCGTTGTCCCACGTCGATCGCTCTTCACGCACTTCACTGCACTGCACTACACTCGCGACCGCGATAATCTTAACGGCACTCGATGATTTAACGAAAAGTACGCGATAAATTTTAACGCCTCTCGAATACGTACTCACGAATCGTGTACGAAAAAAATTGTGAACCGAGGATCGTGTACGAAGTTTGGAGACGAGATCGATAGAGAAAAAAATATCTCGATTCGCGAACGACTGTACTTTGGTCTGGAAAGAACGAGCTTTCACTTTCGCGAGAATTCTAACTTTCAAGACTAAAAATATATTAATAATAATAATAACTTTATTGGCCCCGAACAAACTGTCAGATAAGGTAGTACAATATGAAAATTAAAATTACAAGGAAAATCATTTAATAAAAATTGTTTAATAAAAATTAAAGGAAAATCACTGACAAGGATATATCTTTGTATGTGTATCAACTTCTAAGCGTTAATTTCTAAATGACGTTACAACTCATTCCATTTATATAAGAAATTCCGAAAGTTAATTAGTGCGACGAGAAGTTTCCAAAAAAATCGCAAAATTCGTCGCGACCGAAGTAGATAATTCTTTATGGTAGTTATCATAAATAATAATTCTTTATAGTAATTATTATAGAAAAATTCCTTTGCGAATTTCGGCTATAATGGCGCTATTTTGATGCGCATATGAAACTGCTTGAACACACAAACACACACATACATATACTATCAGGGGAAATAAGTATTTAACAATTCTAGTGTCTACCGAATAAAATGGGTATTTGAAGAAGCAATCCCTTGATGGTTTCGCGTAGCGTATCTCATTGGGCGACACAATCACACACGTGTAAAACTCGACGTACAAAGTTCTACAAGACGAGAGGATCACATTGATTTCGGTGACGTTTTAAAAACAATTATCATCACCAACAAACCCACCACCTTTCAATTTTTGCCTTTTTTTTTGACTCACCGAAGCACCGGGAGCTCAGGGCCGATCACAGTTCTGCTACACTTCTAGAACACATAAATATTTTCACCGATTAGATACGTAAATGAACGGCTAAGCGAGACACGATGCCCGTAGATACGAGCAGTTTGATCCTTTTGCGATCGTTGTCAACTCCACGATTCTTTGTCCCGATATTCGGTCGCGAAGGATACGAGTCTTTGAGTATAAATCTGTGAACATACCTTCGAACCGACCCTGCTCATCCCAAACCGGATCCTCCAATACGGCGTCCACTAAAACTGCACCTTCGGGAGCCGCACCCACTATGTGGCCATAAGCTCCAACAGACCTGAAACACAAACAGGAAGTTTCTCGATTAGTTGTGTCGATAGACAGATAGATGTCAAAAATACGAAGACGCAAGACTGTATATTTCTTTTTCAAACTGACAAAAAGGCGAGAGGTCATAGTCACCTTTAAAATTCTGCCATTATTCGAGATAGCGAGTAGTGTATTTAAAAAGAGCGATCGTACATGCAATATGACGAAACGTGTCTAACGTATACCCCGATTAATTATTATTAGAAACAACCGACGAAAATAACGTGCGGCGTCAGCCGTAAAAAATACAACTTGCGTTCTTCTAATCGAGGATCTCGAGTGTCATCAACGGGAGATTAAAATATTAATCGCATTGGTGCACATGACAATAATGAGCCATTTTATTACGAAATTATCACGTTGCGCTTTAATAAGAGGAAAGAGAGAGGGGGGAGGAAGAAGAGAGAGAGAGATTAAATTGGAATTAAATTATTGTATATATAATAATTTGGGATATTTGAACATGTTCACGCGCGATGGTGACAGTTTCAACTTTATCACAATCGAGCGGACCCGAATTGAAATTTTAGTTCTACGTTAAGTCTATTTGCTCCTACGTTAAACAAGATGCCATATTTGAAAACCGACAGAATACAGAACTATATCTGCAAAGTTTACGTCTTATTGGTTACGCAGAATTATAAATGCTCTTACAGAGTGAAAATGCAAGCGAAAATGAGTTGCTCGATCGGCAACCATCTATGGAAAAATATATATCTAAAAATATATTATATATTTAAACATATATTAATATATGGGAATATATGTTAATGCATTTCAAATATATGCCTGTATTTAATATGTTGAAATACATACTAATGTATTTCAAATATATGCCTGTATAAATTAAATTAAGTCATTCTTTTTGCCGCTTTCTACATACATTTAAAAATATATTTAAAATTAATTCCGTTTTTTTGAGAAGACTTAATGTGGAATCAAGTAGACTTAATGTAGGGACCGGAATTTCGACACGGGGAATATCGGGGAGCCGAAATCCGGATAGAGGAGCGGTATTTAGCGATGGCTTATGAATTATCGAAAAGAGGGCGTAATTAAGTCTGCGGGGGGGGGGTTCATTTCGCAGTCATTTTACATATCCCCGGCGCAATGACGTGGGGTTCAAAATGAATTTCAGCTTACTATCGGCGCGTACGTAGAGTACGTACGGAACAAGTGGGTTCACTTACAACCGCGAGTAAATTAATTTCCGCAATTCCGGTCCGCATGTGTGCGCTCGTCCTTTTCCTTTTTCGAAACTTCGCCGCAGACATTCGTCCGCGCTTTCGCCGCTGAATGAGCCCGCGCTCCTCTCCACTTCAGGGAGTTCGCTCGTATTTATGAGATGCTCGAGTTGGAAGTCACGTATTCGCGTATAACCGCGTCGTATCGACGTCCACGACCGGTATTAAAAAAAATAGGAAGTAGAGGGAAGAAAGAGAGGGAGAGAAAAAAGGAGGAAGAAGTCCGGCATTAACGATCCCTTCTTCGCGGGGCGGCAGTGGAGGGACGGGGCGTTACAGCCGTGCACGTTTACACTGTGCCTCTTATTAATTTCCACGATGCACACGTAATCCAGCTCGGAATTTCCCATCTCGTCCTTCATTTCTTTCCCTTGCTTTCTTGCCTTGGTGACCTTTCTGATTCGCCGTACTCGGTTGCGCGTTCCCGCCAGACCGCGGGGATCCTTTCGGTGGAATGCGCATTAATGTTAATGAAGAAATTAGGAAATAATCGAGGAGCCGATTGCGAAAACCGAGTTAAACGTGCCTTCCGCGGAGTTGAGTTACTACGGGAACGATGTGTTTGTGTACGTTCTTTAACCGTTTTGCTTTTACTTCTCTCTCCCTCTTTCTCGGTACTTGGTTCTGTTTTCGTTCTCGAGTCTTCGATCTACGAAGGTGATTTCTCTTATTTTGCGGATTTCTTTTTGCTTTTTCATCTTACCTTCCAGTGAAATAAAATTCACTTTGGACGCGAGCGCTGCTCATTTCGAGCGCGCAATTAATTTCTCGTCGAATAAATTCACTTGGTTGGCGTACGTGAGCGCGTATGCGAGCACGTGACAGAGATGACGGACCGCCTCGTCGCGCTGATCACAGAAAGTCTGTCGCGTTCATGAAAAGCTTACGTATTCACGAGTACGTTCTTGCAGCATCAGCTTATTTGATGGTCTCAGCAGGTTCGGCGGTCCTTTTCAGCGCGGCCGTTATTAACTTCCGGGATACGGCGAAACGTCGGGGAATATCCGCGCTCCCGAATTATTTTCGGCGCGCGCCGAGATAGTTATTACACCCTATCATCGATTTTCTACTTTTCTACTTTGAACGTCGATTGAAAACGCGAGGAGAGAAAGGAGGAGGCGCGAGTCTGAGAGTTCACGGTCTGAAAAAGAAAAAAAAAGTATCATTTAATTATCCCCCGGTCGACGACTAATAAAATAATTGTCCGCTCGGCCGCGATGTACACGCGAAGAATGAAACGGGCGCGCGGAAATTTACGGCTGCGTATAAACTGTTGAATATTGACACTTTCAATTTATCAGAATGAATCATTTCGTTAAACGGGAAAGATAGAGTTACAACGTGCGCGCGCGTGATCGCGGATTTATCTATTTTTTTGTTTTGTTTTATTTCTCCCTTGTCAGGAGTATCATGACGGTTAATTTAATTAGTTCAGCCTAGCTCGATATATATATATATGAACAATCAGTCGCTCCCAGTTAACGCGCGACGCGACATCTGTTAATCCCGTTTTACTTCCCTCGATATTTTCACCTAATTATGGACATTTCGTTGTTTATCTGCCAGAGCGGCGCGCGCTCGTTTTTTTTTAACGTTCACGTTTCAGTTTCTCGTGTTATCGGCCGATACCTCCCGCCTCCTGCATATTTTCCGCGGCGCGTTGTCAAAAATGTGTTGCGCACACACGTCGCCACCTTTTAATTCGTTCTTTGTACGTGTGTGTTTTTTTTATCCTTTTAATGCTCGTGACGAATTGCATCGCGGCGCATTTTATTATATGCATATATATGTGTATTTTCACTCGGTCAAAGGGATTTTTTTCTTTCGTAAAATGCGACACATGAGAATTTTCCCCGTGTTCTCACCCCCCCCC
>NW_014555972.1:5691313-5701111 GCF_001313825.1 Dinoponera quadriceps | reverse complement strand
CCCCTCCCCCCACCTGTCTCTGCTTCCCTCCCTCACCCGTGCTCTTCCCCTACGACGCATGACGTCGTCTCGCTCGCGCCGAGTGCGCGTGCTGTTGACCGGTTGTCATGGCAACCTAGCGACGGGTCTACAGTGGCCCAAGGTGGATGGACTGCGGGCTGGCGCGCCTGAACAGACAGAGCAGAAGTCAGTGTACGCGCGGACGCGAAGCCGGATGTGCGTGTTCGTACGTTTGTTCGACTCACCGCCGCCCGCCCGCTTTTACTCCGCACCAGTCGCACGCGAATTTCCCGCACTCCCGAGCGTGCGTGTACATGGTGTTTGTGTCGCGTTTTCAGCCCGTTCCCAGATACCTGGTGGGGACGACGCTCTCGGGGCCGACGTCAGCCGCTGACAGTGACACTATGGAGTGATTCGATCGACGTCGTAGCAGGTGAGTTCGCATGAAAAGAAACAAAAAGGATCGACGCGCGCGATCGCGTGGTGGGCCGGCGACGAGCTCGGCGTTCACCGGACGGATGTCAGAGAGAGAGAGAGAGAGAGATTTTGTTTCGGAATTTCGCTCCTCGCGAGAGGGGACGTCGCTTCGATGCGCTCGTTTCGAAATCGCTTCTCCTTGCGCGACTTTTCTGCGATGAGCGTGCGGTCTAATGGCGTTAATGAACGTTAATGCGCGCTCTTGTGCGTCTCTCTCGACGTGTATCGCTCGGTTTCCACGACTCGTCCACCGGCATCCCGCGGCGACGGTGGTGAACGACTTCGTCCTTGACGCGTTTCCCTGATTCGCGCTTAAGACTCGGAGCGATTGTCAAGTCGAAGCGCAGTTAATGAGCGGTCGCTGCATTCGACAGTTTAAACCGCGCGTCGTCGCCTGAGCGTTCGAATCCGCTCGGACGTCGCCACGTTGCTGTTAACGTGCAGCGCGACGAACTGAGGAATTAATCTTAAATCAATGACACGTACATTCTCATACATACGCAAGAACACTATAATTTTCTTGGGAAATCTTTGGTACTGATTGGAGTAGATTTTTATCGACGCAAGTATCACTTACACTCAACTTGAGATTGAAAATTATAATAATAACGGAGGCCCGAAGCTAGATTTAGCAATGACTTCTAAAATTCCCCGGAAATGCGTCGGTTATTTCGAGAATTTAAGAATGCTCGAAGACACTTTCTTCGTCCATTTTAAGTCGTTCGGGAAAAGCGACTTGTCGAAATTCGCGCTGACGTCGGGATAACCAATAAAACAACAAGCGCGTAAAACAACAGCACGAGCAGATTTTTCTAAAGGATGTCATGTGACTCTTCTCGGACAGCAATGTATTCTTAAAGATCAATTATAATATTATTTCTCGCACTGACTTTCCATCTTTATTACGTGAAGCAAGCAATTTCCCCTACAAAGTCTTCTAGAAATATTAATGTAATATTATGTAATATGCTTGCTTATATATGAGAATATCTATCGTTGATTTGTGAAACTATTTTTACCGTAAGGAAATATTCGTCACATGAATGTGGTTTCTGTCTGAACGTGGCGATTCCTCCGAAGGCAGGAGAGGGCAAAAGTGCGCGCATCTATTAGTTATCTGCGCAAACGGGTATTCATATATTCAAACATATATCGGTTTGACAAACACATTTTACACACATGATCTTTAGCGATGCGTCTCTACGAGTCTACGACAAACAGATCGCGAGAACGGGCACGCAGTTGTTTATGCATACATCGGGAATGACTGTACGAAATGCTCTTTCCTGTCGTCAAGTAGAAAAAGTCAAACGGAGGTCAGACGCTACCGCTGTATTAATCGCGCCGTGTGTTGCGTCGAATTTTCGGTGTTTGTCGCGCGCGTGCATCGCGTGTTTTTTTTTTTCCTCGCGCAAATTACTTTAATAAATATTCATACACCGCATCGAAAAATTGTTCTATTTATTCAAAAAATCGTCGCGCGCATCGGTAAACGCCCGCGGAATTGCTTTAATAACGATTGATGAGCGAGCTCGCGCCTCGTCCAAGTGATGACTATGCATGTAGTAACATGGAGCGTTTCGTAAAAGTTTCATAAAATGATTGTAACGCGGCGTTAGGCGGGAAAGGGGTAATTTTTTTAACGTTCAATAAGCGTTCCCGCTGCTTATTAACGCGGTATTTGGCTCGCGTAAGCTCGTTAGACGTCGATAAAATATTTTACATACAATTACAGCCGCACGTTTTACACGCGCACTTGGGTGCGCTGACTTTCGTCCGTTTTGAAAGTCTTCAAACGAGATATTACGTTTACGCTGTATTAATTACGCACAGTAAGTGTACACGTACGCTAACGTACGCTAACAACTAACGTTACCTTATTTTTGATCAAGAGAACTGTGAAGAAGGGAATATATAAAATAGGGAATACATAAAATAGATATTACGTTTCTTCTTCCTCTCGAGAGAGAACTGAGAATATCTCGGAAATAATCGTTTTCCCGCTGTATATGAATATATAAATATAAATGTAAATGAATATATAAATATATATTATAACGTATAAAATATAACATAACACGCAGTGTGTGGTTTGATCTCATTTATTCCGCGAACGAAATTATGTGCGGTATATCTGGTTGCGATGCGATGACGTAATGAAACAGTGTGTACATACTCTTACGTATGTGTAGAAGTAAAGTTACTCGTTGAAGTAACACAGTCGAGCCTCGATCTCGCCAAATAGCTAAAGATGTCAGCTGTTATAGAACTTTATTATGCCGGAGAGAGAGAGACTTGATTCTATAAAAGAATATCTCTGTGTGTAACCTATATTTAAATGCTAGTTAAATTTTCACACTGTCTGACGTTATAATTGATGAGACAAATTTACAACAACCGAGAATACCTGCTGTTCGTTAGAATTCTATTAGCCGCTGATAGCAATGAGACATTTGGCCGTTTCCGCTGCACGATTTCCTCCAATGCTACGTTTTTAACCCAAATTGGATACTGCAAAATCAATTTGTACTCAGAGCCCCTAAATATTGAAGTTTACTATTTTAAAAAAGAGGCTAAAAATATCGAGCAAACCTTTCTCCACATCGTTTGATTTGAAAAGTTGATAATGGACGGCTCGATCCCAAGTAGGGCTCGTATTAGCGGTCGCGAAAATTTGGCGCGTAAAACAGCACGGACGATGGTTCGCGAACGCGCGCGTTCGACAGGATCGAAGATTATTTTCGATATAGCGGCCGGGGGTTCGATTTCAAGCCATAGCGTGGGAACTTCATCGCTTCGAGCCGGTGTCGGACTTCCGTATAAACGAGGTGAACTATAGTTTAGGGCTGCGCCATGCGAGCGAGCTCTTAAGTCCAAGTTTGCCTCGAGTTTTATTGAAGCTAAGTGACGACCGGGAAACGGGCGATCGAATTCTTTTGACTGGCGACCTCGATAAACGTTTCCTAGGAAATTATTTCTAGAAATCATTGGTACGTTAATATGTCCGGTTAAATAATACCTACGTGTAAAATTTTGCGCTCAATTCTACGTAAAATAGACTTGGTTGCTGAGTGGCGATCGGTTTTAAACGCTATCGAGCGAAATTAAAAGCGATCGGAAAAGCGAACTTGCGGGGGAGTTGCGAGAGAGCAAATTGCGAGAGCAAGATAAATGAAATCGGAATCGAATTACGCGCGTTACTCAAGCTAGGTCGAGCTTAATTCGGACGGGCAAAACGGTGAAAATCCACCAAATCGAGAGTGTCGGCGAAGCGAGTCTCGTGGCGCGGGGAAGAGTTACCCGCGGCGTATTCCTGAAATCTCGAAGTTTACACGCTCGCAAAAACTGCCGCCTCCTAATATCTCGTCGTTCTCGCCAAGCCGTTTCTCCGTCGCAGTCATAAAGACCGAGGAAAGTGATACCGGTATTTGCATGTTTGCGCGTTTGTTGCGCGATTCCACTGTATGCATTCTCCCCGCATAAGTCACGGAATTACGCTGTAGTGCCTTGTAGTCGCGCAAGGTGCTTCCGTGATATTAATTTATGATTTCGCATCGCTTGATCTTAACCCGTAAGCAACACGCGCGCAGGATAACTAAGAGTCCCCCAACGTTCCCATTATCTTTCGTACAGCTGCGCAAGAGAGAGGGAATTTAAATAACATATTACCCGTGTTCAGCGACGGCGGAACACCACCGCGAGGATGATTTATTAATAGGAACACCTGGAAGGAGAAAGAGTTACAGCAGAAGTTAAATTACATTGACATTCCAATCGACTGAAGTTAATTCGAACCGAAAGGGGGGGGGGGGTGTCACATTTCTCTCGAATTGAGAACGCGGATGTGTGTCAGCTGAAGTTTTCACACGCGCCGGGAGAGATACTTCGGATATCGTAAAAAATATAATTAATCCCGATTTGCATGGAAATTTTCCCAGAATTTCCCACATATAACATATAGATTCCTATTAGATATTCCTAATGGAATACCTGAAGTTTTCCCGGTTATTCCACCTACGACACCAATTGGGAAATACCATTCTCATCCCGAACATAGGATGAAGCTTTTTTCCCCGCGACTGGCTGCGCGCTGTAACTTGCTCCGTCGCCAGAGTCGCATGTCGGAAATATAACACTTTTAACTGAAACCTGCGTAGATTTCTCAACCGAAATCTGTCGTTATTTTGAGAAATCGAACTGGATTTCTATGAATTTCCAAGAAATTCTGGGAGAAATTCACTTCGCAACATTCCACGGGCTTGTTACGTCCGCGAAGAGGAAAAGCAGAAGGGAAATAACGCTTGGGAATCTCGGCCGACACCACTCGGCCGTTCCCTCGCCGATTGCATAAACTGCGACGTCCGTGCATATTGATTCGCGCAGTGTCGGTCGGGTGCCGCCTTTCGCGGCGACTACTTTGCTTAGATTACCGAGACAAAAGGACAATCTTCTCTCACTCGGAGTCTAAGTGGAAAGAAAGCGCGTTCGCCTTCTTGTTTTGCTCCGAAGGTCAAAGGGAAGAAGCGTAACGGTTCCGGTCGTAGTTCTTAACACCTTCTCCTCCTCTCTGCCCTGCCGTCGCCGATCTTTTTTCGCCCTCTTGTTCTTGCCTCCGGTCGCGTCGACAAGAGGATGGAAAAAGAACACCTAGGATGGCGCAAAAGCGCAATTTGTCCCGGAAAACAGTCGGGTTTTATCGCGCCCCTCTCGACATCGCGCGCGGATTTGTCATTTGTCCGACGATCGGGGCGCTTCGCCGGATCGCCTGACCGGTCGACCGCCCTTTCACTCGGCTCACCGTGATATCGACGATAGGGCTTGTCGATTTGACTGGCGATTTTTTTCCACGAGTCGCTCGCCGAGCAGCTCGCGTTTCACCGACGAGCAAATATTTAAAACGTCAGCGCCGGTCGATCTTCGTCGCCCGGCGGCTCGCGCTAGCTAGTTATTCGATCCAAGTTTCGCGAGGGGAGAGACGCGGCTATCATGGCCTCTTTTTGGGGGAGCACGGAACGATTGCATTACGATGTGAAATTGCGAATACACCTTGGCCGTGTGGGGCGGGAGTGTCACTTTAACGGAGGAAAATACGACGCGAATGGCGAAACTACGAGTCGTCCGGCGCTTGTTACTCCGAAATAATGTTAATACACAATTCGGACAATATTTGGGAAGAGCGGCTAGTCTGATATACACTTGAGAATTTGCGTTAATTCACGGTACGTCGGTAGAAATAAATGACTTGGCTCCTACTGTGTTTCGGGATACATTTGTTACTTTATTTCTTTTTTACATTTTTCTCACAAGAAACGAATTGAGAGAAAGGGAGAGAGAGAGAGTGCACTGTACTAAGATGTGATGTCGGTGTGATAATATCATGTCATGAAGGAGACAGGTCTCGCTTTAAATACATAAGGAAGACTCGAAGACCTTCCGGTGTTTTGAAATGATTCGGATGAAACGGGGCATTCATGCGGAAAGCCATTTCTTCGTTTCGTCAGACTATCCGCGTTCTCGTCCGTCTATTTGTGCCGGCCGGCCGGCAATGTCACGCTCGTAATTCGAAAGAAATATCACCGCAAATATTCTCCAACGGATTGTGTAACGAATTTGAAAGTATATCCGGCCGGCGATCCGACGTGAGCTTCTAGCGTATTATTTGCAGCGAGGCGGTGGGAAAGCTTTAAGCCCCGATCTGGCGCCGAGCCAATTTTCCGCCGATGGTAACCCGTACACGTTCCGCGGAGGGGGAAAAAAAACCGGGAGAGGAAACGGAGGTCGTGAATAACCCTATTGATGTGTAATCAGTACATGAAAATGTCCTACGGCGCTTTAATAAACCGATACGAGTCGGTTAGTTTCGGGGGAAAATTCCCGCTCCCTCGGCCCCTCGCTGATTCGGTAGCTTGATTTCAGGTTTTTAGCTTCCGCCGATAATACGATTCCGCGTGAATTCGCCACGAGAGCGAACGGAAATGAATTACGATAATCGTGGACGTTTTTCGGAAAACACCGACGGGTCAAATTTGCGTATTCGACGCGAACTGGAAATATCCCATCTAGATATCTAACGGACAAACCGGACGACATTGAATTCGCGCCGGACCGGTTAGCGAATGATCGCCAATGAAGTTATTCGGGGGAAAAAGGGAAAAGAAATTGGAGCTCCGGACGATTTTTTTAAGCTTTTTCGCTTCGTAAAAAAATTTCGTTCCTCACACGGAGATCGCTTGAGATTACGAGCCTCGTGGTTGTCGCTCGTAATGTGATATTGCATTATCGCGTGTTACCGGTGGGTGGCTGACTTTTTCTTCCGGATATTACCGGAATTGGTGTTGTACAGATTTTCGTTTCGGTCGTTTCGAGATGGATTTTTTACCCACCGTATTCGCCGTCCGATCGTAGCGATTCGATCGATTTAAGACCGTGTAATCGTCCGCGATGAAGAATAAAAGGGGGGAGCGAGGGAACGTTATGGAATTATGAGTCCTTATCTTCCGCGACGAGTTGCGATCCCGACTTGCCTTTCCCAACAATTAGTCGTCAGGACTGCGCGGAGGTTACGTAAAGAATCCCCTTAAGACAGGGGGATTTCGCGGCACGTAACGGCACGAGGGGTTGGCTTAACTCGGGGAAACATAATTAAAGTGCCCTCAAGTTTTCCATTTCGCGTTAATTCCGGCTTTTATCGGCCGCCCGTATCTCCCCCTCCCCGCGTTCAACCCCAAAATACGTTTTAAATATCACGGTGGAAGTTTTCCCGGTTACTCGCGGCACACCGCGCCGATGAGCGCGCGCGCGAGAATTTTTGCGTCTCCCTGATAACGAGAATTTATTCCTTGAGTTATTTCACTTACCTCTTATTATGCGACGACGCTTTCGCGACGTTATTTATCGCGCACTGAAGACTCGTTCGGCCGTTTATTCGCATGTTTATTCGCTCGCGTTAATACCGTTCGTCGCGAATCAGTTTCGTAACTTCGAGGACATGAGATATCCTTTTAAACCGAATGAATAAAAGTGTGTCACTGATTGAATTAGAGTAAGACGGTATTCTGTCGATAATCTCGGTAGAATATTCGCTCATTTTTAGCGGAAACACGCTTGCTTTTTCACTGTTTCTGTAATTAGATTTTCCTTATGGAAACAGTGGCTACTATTAACCGACTTCTCTAGCGAAATGTTTCCGATCTGCAATGCTGCGCTTATAATTACTAGTTTACTAGTGACTATTGACTAGTGACTAGATTACTAGTGACTATTGACTAGTGACTATTGCTTCCCAGTGACGATGCACTGATCACACTTTAGAGAGTATCAAACTCCTCGTAAGAATTATTCTCCGCGGAAGCTCGAGTTTATTGCTACTCCTAGACACACATTTGCATTGCAATGCGAATTCGCGCGGAGGAACGTGTCCGAAGGGAGGGATCTGTCTCTGTGGACCCAAACATGTCGTTTGCGTCTCNGGGGGGGGGGGGATTGTGATTTCATGAGATCGCCAAGGGTTAAATCATTTCCCTCGCGATCGACCAAGATCGGGAATCTTCGACGCTTCGATCTTTCTCGGTGCGTTCGGATGATCGCGAATTAGACCATAGACTCGCGACCGGGCCGAGTTAATTCAAATGGTAATTTTATAGAGCAGTCTAGCGGAGCGGTAATTTGAATAGTAATTCAGTCGGCCTGGTCTACGCCGGTAGAACGCTAATTTGAAGTATGCGTGTGCGTCGAGTGGATCCGCAGGCCGACGCGCCCGTCCGCACAGATGTTGCTCGATGACGACGCGTGTAAACTAAACTCGCTAGTATGTAGCACGCTAGAAGTAGTTCGCAGGATGACATTAAGGGCTGCCAGTTGGCGCGAGTCTATCACTCGGTCTGCCTTTTATGACCGTTGATTTCATTAGCTTGTTATCTTAACTGCGAGATTAAAGAACTCGGACAAGTAAAACGCCACGCTAAAAGAGATTGCGCGATCACGTTAACCTTTTCGTGTCCCAAAGAACTCTGTTAAGAGTGAAATGAAAATTTGCATTGTTATAAGGGTTCTCGTTGACTATAAATCTAAAGTTAAAATAGCAACATTCAAATCGACGGATCTAATATGGCGGATGCAAAGAAGAAATTCGACCAGATTTGAATATAAATTCCTTATGTAGGATTTCCGAGGTCGCTGCTTACAAATCTGATGTTGTTATTGCAAAAGCCAGTGTGAGGATCAAATATTTTGTCGAAATTATCAAATCTATAATAAGGGATCCGTTGTAGCATATGGACAAAATATACCGTAACAAAATTTCTCGGGTGATGTAGAAATCCATTATAGGTTATTTTTTATTTCTAGAAAAAAATGATTATCAATAAAGATGTTAATGTACGAATTCCAATCCATACTGGCCATAAAATCGATAACACCTGTTCGTATAAACATTAAAAATGTTTTTTTTCACACCCATCATATTTGATATGCTTTGAATTTTATAATTTTGTGGTGAAATTCATACTTGGAATCCTCAAAATCCTATAGATAGTATTTATTTTCATAAAAAACTATCATTCCTAGCTTTCATAATCACTTTCATATTTCTGATGGAAACGAACAATTTTTTAAATAATTATATATAAGTTATATGTTTAGCGATTTTTTTACAAATAATAAGTAACCTCCCTTAATGTAATGAGCCAATTCATATTTATGTTGATATTTGTGAAAGTTATTATTTTTTTTCTAACCGGTACATATATGTCCCGGAGGCGCGAAAGGATTAACTTACATTTGCATCTAATTCGTTGTACGTTCAATATTTTATTTCAATCTGTCCAGTAACCGTCTTACGGATTCAATTAATGAAAAAGTTAAGTGGTTCTTTATGCAGGAGAAGGTCGCGGTTTGAAAGTGAAACTTGGACGCGCCTGGACGCGAATTATTTCGTCAACAAATCGCGCTCGAGGAGGAAGTCGCATTTCTTAATCTAACCGCACCGATTCCCCCTCTTTCTCCTCCTCTCTTTCCCTCAGCCGTATCTACGATCGCCGCACGTTATCTCATGGCTCATGGGGACGGAGAAGAGGATCTTCGAGATTCCTTGCCAAGGGCCATAGATACTCCGGGTAAAAGGCGTAGAGATAAAAAGGGGATTAAGACGCAGCGGGTTGTAACGCCAACTATCTTTCCCACCCCCTCCTCCTCCCCACCGCTTGTTCCCCCCTCTCGTTCTTCTGTGTAATTGTAAACTTGTGCTCGCGCGCGCTATAAATTTCTCTCGTCTTGGCTTACTTTTAAAATTTAGTATTCACGCGAACCGCCTATCCCCCCCCC
>NW_014555972.1:5686778-5691298 GCF_001313825.1 Dinoponera quadriceps | reverse complement strand
CCCCCCCCACCCTCCTCCCCTCGCGTTGCCCACCGTTCATTGTGCACCACGGCAGAAAGGTCTAAAAAAGTTCGGGCAATTTCGTCGTCGCCGCCGTCGACCCTGATGCATTGATAAGAAAAAAAAAAACGCACTTTCCCCCGGTCTATTGTCTTGTGCACCTTTTATTGCGTCGTACTGCCTCTACCGTTTGGTGTAAAAGCGACTCTTCATTTATCCGCAGTGCCGCCCGCCGCACGACCTTCATTAGGTTTCCTCCCTTCAGCCCCCGATGTTATCGAAATACGCGACTTGAGTTGTTTTTGCTCGAAATTATCACGTCACGCGTTTTTTTATTCTTCCTTTTTATTAGCTCGGGTAGTTCGTTTTTCATTTCTTTCCGCGTTTTGTATCAGTGTAGTTTCCCGTTATCGTCGAATTTTTCGAGCGTGTACCATTATTTTCCTCAAAGACAGCGCTTTGTAGGATGCACATAAAACGCGAACCAAACTTCGATGCGAAGTTCTTTACAACTAAGGGATAGGAGAACTCGCGATATTCGAGTCCCTCGTGATTGAATTACGCGGTCGAACGTACTCTTACGTAGTGAAATGAATTTTCGGATTTATCCTTTACGCGGCCCTCCCTCTCGTACTCTATTTATATTTAGAATATATATTTATGACGTGCTAAATATGCTAACAACGTTAATATTTCATAGTGTTTCATACATATTTAATTAATATTTAATTGATATTTAATTAAGATTAAATTAACGTTTGATTAATATTCAACGCTCTCAAATATTGCTCTTTTTTTTTTTCAATGAAGCGGCGTGTTTCAGAATTAAAAGTAGAGACTTAGCTTGTCGATGAAACTTACGAAAGCAAATCAGAAAGTTCTAAAGTTAAGAAAGGCTTCATCTACAATTCTGAAGTAGCCATATAAAGGGAGATGGGAAAAATCGTATAACTTCGACACATGTTCGGGGAAAGAATTCCGAGGGAAATATTAATATAATATTTCTAACTGTTATATTTAGTTTGGCATATGCTATGGGGACAGATATAAATTTTTAATCAAAATTTCAAAGAAGGCGCCAACGGAAGGTTTTTTCATAAAGGACCCAACTTTTCGCGCAACGAGGGGGAATCCTCGAAACGTGTTACTTTCACTTTCCGCCCCCTCGTTCGCACTTTCCTTCTTTTGTCTACCGTATGTATAGGAAACGAGATTACCGCGCCAAACATAATTTTCTATCCTCCCCTTTCTATCCCTTCGTTTCTTCCCTTTTCTGCCATTCCTTCGCGGATCTTGCTTTTTGGAAAACTCGGTCTGTCTTACTTTCCGGCGAGGCCAATACGAAGAAACGAGACACTCTTCCCTCGTGCACAGACCCTCGCGCTTTCCCCATTCGCGAAAGAAACGAGATCATGTTGGCTGACGATGGAGGTAGAATAATTTTCGCAGATTCCCTGCGTAGGGCTTCCAAATAACGTGGGGAAAGAATGTTTTTTTTTTTCTCTAACGATAAATTCATGCAAACTCGCGAAGTATTTGCGTCTCGGTAGCTAATAGTTCTTCATTTGTCTAAAAAAAGTTTTATCGCTGCTCTTGATTAAAAATTTTCGTCATATATCGACCCCGCAAATTCCACTTAACTTGAAAGACCATTGAAGAATCTCCAGATACAAAACTATATTATACAGATTACAATTTTTTGATGCTAAGAATAGTTATTCTTGCCATTTTATTAAGGCTTATAGAAAAAATTATTTAATATTCGGTCAAGATTCAAAGAGGTGAAAAAAGAAGCAAACTTCGTTGTCGACTGCTGCGACATCCTGCGTCCTGTACTCCGTCCTGGAGTCGGTTCCTGATCGTCATCGCAGCCAGGCACTCAATGGCCTCACATGAAAAAGTACAAGCCGATCGAAGACGTGTCGTTAACTAATAGATGCACTTTGATCAATTGATAACGATCGCCAAGTGACACAAGCGACACTTTCGATATGTACACGGAGAAAACAAGTTTTGGTGAAACAGCAAATTGTTAATATAATGACGAAGAATTTGTTACGTGAAAGAAATAATTTTGCTGTTGTAGCAAAAGATCGTTGCGACAGCAATAAAATCTAGTCGGCACGATCAAATCATTTTGCTGTCCATATATCCAGCAGAAAAAAATATCTTTCTACTGTCAGGACACATTTTTTTGCCGTCACTATATTAACAAACAATTTGCTGTTCTAGCAAAATTTTGTCCTCCGCGTAGCTCGCGTGCAACTGGATAATTGGATAATTCGACCATTCGGTCACCTCAAAGATTCGGAATGCCTTGAGTCATTACATTTCGATCATCGTATATACACGTCGTCGATCGACAAACGAGAACAGTTGGTGATTATCAGTGGTTGACTTTGCCCTCCAGCCAGTTGTTTTGGTACGCTCGCGTGTACTTGTGACTGTTATTACGTCTTGAGCCGGCGGGCAACGCGCATACTGACGCGGAGTCTCGGTATCGATGAGTTGACAATTTCCGTCGGGTTATTAACATATCTGTTAACAATCGTCGACTGTCGAAATATTGAATCGGGCTCTCGTCGACGTCACGTTAGTCAACATATGTTCTCGTCCTCCGATTGAATCGTATCTTGCGCGAATCGTGTCAGTACCGGTGAGTGTCCTGTGCGAACGGAGCAGCCAGGAGGACACGGGCAGCGATATATTTCAAGGTGTGTCGGATTATTTATTACATAGGACTTTGGCGATTTTAACGAACGTCTGACGGGCTCACTTAGAATAAATAGACGTTCCGAGTCGAAATTCAAATTTCATTCTAAGATCGGTGTTTAGTTTGTTATTGTTTACTAAATAATCATAATCTCGTGAATCTTTAATTATTTGTCAGCAGTGCAACACGAAATATCGTTTCAAATAGTTGAATAACGATGAATACGAATATATAATTAATTATGTTCTCAGTCAATATGATCGTGAATAATTTATAAACTATGAATACCGGCCTTCAAATCCTGCGAGTGCTGAAATTTGCTTTTCTAATAATGCTTTTTAATGAACGCGAGTTTCAATATGAATCTACATCTTTTTTTTTCGTTTCCGTTTAGCCTTCACCATCGCAATTGCGCGATATCTCCAAGAATATATCTTGCAGATAATTCCATAAATTAGATCTTGCGGCAAAATTAAAAGGATTATTATTCTTCGTGTCAACATAAAAATCTCATTAAGGAGTAGCAAGATTTACTTTAATCAAGCAACGGCCGTTAAAGACGCGTCACTTTTATCCCTTTTCAAATCTTACTTCGCGCACTGCGGATTTTGATGGATTATCAAGCGTTTTAATTTTCCTCCCGAGCCCGACCTTTATTGCACACGTGGGATGTCGTTGCGAGTGAGTTCGCAGCGAAACGACATACTTTTTTCGCATCGCCGAACAACGATTTGTTTTAATCTGAGACGTGATGTAAATACAAGACAACGATAAATGCGAGGGCTACGGCGGCATTATGCCGCCGCGTGATCCACCGGCGCGTAAATAAAGATTTATTCATAAATAAGACGCGATATAGTTTGCTGCCCGTGGGCTGGAACTTTGTTCGCGAGACACAATATAAAGTTTGCCGAGGTAAGCTTGGACCGCCTGTCCACAACCTTCTCTCCGCAGCTTTTTCATATCGGCGAAGGTGCCGCCGCAAAATCGCCACGGAATAAATGTAAAGCGTAACTTTCAAGTTCCCGCGCGGTGCGGACGGACCGACAGGATGTCGTTTTCGGCTGTGTCCCCCCGATAGAGGATCTCCCGCGAGGACACGGACGCGTAAATATCGAAAGTATGAAAAATGCAGCGGGGCGATAGAAAAAAAAAGTTCACGCCATAAATAAAGATTTGCTTATCTCATAAATAACACGGTCGACGCGCGGAGCGATACAAAGTCGAAGACTTCGAACTGCGATATAAAGTTCAGCGTTGCCTTAAATATCCCGGCCAGCAACAGGCCATATTTTTCGATAGGCGAGCGCCTCCGCGCGCGCGACCCCGAAAGTTTCCCTTCGAATTTTTCGCCAAGTGCACCAATGCTTTACTTCGGAATGTGTTTTTTTTTCTTTCCCCCTTTGTCTCTCCCGACCGGCCGAAATCGTAATCTATAGCGGGCGTCGTCCCGTGGATTCTCCTCGTGAATAATGAAGATACCAGATGAGTAATCCCCGCGCGCGCGCTCGAAATTTCGCGGTTTTGCCACCTTCCGTCTTGCTCTGTCTAATCAATTCTCATTTATACGCGTATCCCGCGATCACATTACATACATAAATACGTATGTAACCGCGAGGACGAATGGGGCCGCAAAAACGTCGCTCGCTCGCTTTCGAAGATCGTGCGAATGTGAAAGAACCCTCCGTTTCTTATATTCGATAGCCGGTACGTGTTTCTCTTATAAACAAAGATTTATACTCGGCATAAATAACGCGGCTGCTCCTCAATCGTTGATACAAATATATATGTATCGCGTGGGCGGGGG
>NW_014555972.1:5652645-5686760 GCF_001313825.1 Dinoponera quadriceps | reverse complement strand
GGGGGGGGGGGGGGGGGGAGACGGTAACGGGCTGTCTCTCACGACATAAGTGCGTTTCTTCCTTGCGGACTCCGAGGACCGCCGTAAATTCTGTTTGAATAAATGGAAAGCCCCATTTAGAATTTCGACGGGGCCAGATGGGCCAATAGAACGTTACTGCCGGATGGAACTTTCCAACTACCCGCCACTCCTCCGTGTTCTCTCCGCGATTCTCTCTCGCTCTATTTCTATCTCTCTTTCTTTCCCTCTCTCTTTCTCTCCCTCTTACTCTCGACGACGAGAAATACCACCTCGGGAAGACACCTACGGAGGTGGCAAAGGGGACGATGTAACCTAACTTAGCTACCGTGCGGCTGTATCATAGCAATAAACATTCCCTCCGCAGCGCGAGGGTGCGAAGAAACGCAATTGCTCCTCAACACTCTTCCCTTATTTCGGTATGTTCCTCTCTCTCTCTCTTTCCGTCTTCCTGCCTCTCGCGAGCAGTGGTTAACCCGTCGGGCTCTTCCGCGACGTAACTCTCTGTTATCGTGTAACGAAAATTATTACGTCAGGAGGGAGTGTTTACGGGTATGATATTACGTAAACTCAATTCTTGTCTCGCGTGTTTCGCGGAGCAATGCCGATTAAGATGCGTTATTATCGTACGTTATGACGTATGCTGCTGGTTTTGACGCTGTTAACCTTTCGAAACCCACACATCGATGTCGTCGGAGTAAAATGTTGCAATTTTTGTAAGATCGTTTTAAAGGACATTCCTGATGAAATTCTTTCCTATCCGAATAAAATTGGCCGTCGAGAAGTACGATTTTATGAATGCACATAATTATGTATATTCAGCATTTATGGCGTAAAAGTGAGAAAATGTTAAAATTGTTTTATTTAAAAAGTACATTTCCCGCTTATTCATAACATTATCATTGAATAACATCGGACTAAATGTTCATGAATAGGATATACTTACACTGAGAAACATTTCCATTGGATAAACCAATTAAATGACGTATCCGATTGTTATTTTTATTATCCGATCAAGTACTTTTATCCGATAAAATATCCAACGAAGTTACTGGTGAAGCTACCGACGAAACTTAATCGGAATTTCACGGGTTAGGACGGAGAATATAGTTTCATTCAGGATAGGCTGATGATATCATATCAATAGAACTATTACGAAGCAAATATTATTATTACTTTACCAACAGGCGAAATTTGGGGAAGGTTAATGCACATTATTATATACACTGGGCCTTAAAGGGTTAAGTCGATAGCGGCATTTTTCGTTCATTTCTTCCTCTTTTATGGAGTAATGTTGGCGATTGCAGTGATGCGATGTTGAATCGATGTAAGACACGCGATAACGCCGGTGAACGCGTGGCCGAAATGGCCAATATTACCGGACTGACGAGTTGCTGCAAGTTATTAGAAATACGAGTTCATTCGCGCCGTCATTAGCGATGATAGGTAGGTGCTAGAAACGGGCGCTCGCGCAGAATCGGGTAATTATTCACCTTTTAGTAGGGGGCAAAAACTGATATAAGGATAAGGAGTTTCTGAATGCAGCGAAGTTGGCAACATCGCGCAGTTGCAGGTACTTTAGTGCTTCCGTTTTTGTCTCGGCCGGATGCACCGGATATGTTTGCGAAGTTCGAAGTACGGAAAAAGCCTCTCCAGCGTGCAGGAGGAGGCGTCTCTCTCTAATCCCCCCTCCTCCCACCTTTCTCTCTCTAGAGTTGTCCCTTTTTGGATTTTCGAGTGCCGTCTTCCGCCAACGGGCGCGCGAATCGACTTAAATTGCAATAACTTAACCCTCTTCGCGCCCGCCCTTAAGTGGGATTTCCGCGACGAAACAAGAACGACGACGCTCGCACTGATATCGTCGCGGCAGCCGGTCACTTTATCGGCGAGCAATCTGTCATCGAGCATTTTTCGCCGCGACCCTTCGGCCGGAATATTTTCCGCGCGTAACGTTTCCGTAAAATTTCCCTCGGCTCCTGGCGACATGGGCGCGCGCGCGCGATGTTCGGAAACGGAATATAGTCCGCGCATTTGAAGCGAGCTTTCGCTCGAAGAAATTTCGAGAACACGCCAATTATCGCGGATTATTTGTGGGGATCGTTTTCGTTGCGCCGCGATCGGAACTCGCGACTTGGTTTCGATAATGGCTGCGTTCGATTTCCCCTATATTTATAACGTTCGCGTCGCCTTGCTCAAACCGCGCGCGCAAAAGAGTCTCGGCAAGGTGTAACTTTCGCGTTTATGAAGTTGGAGATACGGAAAGTTTGCCCGGGAGGGAAGAAGCGCGATCGCGAAGTTCGCGGGGAGGGGTGCCTTTGTCCTCTGACGAAGTACCTTCGATGGCAATTCGGATTTTCATATCCTTCATACGGCGTATTTTTATGCGCGAAGCGAGAACATCGCGCGATCGTCGCCCCGCGGCGATTTGCGGCGGAAAACAATCGGAACGGCGCAACTTCGGCCGGCGAAGAAAGTAGGAAAGTGGTATTAAAACGCGAACTTCTCCGGTGCGCCCCGGTAACGAGGGAAAGGGCAAGAATAGCGTTACACTCTTTCCCTCATTTATTATTCTTTGTAGAATATTATGTGAGATAAGAGAAAAGCGCTTATATCTTCTGTCGTGGGAAACGTCGTAAAGTACTTGCGCTTCCACTTGGCTCCCCGACCGGCTTCTCTCCGGTGTTACCTTCATATCCTTATATCCTACCCGCATAATCCTTTATTTGCACGCCGTGCCACGGATTCGGCAGGGTCATTTTGCAAAGTCAAAATTAAACGTTAACACCCGCGCGGTATTCTCGCTCTATGCGCGCGGAATTGTCATTTCATCCTGCGCGAAATATCTCGATTCCCCGCAGCGAGCATGAGAAAAAGAAGCGATCGAGGAAGTTTTCCCAAAGCAAGAGAACCGGGGAACTCTTGTCTTTCCACATCGGAGTACGAATTTTCCTATGGAGTGAATTTTCACGTTCAAAGAAAATACGTTAGAACGATTCAATATTCCCCAAGTTCGAATACGCGCAAGCGGTGACTGTAAAAGCTTTCAATATATACGTTTCAACGCCCGAATTTTCTTCCCGAATATTCCCTTATGTTGATCGCGTGTTACATCAAGTCCAAACATTCCACGTGTGAAATTAATCCAATCGAAAAGAATTATTTATCAAACGCGTTTTCTTTTTTGCGTTTGTCGGAGGGTACATTTTATTTTCTCGTTCGTTTATTCTACCGTTGACCGTGCAAATGAAATTATCATCCGTGAAAGAATAGTAATAATAATAATATTTAATTTTTATTTAAACATACAATATGGAACTAATAATTTACGATCGAGTTACAAATATATGTATTACCAAAAGGCGCAGCATCGGTTTTACAGCTGTTATCAATGCTTTATCTCCCTTTTTCTCCAAAGAAAATGAATAAAATTAAATTAAAAATAATAATAATATAAAATAATAAAGAATTACAAAATAATGAAATGATGCGAAATGATAAAGGTACGAGTATAATAATTCGGAATAGACGTGTATTACAAGAGAGAGAGAGAGAGAGAGAGAGAGAGCGATTGATTTTACTCGAGGTGTGAGAGAAACTACACGAGTTTTCGTTTCTCACGCGATTTTCCACGGTCGATTTTCCTACGTCCGACCAGGATCAGCCCAGTTTAACTTCTGCATGATTACAAGCCTCATTACGCTTATGATTCCCTGTGGGCCGAGTTAGTTAACATTAGCAAATTTACAAAGCAATTCGTATTATCGCTCACTGCATCCATCGCACTGAAATAATTATACTTCGATGAATATCACGGCGTCGTGTCGGCCCGGCGTTTGCCGAATCGCTCGCAAAGTTCGTCGACGTTTAATAGTCAAGCCCGTCACATTTATCGTAGTTGTTTGTCAGTATTTATGGCGCTTTGCTCCGCCGATTTCCGCGGAAAAATAATTTATTACGCGGAAACGTCCAACCTCCCTCGTGCGCGCGCGCGTTGTGATTTCTCGGGCCTGCGTTTTTACGGCGCCATCTCGCTGCGAAATATTGGGACGACGATATTTTCGTGTGGAAAATTACTCGCGTACCGTGATCTCGTATTTTTTTTTATATTCCAGATTCTATCCTGAGAATAAGGTAGGAATATACGTACGAGACGTCCGACTCGTATTCGTCGTCGGCTCGAAATTAGACATTTCATATTAATCTCGGGAATATTACGGGAATATTATCGCACAATCTCTTTTCTCTTTTCTCGTGAAACAAACATTACGATTTCCGTTCTAATGATATGCGTTGTCCGCTCTGATTTGCCAACCTAATCTGCCTAATCTACCTACCCTCTTTGAGGGAGATACGTCGAAACAAGAGATTCAGAATTTCATAAACGCGGGGTGGGCGGCGACACGACGATGAACGGATACGCGTGAGGTAGGGTAGGAGGTAGGTGAGCGTGCCAGAAAAGTTGCCGAGCGACGAGGAGTCGCATCTGGCTCTGCTGAATGGAGAGTTCGCGTTTTCCGCATACACAACGGACTGCGCGCGGGCGGTCTCGCCGTGTCAACTTGTCCCGTGCAACTTTCGTGCCTCGTTCGTATTTGACGGCACGGCACAAAAATTTGCAAGTAAATGAACGAGACCTAAACGTCCATCTTTCCGAGCCGCCGGCACACCGAGCCGAGTTCGGGCGAAGTAACAAAGAGAGCGAGCTTAAACAGAGAGGCGTGGAAGGTGGAAGGGGATGAGGAGGAAAGAGAGGACGGAAAAAGAGGGAGGAAGAGAGGGAAAGAGTGAGAGGCGGTGAAATCTCTTGTCACGGCATTAATTAATCGTCCCAACTTTTAAGTAAATCGCTGTGCCGCGCTCTCCCCGCTTCTCACCGTGCCTTTATCCTTGCCATTCCGCGCGTCGACGACCGGCATCGTCGAACTATTCGTCATGCGGGCCGCGCCGAACGTTTCCAAAACATAAATTTCTACTGACGTAGCGCAACTTTCGAAGAGAGCTCCGCGCCCTGTGACCGGTGGCGACGAGAGAGAGAGAGTTCCGCGTGTCCGCGAGAGCCGCGACGCGAGGGGACAGCATTAAGCGTAGCGCCGGAAACGGGGACGAAATTAGAGGAGTGCGAAAGTATGACCGACTTTCGGGACAGGATCCCGGATGGGAGAATCGCAAAAGGAGGAAATCGAGTCGATTTGGATCCCGTTTAAGTTTGGACCTCTGTTTAAGTTTCGCTCGCGAACGCGCGGCCGAGCTGAGCGGCGCTCTCCGCGGAAACGAAACTGCGACAAATTAAAGTTACGGCCAATTAATAAAACCAAGATAATTAGGAGTGAGTTATCAAGATCGTACTATTTACCTCGTCAGTGTCGTACTTTCAGTTCAAGAGGACCACTCATAAATTTAATATTTATTCGACAGAAATCACGCTCTGATACGTTTATTTACTATTTAAATAATAAATGGTAATTTGAAACGCAGTTGAAATAGACGCACGAAAGTACTATTATTTTTTATCTTCTTTATTAATTCTGTATTTATGCATTACTTGATCTAGATACGCATAGATAATAGAAAGAAGTATATGGACTTTATACTGTTGCATTAAAAAAAAAAAATGGTCAATTATTTTTAAACTTGTATATAATGTTTGTGCATTAGTTTTTAATGCCATGGCAGTCTTTCGTCAAATTTGTAATTTTTTCATGATCTTTTCACTGTTTTAAGATATGAGTGATACATTCTTAAGGTATTTTTAAAGTGTTTATTTCACACAGAAGACACAATGCAACTTGTTCAAGCTTTGAATGTTTTCATTCCTCACTTGTTTAATATATTTATTACTGGATCATTCTTATGTTAAACAATTACAAATAAAACAAGTGATGAAATACGATTTAGGCAACACTGTGCCCTAGTTGAACATTTCGAAGGTACGGGTTCCTCCCTACGGGGGGAAAATATCGTAACGTTACATACGCCTATACCGTATTGTCACGCGCCAGCCGGTGTTTACGCAAAATCAGTCCCTTCGCCGTTCAAATACGAATTTAAGTAAATATTAGTTTAATTATCAAAGCCACGGAAAGCAGCGGGAGAGCATTTGCGTCGGGGAGGCGAGGTGCAGAACCGGCGGGTCTGTAAAAACATGTCGACTGTCGTCCTCCTTTGAATCCACCCGCGGGGACCATTCGACGACGTAAGAAAGGGCTGGGAAGGACATTAATTTCCGGTCTCTCGTTCGCAACGAGAGCCTCGTTTTTACGATCGGCTTTATGCCGTCCCACTCAAATAAGCTAAAAATTATGTGCTGTGTAAGTGGAATGAGAGACTTCCCTCCGCGCGCGTGCAGTTCATAAGAAAAGCTGAAAAGATATCGCCGTAATTTCATGCTGATATAATGTCCGGCCGTAAAGGATAGCGAGGAAGTATATTGCAGTTTGCAGACAATAATTGGTATCTCTGCGAACGATAAAGAGAAATAGAGAGACGCGTTTTAGATTCTCCTCTGTAGAAATGTTTATCTCGCCGAAAACTGCCCGAATTACGCGTGTGCGTGCAATTTGACGTTTCGAGAAAAATTCTATTCCATCTCGTGTCTTCTCTTATTTCTTTTTTTTTATTTCCTCTCCATCCTTTCGTTATCGAAATCTTCGTTGATCTCTCCGCGGTTGCGACGTCGGTGATGCCTTATTAATTGAACCAATTAACGCAAGTTGTACACAAGCGTCGAGAAGCTGAGGAATGTATTATTCCCGAGCCATTATTCCCAATGCCGATGATATTAATAATGTGGCCAGTGAGAGAAAGAGGGAGAGAATTCGCACGCGACGATAATTCAGCGAGCGATCAAGAGGCCGTAAAGGGGGCCCCCTCCTAAATATCCTCGAACACACATACGGACAGTTTCGTGAACCGCGCGGCCAGTAATAGATATTGTTCCACTTATAGTTATCGCGTGCGCCACGTAGGGAGTTATCGACTCCCCCGACGACTGTAATCGCAGAAGTAGTTTCAAGGATCCGTTTTCAGCGGTCGACGCTAATAGTAACGCGATATTGAGTTTCCGTTGTATTTACGAGTACCGGTCTTTGCCGCGAGGAAACATAGATATTCCCGGGTCGTTAGGTTACCGCGACCGCGACTCCTCGGGCGCAGTATTACGCTATACTTATATCGAGCGCGCCAAGTGGGCTTTGCACATGGCGGTTTTGGATTAATCAGTTTCGGTTTGGCTCGGATCACGTTGCTCGTTACTACGTATAAGCGCGATTAGCGCCACTGCGCTAGTACATCTGCGAATTAGCAGTTTATCTAAGAAAGTAAAGAGTGAGAAAGAGCATTCTTCCTCCCTGAGAGGAATTCGGAGGAATAGATTTCGGGGGCTCTCCGCGAAATGAACCGGGAAAGAATAGCGTCTTTATTCCCGGCAGTTCTCGCAATGAAACTCGGCATTGTGAGAAAAAAAATAGCAAGATTTGGTAAATTTAATTTTTCCATATTTTTATCACGATACAGTCCTCTGTGTATTTGATCTGTGTATTTTTTTGTATTTTTATAAATATTTGTTCAGAGAAAGGGTCCGTAGCGCAAAAAGGATTAAAGATCACTGCGGTATAGTGTGGCGATTATGTCCGCCTTTCAATTGTTGAGTTTGCACGTTGCAACGCGAAATCGAATTCACACGCGTATTTAGGACCGATGCTCGCCGGATCTTTTCTCTAATTTTCCCTTTGATTTCTCCGTTGTATTTCACTCCCCGGACCTGTTGCGGATGGCGCAACTATTTTGATGTATTTTACGTTCGACGGGCCGCGCGCGAGTTTCGGCGAGAATCGGTAATGTTGCGTCCATAATCCATAACATCTGTCCGGGATCGCAATTTTTGTTAACAGAAACGCGCGACAATGCCAATGCCCAGCGCCGGCCCTCGTGCAAAAATAATCCGTTTCCCATCGTACCTATCTGTCACGGAATCACCCCCGCGCGTCCAAATTAACGAACCAACAAGCCCGGATAAATATTTATCGACGTTGCATTCCCGATAATCTATTGAGTTAATATTTTTATTTGCGCGCGCGTCTCGCGTACACGCTAATCCGAATCACAACACGGGTCGTGTTTATCATTAACGATGCCTGCGCGGCGGGGGTGCAATTTTATATTGGCTGTCAAAATAATGTATGTTACGAGCCTGGAGATAATGGACGTGATAATAAATCGAGCAGATTACTCGCGAATTGTATCTCGATAAATTATGTAATCGCGGCGCCTGAATATTATATAAAATCTCGTATCGCGTCGACCGCTAATACGGAGGATTCCATCCCTCTCCCCCCCTCTACTTTTTTTTCTTTCATAAGTATCTTTTTAACCCCGCTATCTATTAGTACTTCGTTATTCGGTGCGTTCTTTTAATGGCGCTTGAGCGAAACATAATTCACCTCTCCCGATCGTTACTGTTTCGCGATCTCGTTAATTCTCAAAGTTAAGCCGTAAGTCGGTACAGAAGAAAGCGAAAGAAAGCGAGGGGATGCCCCGGTTGGTTATAAAGACGAAACGAATAATTGGCAAACTATCGGCCGTGTAGTTACGAGCTAGTTGCCTCCTCTCGTCTCCTCTCGGAATAATCAAAACAGCATCGTTTGAGATCCCCGGTAATATTTGTTAATGGAAACGAAGTTACGCAACTCGCGCTTTGCGCATTAATTTTCTTCGCTTACTTAATAAATTACGAGAAAGGGAGAGAGAGGGGGGATTAAAAACTCGACATAAAATTCGAGTATTCTTAGAGAGAGGCAGAGAGAGAGAAAGAGAGGTAGATAGATTTATTCAACTCTGGAGTAAAACCCCTTAAGCTTCGCAAGTATAGATAATAATAGGAGAATAGAGAAATAATTACAGAAAATAAGTATAACAGAATGATAAGTAATGATTTCAGGTGAGTAATCTAAGCGATTGCTGGATAGCAGGAAATGAATATGCTATGAAAATGTAAGAATAAATGAAAATGTGAATAACAGATATGAATAACGCTATGGCAGGATAAACCAAGTACACAAACGGAAGAGAGAGAGAAAAAGAAGAACCCTTCCTATTATCGCACATACAGCCGAGCGAGAACAGGTATAAAAGGAAAGCAAGAAAAACACCGACGGCGCTCTTGATTCAGGGTAGTTACGTTCTCGCGTTGACAGGCCGCGATATAGCGGCGCTTCTCTCGCCCTCTTCTCACTTCGCAACGCGCGGCTGGATCCTCCGGCACACAGTATCAAATAGCGGTGTTCCCGCGAGCCGGAAGCAACCACGAGAAGGAGGAGAGAGTCTACCCTCTCGCCTTTATCGCGCCCGTTTATTCGACGGTTCTCCTCCTAATGGCATCGCGATCATTCGGAACATAATTCAGCCCCAATGATCGTCCCGATCGTTAATGTCCCGCTTCCGCGGTCTCGTTAATTCTCCGGCTTGAGCCTTATACAGGGGGAGGGAGGGGTCGTATGAGTGCGAGGGAGGGCGCGCGAGAGAGAGGACGACGGCGACGGTGGGAATTGCGGCGTGAAGCACGACGCGGCGGAGGTGCCTCGCGAGACCGGGGGAGGGAGAGAGATAGTCACTATCAATTTTCCTCTAATGGGAGTGCAGCACCGTAACGAGGTCGTACGAAAGAGAGAGAGAGAGAGTATGTCGCGAGCGATCGCACTCGCGGTAACGAACTCACGACACATTGTGTCACCGACATTAATGACGTAACGAGAGAATCGACGACGACGCGCCGCGTGTTCCCTCCTAGCTAGTTTCGGAATTTTCCGGAAATTCGCCACGTGGCTCCAAAGACCTTTCCTTCACCCCCGTCCTTCTCTTTGTCCCCTCTGTCGCTTTGTCTCTCCCTCCTCCTCCCCCCTCGTCGTCTTCGTGACGGCGCTTTCGATGAGCATAATCGAGGCACCGGCGATAATCTTCTACGAACCAAGTCGGCGCGTTTCATCCGCGCGCGACGTTCGCGTGTCACCGTCGAGCGAAGAGGGAGCTTGAATCAAACTTTTCTCATTAGATCTGTCATTCTAGCGCGGACACGGCTGCCTCGCAGCGCGCCACGTGTGCACTTGTCGAAACGCGAGGTTTTCATTTTTCAAAATTGTTCGCTCTAAAGCCGTCTCTTTCTCTCTCGCGAGAAATCCGAAATAACTTGGAGGACGCCAAGTCCATTAATCCTCGCGCTACGCGGCGCGTTTGTCAGACGGCCGACCGGATATTTATAGGTAATTGGATATCCCCGAAGTTTTCTCCCGTGTTCTCGAACGGCCGCTTGATTTCGCTCGCGAGTCATTCGCGAGAATGGATGGGGAGTTCTTCGTGGGTGATTTTGAGGAGGTTGTTAAACGAAAGCGAGTTTGATAAAAATCCGATGATAACTTGCACGTACACGGTGGAATATTATCTAACTGCTCGTGCAATTAGAAGAAGATTAACCGTTCGAGGTAAAACTATTAAGAGCTGAGGTATTTGCAACGAAAGTTGACACTATCGAATAGTTGTAGCCCCGATAGAAACTTAGCTTAGGTAAATGTCAAATTTATGAATAGCTCGCCTGAGACACGCCGTTGAAAATACTGCGCTGAGCTTCACAATCTCCTTAATTACACGTTTGTATGAGCGAGTGTATATAATAAGATATCTAAGTACTCCTGAACGCGTCGATTGTTCGCGCTCGTTCGGGCGAATGCGTGCCTTTTGATAAGCGCATATTGTCACGGGGATATGCAAATGTGTGTGTGTTTACCGTGCATTACGGGCCATGGAATCTCTCTATTTACGCTGCGGCTGGTATCAAGACGCATCGCGTCACCGTAATATACGTTCCACGTGTTTGCCCTATCCGCGCCGCGGTTGGCATCACAGACGGATTGTGGAATTGGGGAACTGCCACTAAATCATTGACTTACCGTGTTCAAACGTCTCTTCACGCAACGAAACACGCGCTTTTGCAGTCGAGAGCGGTGGTTAAAGGACCCGCGACGGCCCCCGGTAATACACATCGTTCGATGCGTTATTGCTCCGCCAAGTGGAAACATTATTGATACGGACGGTGTGTCTTAGAAAATCCACACGTGAATTTGGCGCGTGACGCGAAGTGATTATGCAATTACGATGAGCTCTCGTGGATAAAACGATATCGTGTCCGTCGCGTTCTAATGTCGAGAGCTTCGGAACGTAAATTCCACCGATGTTTGAATTATTATTTGAAAAACAACGGCGCCGTATGTAAACGTGAAAAATGAAAAATTGCCAAACCGTACCAAGAGTGATTCACGGCCTCTTCTCTCTCTCTCTCTCTCTCTCTCGCTCGCTCTTTCCGCTCCGTCTCGTTCTCGTTGCCTAACATTTGTCGAACGGTCATATCGTTCAATGTAAATGCATTTCATGAATATGCATGGACGCTTTATACGCATTCCCTAATTATCGTATACACAATTTTGCTAATCAATAACATCGAGTCGTTGTATCGCAAAAACATTGTATTATATCCACGTAAGCGCGATGCTATTAGCGCGTGCAAATCTGTCCCACGATTTCGTAGTAATATATTTCACAGGGGAATTATGAAAACTAACTTAAAAAGATTATTCTCGGAATAGTCAATTGCGCATCAATTATTCATATATATTTAATCTTATTCGTATAATATTATTTTAATATTAATATTAATGACGCCGATATTCGCAATTCATGTGGCACGGTTTTATGCTTAAGTAAACTTTTAATTTGGCAATTACATGTTTCATAAGCACGTTCCTACGTCGAACCTTCCCGTTCGACGGTGAGCGCTCTCCATGTGATCCAACTACCAACGTATAGTCTACTGTCGAAATTGGATAATAAGAAATTATACAATAAAAACATTTGTGTTTAAAATGACCCATTGAAGTCACTTTAACACGGAGAATGTATTAAAAAGTACGATTGAAATATCGACTCGGGTACACACGGGGCAGATAATAAACGATTATCCTCGATTATCGCGTGTGAGACGTAGCGGGAGTTTTGCGGCGCGACATGGAGATTGCAGGATCCACAAGCAAATACGGGAAAAGTGAACGTCTCCCTCTCGCAAAAACTGCACGGGAGTGCGAAGGGGGGATGTTTCCCTCGCCTCTGACAATCGATCACTGCGGCTCGCGGGAAATTTCTAATTTCATCTCTGTCGTCGCGAGGGACGCTCCTCCGGGTTGTCGTGGTCGACTTTCTCGAAATTAACGAAGAAATTTTCGCAACTCTTTCCGCAACCCCCAGCCCCGGCGGGGGAAACGACTTGCGATGAGAAAGGAGGGCATTGCCGCCCGTCCACCCCCGCGGAGGATGAAGTGTCGGCTAATGGCGATAAGCCGTCCGCCGGAAACGAGCATTTCTGCGGGAAGTTGGCGAGTTCAGCGTTTTCATCTCTATCCGCCGCGCAGATACGAAAAAGAGAAAGAGGGAGAGAGAGAAAGGGGAGGGAGGGAAGGGGAACGAAGCGATTTGAAAAAAGGCGAAAATGAGGCACGGCAGGCAGAGAAGGTGGGTGGAATGAGGGAGGGAGGGAGAGAGACAGAGAGAGCACGAGAAATGAGAGATTTGACGAGGTAGCTGAAAACTCGCGGCTGGGGGAATTTTCAGTACGCGCTCGATGATGCTTTTTCATCGGCCAGGCTCTCCTCGCCGTGAAGTTTGCCAGCGTGTAATTCAGATCTTGCGGCTGCCGTTGTTTTAAGTTTCATAACGGTTTTTACGACGGCAAGAACGAATTCTCGGAGAGAGGAGCTGGCTACTGGCGAGGAGAGGATAGCACGGCGAATATCGGAAGATAAGCGAGGCGAGCGCGGGGGTGGAACGTTTTGATGTGTTAAAATTCCGCCCGCGGGATGACCCCGCGTTTCCTATCAAACGCGGCCGTATGAGCCCGGCTGTTTGCATATTTATAAATAATATATAACGTCTTCTCGGGGAAGATTATCCTGTCTGTTGTTAGTTGGAAAAAACTGTTACTGTTCAAGTAATATTTACTTGACCCCAAGTAAAATGGTTAGTCCAATACCCCTTGGCAAATATTTACTTGAAATAGAAATATAATCGATTATATAAAATAGATTTCCTTCATATAAGTTTATATTTATTTGTATGTGTTAAGACAGTTGCGACAAATATTAAATTCATAATATAATGAAAATGTCAGAATTTATTGTTATAAAATATTTATTAGGCGAAAAAATTAAAATTTTAAACCACTACGTTTCTGATTAGTTAGATTAGTTAGAGGTTAATGGAGAAAAAAAGTATTACATACAATTCTAGTGAATAAGTCTCTTAAATTTTGTTAGAAAATTTTGTTAGAAAACTTTACACTTACATTCAGCAGTTAATTTACAAATGAAGGTATTACTGCGTTTAAGTAAATATTTACTACAAACTTAAAATATATTTAAATTAATAAAAGTATTATCTGATCTGAGAGGCTAAAAACTGAGAGGTAATTATGTTTACCTGATTCTATCATTTTTGTTTCCGCATAGTTTCGGATCTTGCAAACGAACATTTCGAATATTCGTACACGCGACACGGGTGTGATACACAGTTGATAACAGTAATACAGAGGGTGTCTTACAATTAAAGGCCTCGCGTGCAGTTAGAGCGGATGTGAACACACACACGTCTCAGTAAAATCCCGAAGATCGCGCGATATTACAACATGACAGGTTAGCTTACGACCCAAGTTTGGCTTTTTGATTACTTGTTTCTTCCTTCGTTGGGGACGCGTCTTTATTGGCCGCCGCACGTACGGTACGCGTCCGCGACGTGACATTTGGAAAACTTGTGGAAGAAATTACACCCGTGTGTCGCGCAATAACGCCGCAAATCTCCTTTCGACAAGTTTCCGTTGGCGTGCCGGCATTCTCCGAAAACTCATCGGGATAAGTGGCTTCCGTTCGATGTTCTCGCGAACATTCCCTGAGTATTAACGCTCGCAATAAGAATTCAGCGAAATACGCGGCTGGGAAATATCGGTTGGGAGAGTCACCGAAACTGCGATTCCTCGCGAAGTCTGGGAGTCTAAATCGTCGGGAGAAATTTGGTTGCACGTTATCGATAGAAATTAATTGGACATTTTACTCGCGAGGAATGTTATTTAATCGGTGCATTAATTTCTGTCAAGCGATATTCGCTGAGCTTGCCGTCGACGTTTAATTAAATTTTGTAGAAAGGTGTCTCGATAAGTCACCGAATATGTCACCTAAAATATTATTACGTATCTGTTTTAATCAAATCGTGATATGTCACGAATATTACTTGAAATTGTCACGTGTAAGGAAATAATAAACTTGACAGAGTATTTCCGCTTGCACGGCAACATCTATGCGCGATTCTGTTTGCAAATCTTGAAATGGCTAATTGTGCGTTTTATTAAAAGCACGAGCGATTAATAAATCGTCCTGACGGCGAGACTCCGACTCGCTGACTAAGTGTTAGATTGCAATCTCGAAGGAAAAGCGGAGTCCCTAAAAAGTCATTAATTATTCCCGTGGAAGTGTTACTGAGATCTTTGCGACTTCCTGCGCTGCATCCACCGTAATGGCAGATGGAAGAGGAAAGAGCTTTCCATTAAATATTTTCCCTGCGCTTGATCGCGCCTTCTTAATGGATAGGGTCGATAACTGGACGGAGCGGATTTTCCCGTAAGGAATTAATGAATGGCGTCCTTAAAATATCCGTAATTATCGAATACTGTCCTCGAAGGGATGTGAAGGGTCGTGTGCACGTTAAATCGTTTTCCTCGGATTTGCTTGGCCGGAAGGTAAGCAACAGACGGAATAAATGATCTGGACGGGAAGTGAAATCACATTCGAACACACCCGTTACCTTGTTATAACGAAGTGTTGCGCGTAATTATAATCGGTATACGTCAATGAGAGCCAATGATCGCGTTGAACAATATATTTCGTGGGATTAATCGACACTGTTTCGACCAAAAAAATGTCAAGTCCGACATTTTCTCTTCTCTACATTCGAAAATTAAGATCTCTTTAGAATATTCTCGTAAAGATAAGCCAGCTAACGATTTGCGTTATTAAGTAATACGGAATATCACGAGAATAATTGGAAGATCGGCGATGCGAGAGAACGGGATGTGAGATAGAGAGAGAGAGATTGTTTCCTTCGAGATTTATCAGAATCGGGAGTTCCGCGCGTCGAGGTCGAGCGGGAGGACAACGCCCGGGTTTCGGCGAAAAATTTTCAGCTCCTCGAGCTTTCGGTGTGCCGTGACGTAACGTAGCAAAACGGGGAAAAGGCGGCGAGGTCGTTTTTCGCATTTTCTCTCTGTCCCCCCTCTCTCCCTCTCTCGGTTTCTGACACGCGCGCGTGGGACAATTATTTAAGGGCAGAAACGTTACGCGGCTGCTGATGCACATACACAGAGAGCGCACGTGGAAGGTGGAAGCGCGAAAAGACGGAAAGAAGTAGCTTTGCGACTCCGTGGGACGAGAAAGAGAGAGGCCGTCTGATGGGCGAAGACTTAGTTATCTCAAAAGGGATGGCAGAATAGGGTTCTCTGGTTTCCACACAACCCTACGCGGCGGAATAAGCTCCGAGTGCACGTACCTTTTTCACGGCGCCCTCGCTGGGTGGCTCGAGGCGATGGAAGTGCGATAGCGAGTAGCTCGGGGCTTGCTTCGAGCGGAGTCCCGCTCATGAACGAATTACCCATGGAAAAGGGACGTCGCCGGCGACGCGAACTTATTGATATTCGTGTAAGTTTATCGCCGATAACGCGCCGAGATCGCGCGGTGGTTTCTTCTTCTCGCAGTTGCCGCGTGATTTCGAGGTTCCCTCTCTGCATTCGATCGCACGGGAAGAAGGAATCGGCTGTCTGTACACAATACGACTGAAATTTCGCGTTGGGAGCGAAAAACCAGGCACGGTGATAAGAGTAATTAAGTGAATTTTAGTCGTGTCGCGGGGACGGCTAATTTCTTTCCGCGTGCTTTTCGAAAGCAAACGGGTAACGTCGTAACTGATAGCCCGATTTGTCCTCACGCTCAATTCGAGGCCGTTATCTCGGGGACTTCCGCTCTCAACACTTTCCCCAGGGAGAATCCGTCGTGATATTCCATAAGGAATACACAAACTCGTCTCATTCAAGCGGGACGGCAAATCCACCGTGAGAAGCTGCAATTTGCCGGCGTTACAATCCCGCTGAATGCTGTAACAGCTGCTTTCCGGCGTATCCGATCGAAAACGTTATCGGCGAGAGATTCGTTATCGTCGCTGTCGCCGTAGGAGACATTCTCTCGCCTCCCTGCCGAGTCGTTATATCCGCGACTCGCGTCGTTACAACGAGAAAATCAAGCGGCGGTTGCCGCGGACTCGGCGCCGAAACGAAGAGGGCGGTTGGAGGGGGAGGGAGGGGGAGAGAGAAAGCGGGTACGTCGTTCCCGTAGGAGCAGTCGGCGCCAGTCAGACAAACTTGTCCAAACCGGAATAACCGACCCTTAAGAACCGTCGAGGCGACGGGGATTACCTATGGGAGAGGGAAGAAGGGTTTCCGCCGCTTCCTCATTGTTTCCGCACGATTCTCGAGGAATCTCTCGAATTTCCTCGCTTCTATCCGTTCGAGGGGGAGATGTCGCGAAATTAGAACGCCGATGCCGAATTCGAGGCAGCAACGGCGACGACGACGGTTGTTCTTTCAGCCATCTTCCGGCGGAAGTGCACGGCGGGTTCGATCTCGGATGGACTCACGTCCGAAAAATTTCGGGTCGAGCAGCGGTGATCGTCGCTCCGCGTTAGATGGAGAAACATGAGACGATTGTAGGCAGGCCGGGTGATAAATGAAGCGCGACTCCCGGGTACGTAGAATGCACAATCAAGCGATTGCTAAGAATAGATGTTTCACGAAATCCTTTAAGCGGTTGTCACTCTCGTCGCGCGCGCGAACGGCGATCAAGAATGCAGTGAACGGAGAACTCTTCTTCGTTTAATTATTTACCGGCATTGCGCAAATCGGTATCCGCTGCCCTCGGCAGAGTTTATTAACGAAACACATGTCACGGAGATTGTAATTAACACTGGATTACTGTTCTCTGAAATTAAATCATGAGTTGCTTGTGATATCGCAGAATGCTGTATTTTCAGTAGCGCATTTAAGGATCGACTCGGAAATTTCATATTTATGAAGCAAACAGTTATGTTATTATATACATTTGCATCATTACTTAAATAATAAATGTTAATTTGAAAACGTGTATACATATACACAATATTACAAGTACGAAAATATTGTTTTTTTTTATTTTTCTTATTATTGTACTATTTTTTACATTAGTCGCTCTGGTAGAAATGCACAAATAATAGAAAGAGATATATAAGAATTTAAATATTTACACACACACATATACGTATTTAACTTTATATCGCTATATTAAAAAAAAATGACCAATAATTCGGAAATGTTTGCATAATGTCTTTACATTCTTAATATCACAGTAGTTTTCAATTAAAATCTTAAATACGATTTAGAAGAAATAAAAAATAGAAGTTAGAAATAGAACATTAACCTCAAGAAATACGTGTAAAAAGTCATCATCTTTAGTTACGAATATCTCAGCTATTTTTAAATCTATGTAGTTCGAGTTTCACAACGAATTCTTAAAAAGCTCATTTTGTGCAACGACCTTGACTGCCGCGTCGGGATCTCTTTCGTAAGAAGTAAACGAAAGATTCGCGAACGAAATTGCACGAGCCCGGCGATCGCGAATTCGCGATCGACGGAAACGTCGTTTCCTGTATCTTGTCAGCCGGAGAGGCTGCCGTTCCTTTCTCACTCTTATGCAACGAATAATCGCAGGAAAAAGATCCTTGGCCGCGAAATTGAGCTCTTTTTTTCACACGACTCTTCGTCTTTCGTATCTCTTCTGTCTCTTTCCATCTCTATCTCTCCCTTGCCCGATCGTGCTATTTCCTCCGGTCTTTTCCCCCGGCCTTCCTCATGCTTTATTTCGCCACAGTTTGACCTCCACTCGACAACCGCAATGCCGAAAACGTAAATATTTATGCCAGCCGGCTCGCGCCATACTGCATCATTTCTGACACGCGCGCCGACCACATAAATCCGACGAATTGATTTTCTATTGGTCCGTGCGCGTTGAAAGTGGAACACGGTCTTAAAAAATGGAGGGAGAAAACCCGCTTGTACTTTACGGTCTTCCGGAAGTGAATTGGTCCATTGAAATAGCGTGCAACGCGCTCTCAAGAATCGTTAAATAAATAACAGCGTGCATCGCGGAAGAAAGATAGAGAGGGAGAGAGACCTTTATTTTTATTTTCTACCGCGGAGTTATATCGTGAATTTCAGTAGTAGGGAATAACGACGACCGTATGTGGAAACGTGAACGACGAAACTTTGCGTATATTTATTCTGATAGATATCACCGGACCCGGAGGAGTGGAGGAAGAGAGGATATTCAGATGCAGAGAATTTGCGTAACCTCGAAATCCAACTCGTTGAACGTTACATATTTCAAGCCCACGTCCAATGCGATATTTGCTGTAGACAGACGGATGTTTCTTCTGATATTGCATTTTCCAATCGGCAGAGAGAGAGAGAGAGAGAGCTCGGTTATAAATACATCGCACGTTAAAGCGCGCTTGAAATCCCTCTCTCTCTCAGCCGTCGGTGCGAGACGCCTTCCGATCTGCCGGTTCGACAATCACCGGCCGTACATATCGTGCTCTTCTTCGCCGCGGGTCAAGGAGAAATTTCGCGAATTTACTCGATTACATTTTCGCCGACGAACGAGCGCGCGACATGTAACGTTCCGGCGCGAAATGGCGCACGCCGTATTTCTTTCCGGCGTCTCATTTTCAGACACTTGACACTCTTAACAAGTCTGCGTCTGAGCTCTTTTTACCTCCGGTTTCGAGTGTCAGCAACCGTCATAATCCCGTTCTCTTACCTGCGATCCCTTTCCCACTTCATCTCCTCTCGTCACCCGAGAATAGGGTGGGATATTCGCCCGGGCGGGAGAGAACTAATCTGGCTTCATCGAAGTCCTTCGATATGAGGGAGACGCGCGAGAGGGAGGGGGGATCCCCCTTTTAAGTTAACGCCTTCGACAAAAAGAGATAGACGCGACCTCTTTCTCGTCTCAATCTCGTGATTGCCTCTCGAGTCTACATCAAAAAGTCTCCTTTTAACTACCGAGATCTCTGATTCGAGAACTTGTCCTGATATCGCGTCTCGCTTCTTCAACTCCGCTTATGTTAACGAGCTCACACAGACGCGTGTTCCGGCTCGAATTAGATGTTTAACTTTGTTATTTATTCGTTTGGAAATTACGCCGGAGCTTTCGGAGATTCGTCGAGATTGCTCGCTCGAACTACGTGACCGTATTTTCGGGCACGAGGCCGTTTTTAAAGTCACGATAATACCAGAGGATATTCTTCGGCTTCCTCGCGTCATACGAGCACGATAAGGCGGGGGAGATATTCTCTCTCGTGTTGAGGAGGGTTTAACCATGCTTCATCGGGGCTCCCGGACGTCAAGAATGGCTCTTTTGAAGTTAGCACCTCCGTTGAAGAGGATGATGAGACGTAATTCACGCCATGTTGGATCGTTCACCTGGCGATTGCCGCCAACTTCCAGATCTGTTTCTAAGAGTCTTACCTACCCCTTTCCATTAATAATCTCAAATTCCCACTCCCTCTCTCTCGCTCTCTCGCTCTAAATGATGTCTCACAAAGGTGCGATAACGAGCGAGGTTCCAGTTCTCGCGATTCCCTTCTGAATTCCTATGATCTTTTTTTTTCTTTTTTTTGGAAAAAGAAGCAGACATCCGCATACTTGCCGCGGATCTTACATATTTTCAAAAATTTACTAAGGTCTCCCTTCGCCGCTCGAAAGAATTCCGCTTATTCGCTAAGATAGTACTTGTCGGGTGAAACAAAATTCGCAGGCGCAGCGGATTTCACCGAAATTTCTCCATCAGTATGACTACTTTTTTAATGACAGTCACTAAGCTAAAAATTATATGGGTACATTTGTATTTTGTTCGTTATCTTATACATTGTAATAATAAACGAAATATATATATTTCCGATATTCATATTTGTAGTGTCGGCGGCAATGAATATCGGCACATAACTGCACTAAACGTTTAATAATTATCGCTCTCGATTGATATATTCTCCTGGATCTATCAAGAATCTAAAAGAATACTCCAGTCACAGATAATAATCATTAAGCGCTTACTGAGCTGCTTTCTCTGCAGCTGTTCTTTTAGCGACCACCAAAAAAATAAATTTCATTATATGTTGGTCATAGAGCAAAAATTTACCTTCCAATTTTCGAATTTCGACAAAATCGGACGGGAGCACTGCTAGAAAGTTATAGTTAATTTCGGCGCCAAAATATATTTTAATCGCAAAAATAAAGTAAAAAGTCGGGAGGACCATTTTTCTAGTAAACGTTACTATAATGTCAGTGATAAGAACTTTGCCCTAAAGGAGGTAAGAGTAAAGATTTATAAACAAGGCCAAGTGATAAGAATTCCATGCATGTTGCTACTACTGTCAAATATATTTGGCGCCTATAATTTTCTATCAGTGTGGCAATACTATTCCCCATCAACCGCGATCCTTGCCTTCGCGGCTGTCGTGCGGCTACCGCGCGTTCATATTTCCTTTGAGGCGGTCATTAGATCAAGAAGACGCGGTGTGTCTTCGTCAGGAATCTAATCTGGCTTCCGGCAAGTGCGGCCTCCCTTTTACAGTTGGCTCTCGCGCGGGGAAATCCAGAGAGAGAGAGAGAGAGAGAGAGCGAGCGAATGGAAGCTCTTCCCCCGGCTTCAGGCGCGCGCGATTTCTTTATGGCGAGAATCATCTGTTGTTTCTTGAGGAATTCGGGGGATCTTAAAGTGCAACTTCTACCCCGTTATTCTTATTTTCCTCGCGGAAAAAGAGCGGAGCGAGAGTTTTATTTGTGAAAACGGAGAATTAATTTAATCTTGCCTCCGAGGAAAAAGTTATCGCAAAACTTTCCTCGAAAGAACACGCGTTTCCAACCTCGCGCCGCGATGAAGAGTCGCGACTCGTGAGACTTCCTAAAAATATATATATATATATATCTTTCTTTTCGTCTCTCTTGAGACGTAACATTTCTCTTCGCCGATTTATTTATACTCCTCATCGGAGATGCGTGCAGTTCTTTTTCGTCGATCCGGCTCTTCCTCCCTCGAATTCGTTATTGTTGGGTCAAGGGCTGGCCTTTTAACGACATGCCCGGAATAAGAATGCTCCTGGAAGACCGCCAATCCCGATTCCCTCGGAATCAGGAAGACGAGCGAGTCAGTCCTCGTATCGCGGGATACGTAGTTCGAGAAGGGGGAGGGGAGAAGGGGAGAAAAAAGAGAATACAGAGGAAGAAAACGGACTCACTTGCCGCCGGGCTTCCACAGCCAATACGAAGCCTCATGGCAAAAGGAAATCGTTTCCCCGTTTTATCTCGTTGCTCCAAAGAACGTTATGAAAAGCGTATTCGCGAGAAAATCCCGGATCGGCCCGGAGAGCGCCGGTAACAAAATATAGATATTGTTCCTCGTGACGGCAAATCTGGCGTGCGGGGAAATATTACGCGTGTCTCCGGATTAGCGTAAATTCGCAACGGATTGTCAGCTCGAGCACCGACGATCGAATATCGATGGTCGAGACTGCGATAGTTATTGCGGAAAATAAAATACGTGTGCGAGGTTGCTCTCCCCTCTTTCGGGAACATTTTTTCCCACGGCTCTCACTTAATAGTAACTGTTATGGTTCAATTGATGCTCGCTTACCGGCGTCTGGTGGCCATTTTCCGACAAAATTGTAGTTGCGATAACAAATACGCAGAGAGAAACAATATCGGGAGTGTATCGGAGAACATCTTAGTTTCGATCATCGGTGAGCCGTGTATTCCGGAAGATTTCGGAAGCACGGATAAGTTCGATAAGCGTTGTATTACCGCGATCACACAGTAATTACGTCCAAGGCCAAAGCTTTCACAGCTATTCATCGTGTATGAGTGCACTCCTCCTGGAGTATCGCCAGCGTTCGATTTTCCAGAGATCCGCCCGACGATTTCTCTTGCCGTTTCCGTGAACGAGCCTCGCAACACACACATGCACACACATACAAAGAAAAAGAGAGAAAGAAAGAGGAGAGAAGTAAAAAGGGAGAAAAGAAAAAAGAAACGGGCGCGTTCGGCGGCGGAAATTCGTGGCCAATGCGACCGTACCTCCTGGCAACGGAAAGTCGTCCGGCGCGATCGGGAAATCCCGGCGTTATCGACTAAAGGTATCAAATGAGCCGAAAACGTGACGAGAACATTGTCACCGCTCGTATCCCGGTATCTTCGATAGATTCGCTTTTACGGCGAACGGAGGAAATCTCGCCGCCCGGAGGCCGACGCGACGAAGAGCGAGTGAAAGCTTTAAAATAGCGGGGAGACGCGTAAAAAATTTTGCAGCACATATCACCGCGCTACAGCTCTTTCATAACTCGTCCCCGCGCGACCCCGCGAGAGATCGCGCTTACGGGCTTGATAATCTGCGATTTATTATCGAGACCGAACTCTCATTTCATCCTCTGTCCCATTTGAGCGAAATCTCACTCATAAACTTGTACTTAATTATTTCAGAAGAAGACAGAGAGAGAGAGAGAGAGAGTTATCTACTTAATATTATTTATTTATTTATTTAGCAGGAAAATTCCTTTATATAAGAGAGGCTTGTTAAAGATGCCCGAAAACAGTTAAGAATAAATATATACCCGCATAAAAATGTTTACCTTATATTTTTACGAGCAAGGTTTAAACAGTGAAAATCTTTGGGAAAAGGTTCGGGTGACCAAGCAGAGTCTGTTTGTGTTCCCCACTCGTTAGAATCGCGTATTTAAAACATTACACTTCTAACCGGAATGCATAACCGTTTTGGGAAATCGAATCAGATCCCAAGGAATTTTCCACGCGGGTGCAAATAAGGCAAGTGATAACAACGATGATTAGATTTCCCTCCATATATCTTCAACCGCGGGATATTTTCGACGAGGTATTTTCCGCGGCTCGCCATGATATTTTCAGTACACCGACGTCGTTTAATCGCCGACTAGGTACGGCGAGCTTCTCTATCTATTATTTACCGTAACCGTGGCGCAGAGATTCGGCAGACGTTTTCATCGCCGCGAATCCAAACACTCACGGATAGGTATCGGTGGGTCGCGGTAAATCCTTCGGTACCGGCGCACGTGCACCGCGCCTCATTCTCAGTCTATAGCCTCATCGGAACTATCCATCTTGGAAATTGCCGAACCTTAGTAATCTAAAGTGCCGAAGGTTGCCTCGACCAACGTTGAGAAATAGGAACGCTTTACTCCAGATAGGCTTCCTCTCTCTCTCTCTCTCTCTCGCGTGTTTGCGAGCATTGACGACAGTGCAAATCAACCTGAACCCGCGATATTTTCGCGGAATGTGTACGACGCGAGCTCGAACATTCATTTGAATAAATCTATTCCTCGGCCTGCCCTTCCGCGTTTCTCCGTGGCCGAATCTTCGTCGTGTTTTATGCGATTTGGTCCCGCCGAATTATATACGTACGTCGCGAAATGACAGGAGAAATGTGCTAATTGCTCTTGAATAAAATATTCGTCATTTACATCGAATATTCGGCGCGTACGCGTACGCCCGAGGATCTTTTTAACACTGGAGTGGTCGTAACGTTTCCAATGAGAAAACCCGTTTTAGAAAGTAATATTTATTTATATGAAAATAACACTCATAGAGAATCTGATTTAAAATGGACGAGAACAGTTCCTAACTGATGCGCAGGGAAAAAGCCCTCGCGCCTGAAAATCAGCTGTCCATATAATACAACTGATATTTAATCACTACACCTAGTTTTTAATTGCGGGAGCTAATTTTTACGACTCTAGTTGTATATAGAAAAAAAGGAATTAGCTCCTACGGCTAGAAATGAAGTCTGGCAACTTTCACTATTTCATCGGTAATTCTCCTTTTCCGTGCAAAACCGATGCTTGTTAGTATTTTTCGGCAAATACATTTTAACGTAAATAGAAGACACCGCGCAACCCCACCGTAGGGTTAACGAGCGGATGTGTCTCGCCGAACAACGTTATCTGACAATATCTCACCGTGACAATCGAAATCCGGCGGTGCGCTGCTCGCAGCGAGAGAGAAAGAGAGAGATTTCGGTCGCGCGTATTCCCCGCAAAGTTATTATTATTTTAATGCCGTTCCGCCGTCTCATTCCCGAAGCTCGCGTGTAATAAAGAAAGGTTGTTCCGGGCGCGCATAAAAGAAAAATGTCGACTGTCAGTGGCAGTGCCAGTAATGCTGGGCGCGCATACCACTGCTCTCGCTACAAAGTATATGGTAATCCCAGATGCTGGGAAGATTGTCGTAGGGAAGCGTCTGGTATCTTTTGCCGGGCGCATGGAGATGACTGCAATATATTAGCGTAACGTCTGCGAGAATTTTCTACGATCTCACTACGTTACTGCACTTACCTTCCTCTACCCTCTTTAGACCTCACCGTCTGATAATGTTTTCGTGCATACACACACGCGCGCGCGGTTTCTCGGCTCCGCGATATATTTCTAAGCTCGGGGCGGATTACTCAACGTCGCGAGGAATTGGCCGTTCCTCCCGTCACCGGCGAGACACGCGTGTGTCGTCGCGAAAGTTAATTGATATTCCGCAGCGGCTCGTACAAGACACTTTCCGCTTGCACGTTTTGAATACGCGAGCACGCGGGGGAAAAGTCAGTGTCTCATTAGTTTGCGACGTGTATTTCGCTACGAGCGAGGAATAAGAATCACCTCCGCTCTAGATATTTAATCATCTGTGGCGTTATGTGTTAATAGTAATTAATAGTAGGAAAATTCAATACGTTACATTCGTAATATAATTACGTTAATAATCGTCATTTTTTTCACCTCTTACACGGGGAAAAAGCATCGGCTCCCACAGCTGGAAACTAGCTATTCATACGATACAACGGAGTATTTAGTTGCCATCTTTAGCTGTGGCGGCTGATTTCTCTCCCGTGTTCAACTATAGTCATAAGAATTAGCCCCCACGGCCGAGAACTAGGTCTTGTAATGAAATTTCAGTCGTATCACATGGACGGCTACTTTTTAACCGTGGGGGCTAATTCTTTGTTGTGACAATAATTCCCTTCGCTCTCACTCCGGAGAGATTAGAAAAGCACAAGAAGCCGGGGAGGAAATTATGATAATTCAGATTATAATTACTTTCTCGTCGGAGTTTGATTGTATCGCCAACTAAAACGACACACAGGCGATACCGTGTGACTCCGCCGACTGAACCGTCGATCGCGACCGAACTTGCCGACTTCGTCCCTCGGCGAGCGAGCGCCTCGCGAAGTTCGCGAACTCTTCGCGAAGTTCTCTTCTGGCCAAGTTGTCGCGGTAATTATTCAGCCGCGCCGCTAATCCCTTTCGGCGGGCATTCTTTCGCAGCGTGCGAGATACGACATCCTGCCGCGCGTTTGGCTTTGACATCCTGCCGGCGGATGAGCTACTTTCTCGCGCACGTGCGCGCACATACAGGCGTATGCATACGTGCGGCCCGGGTACATAATGCAGTATGCAAATTTCCGAGGCCAACCAGCTCCCTGCGCCGCCTCCAGGTTCGCGCGCGCTACACTCACGCTTCTTCCGCGTTATTAACTCGGCCTAAGGTCCGCGACCCAGTTTTTACATCGTCGAACAAAAGAGCCAGCGGGGCTATTAAGATGCCGACGCCTCGGTGCTCCGCTGCAACTTTTGATGCACCCACACGCGGCCGAGCTTGTACACCGATAGATACCCGTCTCATCGTTCATTCGCTCACTCACCCGCTCGCCCATTCACTCGCTCTCGCTCACTTCGAGCGCAATTTAAGCTCTCGCCATCCGCTCGCGTAAACTCTTTCTCGCTATTCACGCGTTCCGCCCCCGATCGATTTTCCACTCGTCCGTTCTCGCTCCGACACTTATCACCAGAGCTGTTTACGTATAATTAATTACGGTTTTCTTTGTGCACAATCGAGAAAAGCCGCGTTACTTCACGGGGAACTTGATAAATACTCTTTCCTTCGCCCCCGTCGCCTTTGTCTCGCAATCCCTTTATCATCCCCCTTTATCTTTTTAGACGTGTCCGTGTTCCTCTTTACTAATTTTAATTACCTTACACCCTTTATATTTCGAGAGATTTTCCTCTCGAGCTTCCCTTTGATTTCGCGAGCTGTCTTTTCTTTGCCTTCTTCGCCCCCTTTGTTCACCTTTGCTATCTCTCTCTTCCTCTCTCCCCCACTCTTGATGATAAATCGTATTATCTCCGTTCGTCCACCATAAGTCGGAAAATACGTTTCCAAGGCGCGCGCGGATATGAAATCTTCACTCCGAGATCTCCGCGCTCCCGTGGACTCTTCTTTGAAGTTTGCAGGAACTGGTTCTTCAATCAGATGCTTTCTCTCTCTCTCTCTCTCTCTCTCTCTCTCTTTCTCTCTCTCGGGTTTTTGTAATAAATCATACTCCATCGATTCGCGAAATTCCATCCTGCCAGCCGAGCGTCCGTTTGTTTCTCACGGTAATTTCATTAGCGAATTAATACATTCCAAATCTCATTGATTATTTATGTTTGTCATACTTCCCCGGGCGCAATCGCGACTCTCGTTGACAAGGTGATTAAAATTGCAAGTATCAGTTTTCGTTAATTTACAACCTCCTCCAATAATAATTCGCCCGAAGATCCATAACTGCAATTTTAATTTAAAACCCCGGATATTGTGAAATTAATTAAGAGCGCTCTCTCTCTCTCTCTCTCTCGTTTCTTCCTTTTTATCCTTTTCTTCCTTTATTCGTTAGAACGGCAGAGCCGGTATTGTGTCCGATGTCTTCGCGATCCTCTCACACGACAAAGCCACACGAGAGTCGTACACACAAAAGTCACCCGCGTTGACTCGGCCGCACTTGTTCCGCTTCTTTGTGTCTATTTCGTTCTTCTATTTTATTTCGAATTTGTTTCTTTTGAGGGGTCCTGAGTTCGAATTCGGCGGATCCACTTGTTCCGCGCTTCCTATCATTCGGAGTAACAAATAGCCATTGTAGCGTTAACCCGTTACGACGGCCAAATAGGTGTACTGTATTACCACGTCGAATATCATGATAAATTAAAGTTAATTTTCGCACAAACGCGAGAGCACTTACACTTATATTTTTCACACAATCGATACATACGTCGTTTGATTTTACATATAACTCCGAATATTATCATCCGTTCTCATTCTAATCGTTTGTCGGTTTGTGTGTTCTATTTTATTTATTTTACTTTGCCTGCTTGAAANGGGGGGGGGGGGGAGCCTACTGAGGTAAATCCAAATTTCTGATTGACGGGGTCTCATTCATCATTAAGCGCCTCAGAAACTGGCCACGTGTAGTCGGCTCTATTTTCAGTTCGCCTCCCACATCGCCTTCGCTTTCTCGGTTTTCCCCGGCCGCCTCGCACCACCGCGCCTCCCTTTATTTTTGTAATATTTTTTTCAGTCTGACGTAACTTGCTACACACGTGTGCGTCGCATATTCCCTCGCGACGGACAATATTGGGGATCCTCTTTCAACAACGGATACGCCTCACTATATCAGCTCTCTCGCGTGCATTTTCCACCTCTCTGCTCGCGCCCGAGAGCCCTTCTTTTCCCGTTTTTCTTTTTTTCGTATTCGTATTTGATCCTTGCGAAAACAAGAGCATTTCAAATATTGTCCTTGTTACGACAATTTTGTCGGGAGTCCCGTCGGCAGCGACTCCGAACGTAAGCGCGGTCTGCAGAATTTCAGACAATAATAACTGTAAACGGAAAAAAAGAATTATCGTGGCACACACACACACGCATACGAGTGATCCAATTTGCATGTTCTAAATTTTACGTGATTCCGCATCTGCGGATCTATCTCATTCGAATTGATCCTTTTCTGAAGAGCTAATTCTTCCTCTCTGCCTCTCTCTCTTTCTCCCTCTCGAACCCTCGAACCTCCGTTTGAATTTTATTCATCAATTTTTCAATTAAGCGCCCCATTGTTATGTTTCACTTGACTCGATTATTTTTCTCGCTCCCTTATCTCGCTCCTGTTCGACGGCCCCGGTTGTTGCGAGGGACGACACAACGGGAATCCTCGTTTCGAAACTCAATACCTTATCTCTCTCTCTCTCTCTCTTTCTGCACCTTCTTGCGCCATAAAGCCACGCGAAAGTCATTCAGTTCCTCACACGATCGTAACCCCACGTGTTCGCGCCCGTGGTGCTCTCTTCCAGTTTATTCTCCCCGTCTTTTCCTTTGATTGCCGTGTCACCTCCTTATCTCCCGCTCGTTTCCCGTGCGACCCTTTCACTGTTCTTCGCGTCTCTTATTATCGTAAAAGACCCCGTATCCCGCGCTGCCGTAGAAAAATATTTTTGTTCCTGTTGGAGGGGGTTGCGACCGATCGCGTCGCAAGTGATAAATCTCAAGATAGCCCGGGGAGATAGCGGGAGGGGTGGTGCATTTTTAAAAAGTTACTTAAGATACGCGTGCGCTTCGGAGATGCATCGAACGCGATTGATGTTCTTCAATAAATAATATTATCGCGCTGATTGATGCAATGCTACAACGATGCAATGGAACACGTTTGGAAAGAATCGATAGCAAAAATTAGAATAATCTGACGGTATTCTGTTTTTTTATAAAAATTCCTGATATGAAAACAAGTATATATGAATGTTTTCTATGAGTGACGAAGTTGCCATCTTTCTGTTATGCACGGAGAAAATGTTATAGTAAAAATTATTGCAAAATTTTAGGATGCTGGACCACGTCGGAATTATGACTGAAATTATGATGTGAGTTGTAATCTTCAGAATTATGTACAATGAAATATACTAAAGATTAAAATACACATTATAATTTCAGTTATAATTCCGGTACGGCCCAGCATTACAAAATTTTGTGGTACCGCAATATTCTCTTCATATGTATGATGTTTAGTATTTTACGTCGTAATGTAGATGCGATAATCATAAAATACATGCATTAATCTCTGTGACTTTTTCGAAAGGAAAATAACGTTGTTTTACAAATGTCATCAGTATGATAACTTGCGACGCAAAATAATGTAATTCTTATGCAGTCGACCTAAGATACTCGACTGAACATCAATTTTTCACTGTTCCTCGTTTGGTTAGTAATATTTTCCGAGTCTCCCTTCCCCTCTCTCCGTCCTTTTCTATTCCTTTTCCTCTCTTTCTCCCTCGACTTGCGTTTAATCCGCTACGTTTCTTATCTTCGCCAAGCCTAATTTCATTTTTTATGCTTTTCCCCCGCGGCGAACAGCAGTAAACGCTGCGCCCCTCTTTACTCTAGTGGTTTCATTTCCCCCGCATTTGTCGACCCTCTCGCTTCGCTTTACCTCGCCGCGTCTTGGATTGTTGACCCACCTTCAGGCGATTCTCATCGAGAGGAAAACAAACGAGCCACTTCATTCGTGATTTTGCGGCGAAGGATTTTATTGGCGTCGCGGTTTAAACCGATATTTCCGCGCTCGCGTCGACACTTTCGAGGATACATAAAAGTGATGTATTTCCTTACAATATTTGCCCGCTGGAGTCCTCTCCAGAGGGTGTGCTTTGAAGGAGTGCCGCTTCGTCGTCATTTTCGCCCCGAGTTTACGCGGGATATTCGGGGAGAGAAATGTTTTTAATTATTATAATGTACACGAGGGGAAAGAAGTGACGTCCCCCTTTCTTCCTTTTGTTTCAGGTAAGACAGAGAGAGGAGTTACGTTGGATAAATTATGGACGTCGGGCTCCATCGAGCCTCCCTCAACTTCTTTCCGTCATACTCGATAACTCGGCGCACCGATGCGCGAACGCCGACAATCTGCGAGAAGAGTGCTCGCGCCGCTCGTGAATCCTTTATAACGCCCTTGATCAATTTCGCCGCGGAGAAGTAATTGCAGCGAATCCCAGCCGGGAGGATGATTATCAAATAATCCTCCTTGGAAGATTATCGGCGAGATCGACGCGCGTAACTCTTAGCCATTTATTGCGATCGGATCCCGCAGTTTAGCGCAAGTGCAAACTCGGGCTATATCTCTCATTTGTTTCGTTCGTAAATGTGCGCCGCGGGAATATCTCCCGCTTCCTTCGCGCATACGCCGAGAAAGAAGTCGCATTTATATACCAGGTGAGCTGCCCTCGAGCTTATTTATCTCGAGAATGTTCAGAAGGATCGATAAGTTCCAAGGAGGTAAGGAATTAAAGAATCGGAGGAGTCTTCCGGCGTGCAAACTGAGGTAAAAATCCTCGTCGCGAATTATGCCGCGGAGTTTACGGCGTCAAAGCGATATTTGTCAAGCGGGGAAAGATATAAAGTTTATCGTGTGCACACACGAACTGTAATTACAAGTAGCTAATTTGCTGCGAAGTACACGTATTTACCGTAATGGAGTGCTAAATGTTTCAATTACCCGAGTCCGTCATGCGTTAATACATCGTGGCGGTGAAATTCGTGTTATCATTTTATGCGATCGGCCCATCGTCGCCAAAACAGATTGCACGTTTCGTCGGCAAACGATCGGCCGAACGTCGGGCCGATTCGAGCCGCGTATTTTCCTCTCATTTCGAACGAGCCGGGCGCACACTGTTTGAGGAAACATGAAGAATTTCACTTCTGTTCCTTTGTGAAAAGCTTCGTGACGTTTTATGAATATCTAAACAAGTCTAAGACTGAGTCTAAAGTAAATCAGTTAGATTCTATGTGTCGTGTAACCTTTCTTGTTCCCCAAAATTCAAATTTTACTTTTCATCGGTTTTCACTGTAAAGTCAGTATTTTTAGTCTCTTAGAGAAATAGTGTTTAATAGATAAACAGTTTAATTTTTGACGTATAAATTATTTGGAAAAGGCTCACTTTTCATGCGATTTTTCTAAAGCCAACTCATTATTTCCTTATCTTTTCGAGAGCGAAACTCGCTTTTCTAACTACTTTCGACAGCTAAACCGCTCTCACGTCTGACGAAGCAGAAAGGACCTTCGATACGTCAATATCGAGCTGATTTATCGTAATATTCGTCACGATTTATATCGGAGCATTCTCTCTCGGCGGTAAAGTTTCATGTCGAGCTGAAGCAATTATTATTATCAGACGTTACGATCCTCCCGAGACACATCATTAGCATCGACTGACACCGCTGTTTCTCTTGACAATCCAAATAGAAGCTACACCCGTGCCGGGATTGCACTTCGCCATCCATTAGTCTTTCGGTTTACCGTCGTTATCCTACGTAATCAATAGCGAGATACGGTATCGCCGTTGTCTGCGCGATTGTAGCTCCATAACGCGAAACGGAATCCCGGTAAGAAAAGCTCGCGACGTCGTCTCAAGACTGACGAGCAGTCGTCTTTCTCGTCGGGGGACGACAATCGGGAAGGGGCCATGACCGGTATGGCTATATTGTTACAGGCTTTTTGCGGGCAACGCGAGCGAGATTATAGCGACGGGGTCTGCGATTTATTTCCGGTACGCGACGCATCTCTCGCCCCGGTATACGTCGAGCCGACAGTTCCACTTCTCGTTTCCTTCCTCCGCTCTCACTCACCCCTCATCCTCGCTCGCGTTTTTCTCTCTTCCTCTCGTTCCTTTTTTTCTTCACCGGTATTCGTTTCTTCTCGCGGAGTCGAGGGGGGGGGGGGGGAAACGCACGGCAAAGGCGGCTGCGATCTATCGGCGCCATTCGTCAGATCGACAGCGCACAGCTTCCGGCGACAAGATTCGGGCCAGCGCTTCACTGATCGTCCGGAGTGACTGGAAACCGAAATGGATTTTCCCGGGAATACCCGGTGCATCTTGTATCCGAAATAATATAAACGACGAAGCGGCGGGGTGCGCGCGGCATTTCGTTCCCCGCTATCCTCGTAAATTTATTTCAAGAAAGTCGGACTTGGCGCGCGCGAAAGAGAGAGACCGGTATAATTGAATGTAAAAATTCTTGCTAGCGAAAATAGAAATTTCTATTTCAATCTCGCAAATTCCCTCGAACTCCTGAGGCGTGTGCTATTATGCGTCGCGCTCCGTTCGCTTTGTCCTTCCGCATTTTAAAGAACCACGTCTGAAAGAGAGAGGGGGAGGAGATTCAAATTAATTAATTTTAAGAGTAATCTTTCCGGAGCGAGCGAAGAGAGGGGGTAGTACGCGCGCTCAAAGATAAAAGTGCCGGCGCTTAATTACAAAGCGTAAAAGAAAGCGATTTATCGAACGAGGCAGTTTCTTGCCTATTTTCAGTTAAGCGGTAAATCACAGCGTGCGCGCCTTTATGCGAGCTTTATTATAAGATTCAAGAGTTAACCGCCTCCACCGGCCGCGTTCCCTCCGATTCTATTAGTTCTCTTTTTTTCTTTCTCTCACCGTGCCGCAGCTTTCTTATCTTCGATGAAGCGGACTACGTGAGACACGTGAGATTTATTCCCGTACTTGGTACGCTTAATCTCTTCCGGTTTGACTCCGCTTGCCAGACGCCGCGTCGTTACCGCGGACGGATATATCAGCGAAGATAGACACTTTCCTACCGCGGTGGTACGGAATTATCGCGCTCGCGCGAGATGTTATCGCTACGCACGCTCCTCGTCGTCGGAGAAATCCAACCTCTCTATCCCCGCGGAACGGGAAAAATGCAGGTGCGATGTCGCCTCCTCCACTCCGCTCGTTTCAGCGAGCTCTCGCGCATTCCCGTGACGCGCGCGCGTACGTTGACCCGCGAAATGCACGCGCGCCAACATATATTACATATACCTATAACTATACATATTCGTGCGAGAAGCCGAGAGAGAGAGAGAGAGCCGGCGGAGTGCACGCGTTTACATACGTCGACGATGTGTAAACGGCTTAAGCTATTACATCGGCAGCGGCCAGTCGGCACGTACGTCAGTTAATTCGCCTGTATCGCGGTATATGATCCTAGAATTTACATAGATCTCTCTCTCTCTCGCTCTTGTAACGTACGGTTCACGTAAGTGCGTGCAAGTGTGGTGTACTTGGATGCCCCTCCCGCAGCGGCCACTCGCGTGTGAATGGACGCATAGATAATTATTATTATGAAGCATTTCCCGAGAGAGAGAGAGAGAGAGTATCGCTTTAAAGGGGATCTCACGAATCCGAAGCCTCCTCACCTGGTGTAATCACCTGAAAGCGCGCCCATTGGCAGAGGACCGTTAGTGATCGCGATCGCGGTCATTTGTTGCCGCTCGACCGCCCCGAAGCCCCACCTTGCGAACGCGTGTGAATACCCGAGTATCTCCCCCGAAAGGCGGCAGATATATCGCGAGGTTAATTAACGTTTATGCCACGCGGCTTGAATCGCTTGGGATAATCGGGACGCGAAGCTCGACATGTCGGGTCCGCGCTCTCTCTCTCTCTCTCTCACCCCTCTCTCTACATCTCCGCGATATTCAACGTCCTCGTGGAACGTATCCCGGGCCCTCAGACGTTGCGACTTGTAACGCCGAGATAGAGCCCGGGATTATTTATTTAGCGCGCGTGCGAGCTCTCTCGCCCTTCGCTGAATTTTCGACGAAACCTCTCCTCGTGCTCCTCCGGCTCGTGTACACGCGAATCGTGAATGCGTGTGCCCACGTGTGTGTGTGTGAGAGAGAGACAGCATCTCTTAGGACGGCTGGAAAATAAAACTGGGTTACACCGCGCGCTCCGTGAAATCTCCACGCGCGCGACTCCCGGATTTAGATTCCAACCTCCCCTCTTCGTCTTTCCCTCCGGCCGGCGGCCCGGATCCCCGCTTTACTCCTTGTACTCCTCGGTGCCGCTTCTCTCGCGCGCTCTGCGATTCGAATCACGATTAAGATTGGATTTAATTCGAAATAATTGTCGCACAGAGCTACGCGCGCATTTGCATAATCGTCCGAGCGTCGAAAACTGATACGGCAATCTGGCCTTAATGACGCGTCGCGTCGATATTTCTGGCACGTCCCCCCCCCCCC
>NW_014555972.1:5627011-5652635 GCF_001313825.1 Dinoponera quadriceps | reverse complement strand
CCCCCCCCCCCTGCTCTCCCCGTATCGTTTTACGTGATCCAAAAATTTACATCTGCGGAACGTGCGGCCTTATCGCGCGGCCGATCTCTCCCGTGTGTACTCGCGTGTGAATACGCGCGCGGGTAATGGGATGAGGGAGGGAGGCATACGTCGTTTAAAGGCGATACGGAGCGACGCGGTGGATTAGAATTAACTGGTCCGCGGGTGACGGCTTTTACGGCCTGCCGTCGGATTTCCCGGGTATCCGTCGCGTTTACGTTTACGCGTCAGTAAAATCGGATCGTTGGATCCTGCGGAATTTCGACCGCCGCACGGCGACTGCCGTCGTCATCTCGTACTCTCGCGAATTACCACCCAGGTGCGAAGAAATTCACGAAGTGAATTCGTGACGCGAGAAGCTGTACACGCTCGGTCGAGCGTGTGCGCGCGTGCAACCGAGTCCCGCAAATATACAATTTACGTGACGCCGTTGAATCATGCATAACGATGTTGAATTATCGGCACGTGTATACGTACGTACGTCCCGTCATCGACCGCGTGTATTTTTATTCTACATTTTTGAAACCTCTCGGAATCGTTGGATTCAGAATTTCCAAGCAACGTCGATCCGTAATATTTGCTCTGCGCAGAAACCGCACGCCGAGATCTACGTACGTCGTTAAACGCAAAAATCCAATATTTTCAACCGCTCACGGCGGCGGTACAGCGACAAAACACGGCCGGCCTTTCTCTTTTGTGAAGCAACTTTACGTAAAAAAAAAAAAAAAAAAGAGGGAGAGAAATTTGGTCGTATGGGGAATATCGCTGAATGATACGGAAGAAGCTCGGCAAAGAAAAATCGCTAACTGCTACCCGAAGAGAATATATTTTATGCTGAAAGAAGGACGTGTGTTTCTCTTCTGTTATTTCATGTCACGAATTTACAAACTGTTTCTCTCTCTCTCTCTCTCTCTCTCTCTTTTCGTATATTCAGTTGATTTTGAGACTACCGTGTTGTTATAACCTTCGGGAACAAATTCTCGAATAAACCGCAACGGGCAACGATATCGCAAAATACACGTGTATTCGAAAAATGCGGGTCGCGCGCGCGTTTCGCGGCTAGAAAAAAAGCAGCATCTTTATTTCACGTATTACACATACAGGATGTCCGAAACTAACAATCTTCGCGAGGGCGCGGAACGGATTGAGATAAAGCAAACAGTCCATTTTGCGTGTCGTTTGCAACATGGTAGAAGACTTTTTTGTTCGAACCCCACTCCGCGTCCACACGAAGATCCTCCCTGTTGGTCCGAGACACCCTGTGTACATATACAACGTTGCACCATATGTACTCTACAAGCCGCGCATTTCGACATATCGGATCGGGCATCCGCAATCTCGTTATTCCGCGCCGCGCGACTTTGCCGGGAACTCGCTGTGTATATATAATGATCGGTTTTGAGAATATCACGGTGAGACGTCACAGTCCTCGGGATAACGTGGTGGTATCCGTGTTGACTTGGCGAGCACTCAAGTTGTTAGTTTGGCCTCTCGAGTTCAGTAATCCCTGCGTCTGCTTGTCCTTTACGGAATGTAGCTACGTGGCACGCGCGTGCAAGTGCACGTGCTGCTAGCGGCGGCAGGATCGCGTTTGAAGAGGAGCGGCGCATAGTGCGCTTTAATAGAGCACCACTCCAGAATGCACTGTCGAGAGCTTGAGAAACTAAAGTTAATTGGATTACAGCGAGATAAGCAGCTCCTCGTCAGCTCTCTCTCTCTCTGTGTTTCATTCCTTCTCTTTTTCATATTTTACCTTGTTAAGGCACTCATAGAGTCAAGTCGTTGAAAACGAGCGCCTTCGCGAATTCGAAATAACGAGACAACTCATCCCCGCTCGGCCGGTACGCGCGCATTATCCCGATAATAACGCGAATTTTTGCGACCGACGCTAACGTAATCGCGGCCACGATCGAATGAAATAATTCGGCAGGGCGCGCACGCCAAATTGTATCATACGTTAATTACGTAATACGATATTTTCAGCGACAATTATCGCGATCGCGTGCAAGCCGGTAATTTCATTACTGCGATTTTAACCGCTATATCCTTTCCTCGTTTATTTGGCGTATTGCGTACAAATGAGAGATATCAGTGGCCGCGCGAGTGGGGTTTCATATCGGCCGCGTTAACGGTTTCGAAACGAGCATTCTTTCGTAAGGCGAACGCCGCCGTTCTTCGCGTGGCTCGTATTTTGTCGGATACGGGCGTTAATTCTGTGTATATGAATCTCACTTAAGTTACTTAAGTTATCGTCCACATCAGATTCTTCGATTTAACGCACGGGAAGAAAGGAATTAGCTTAGTCCGTATAATACAACTGAAATTTGGTTGTCAGACCTTTTTTTTCAGCTGTGGCAATTAAATACAAAAAGAAGTAGCTGAATTAATTAAATTTCAATTGTGTCCTACGAACAATTAATTTTTACCCGTGGGAGCTAATTTTTAGCCGCGGGACTGCTATTTCTTTTTTCCCGTGCGGTTAATAAACATGCGGAGGAAAACATTTTTTCCTCTTCCCACTCCTTTTTCTCAGTCTCTTTATTATTCTTTTCTATCGCCATCAGAAACTTCGAGGAGCATTAAAGAGTCAAAAGGGATGGAAGAATGAGTTGCAAGACTTGTCGCCAACTGTCGTTATGTATTCCCATCGTGTATCGCGTCCTGGAAGGTTTTTAGTCGTTCTCGCGGTTCTTAGTCGTCATCTTAATTAGATACTCAATGATTCCGCACGAAAAAGTACGAGTCACTCGGAACACGCAACGTTAATTAACGATTGCACGTTAACCGATGACGATCGTCGAATGTTGCAACGATCGTACAATCTGATCATCTCGACAATCCGAAATACTTTCAGAACCTTAACCGTGATTTCTCGGTCACTAAGTATACGGCTTAATTGACGGGAGGGGACTCTGTTTACCTGCCGATTTTTTTCATGTGTTTAGCGATGAATGGCGACGGTCGGCGATGGAGGGGGAACGGCTTTACCTATGTTGTCACTCATTGTTTTAGTATTTTCGTGTTACGCGTACTTGAGACCGCGTCATTACGTCTTGAGCAGCGCGGAGCTGCACCGTATCGGCGACTCCCGTCAAACATTTCGTCGATTATTGAAACATTGAATCGGGTTCTCGTCAGCATCGCATTATTTAACTCGTATCTTCGATCGTATCTACGCGAGTGTCAGTGCCACAGCGAAGCAGCCGGGATCGGGCGGCCAAGGTAGAGGACGCCGGCAGCAATACATCATTTATTTCAAGGTATGTCCGATTATTCATTGCACAGGCTGTTTCCGATTCCAACGGACATCTGACGAACTCGCCGAGAATAAATAGTTATCCCGAGTCGAAACTTAGAATCTATTCTAAGGCCGGCATTCACAGTTCATCATTGATGAATAAATAATTGTAACTTCATGAATCTTTGATTATTCGTTAGCATCGTAGTATTCATATAACTTTCATACTGCACGAAATATCGATCCAGACAGCCAATAACAGTCCATAGATACGAATCCGCAATTAATTATGCGCTCAAAGATCGTAAATAATTTACAACCGCGAATACCGGCCTAAATCTCACAAGTATTGAATTTGGTTCCTCTGATAAAACTGATTTCTCCAATATTTCTGCGAAACGCGAGTTTTTTTTTTCTCAACGTAAGTCTGTCGACGGCATTTCTCTCGTTCAGTTTTCTTATTGTGTCGGAACCAAATTTAAATCCTTGTTGTTGTCTACATAACGACTAACTTTGCCTTTACAGCTCATCCCTTTGTAGCTCATTTAAGAGATACAAATCTCACCGGAAGATGCAACATAAAAAAATGAAAAGAATTATGAGTAAGTAAAGTGTTTGTCAGTTTATTCACTCATTAATCTTCCTTGACTCGCGTAATCTTTTAGTATACAAAGAGTCGTGCTCAGTTTGATTAATTTTTTAATAATGGAGTATACATAAGATTGTTTTTGACACGAACTTTATGCTTTCTAGTTAAAGTGCGCGCTTACGATAACGTGGGTTTATGAAATTTATGAGGTTATTAGGTTTCGGAAAAACACCGATTTTGTGTCTTGTCAGTCTGAGAGATTGATACACGAGTCAAGGAAGGTCGATCCCAGTATTTGCCCGTATGAATTATTTAATATTTGCTTATCACAATACTCTCTATCTGCAGTAGAGTATGTTACACAATATTAATACATTGCTTGTTGGAATTAAGAACAAATATGAAATATGCAGACAGAATTTCGTATTAAATAATTCTCGAATAAATATTTCTTCATACTACAATGAAGAAAACAGATGGTAAGTCAAACATTTGTAGAATTCAAGGTAGGTCAGTTGCTGCAGTGTTGTAACTTTTATCATTTCGACCGAATTTACAGTATTCATGTAGATTCAAAATTTCGACTCGAGGATCCAATTTTATCGGGAGTATTAATTTGTTGATTCGTGTAGTTTTATACATAACGAGTTGCACGCTTTGACTTTGTGAGTCTGGACGATGAAACGCGTTTCTCCGTGGGAATCGCATCAAAATAGAAATCTCGATTCTTTTAACAGATTAACACGTTGGATGCGGCTGTATATAGAAATCCGATTCCCGTGGCGGCATATTTTTTTTTTGCTTTAATTAACTCAAATATACTTAAAAACAACATGGCATAGAGAAAGAACGCGATCTAAAAATTGAGCCCGCACCTAACGTGTTAACTGGAAGTCACCGGTGATCGGCACTATAACATCACAAGACAAAGTAATACAAGTTGTTACTTTGCCTTTTGGTCGCTCTTCGCAATCACAACATATAACGAAATTTGCCAGGCATTGACAGAGGTATCTATTCTATATTCATAATCCCCAATAAAATAAACATTATTATTATTATTGTTATTAATTTACGTATAAAACATAATTTCTCTGTAATTTGCACATAACAAATCAGATATATAGTGAGCGGGGAAGCAATAAAACGTGATAGCAAATATGTACATCGCGGATTGTATTTATTCATCGGCATATATTTGCCAATTCAAATTTCAGTTGAGCGTTAAAATAGTCACTGGAAAATAACGTGGCAGCGGACGTGTTAATTCATATCTTGATTTTCATCTAATCGTAATCGCCGACTCTGCTCCAGCTGACGCACGTTTAAGACGCACGATTGTCACTTGCAGCGCTCGTTCGTTAGGACGCTGTATTTTAAAGTGAACAACGAAGTGTGCGAGGAAAAAGAGGGGAGCCCGCCTTGGATTAAATTGGCGCGCCCTTTGCGCCCCGCGCGTTCGGCAAAAAAATCGCGGGGAGCTTTGTTAATGCGTTTACGCTCTGTTCGATTGGCTAAATTTCACGAAGAAACTCCGGCTCGCTTAGAGGAGCTCTTTCATCCTTGACCGCCTCTCACGCTCTCGCGCGTGTGCTCGATCAATCGAAATAATTACGCTTTATTCGAACGTAAACGCTCGTATCCGCTCGTATCCTCGCGAGTGTGAATCCGAGACGGTCGGTCAAGCGTGACGGCGCGAGTCTACGAACTGCGAGAAACGCGATTTTCTGAAAGAAAAACCGCGGATCGGTGCATCGAGAGATTGAAAACGGACGCGATGCCGCGGCGAGAATCAACTTAAAATCGGAAACGAATGATCCGCGGTAATATTGACGGTTTTATACGCGGCCGCGTATCTCAGCCGGGTAAACAAAGAGATGTTTGCAAAGCGCGCGAAGACGACACGAATAGAAGGCAAATATTGTGAATGTGTGAGGGGAGGCTATCGGAAGCGTCGCGATGCTGCTGAATGAAACTCCGACGTTAGTCCAACTTGGCGATAAAACATTACGCTGCTTCTCGTGAGGCAGAAATAACATTGAAATCGAGCTCGGCTACTCCAGAGCAATTATGTAGCGGACATATTTGCCGCCATTTCAATCAGTTTAGGATTGGCGCGTAATGTTCGTATCAATTAATTGTTCATTATAGCAATCTATCCGATGCGATTATGATTAGACATTAGATCGGCATGTGTGCGCCGCAAATCCGGTAATGGAAATTAGTCCTCGGGTTTCCTCCGGCTAGTTATTACTTCTTCTTCTTCTTCTTTCTTTCTCCTCTTGCTTTTCTTCTAGCGGGCGAATAAAAAGAAGAAAAAATCGAACGACATTCCGATAATCGTTGACTCGCGGTGATATATCTCGCGCGAATCGTCCTTCCTTTCGTTTCTTCTCGCCTTTTTTTTTCTTCAGATCGGAGCGAAGAAAATCAGGATGGGGAGGTTATTAATCACAGGAAATTACTCTCTCGCGATCTCTCGATGGTGCCGTGGGTGTCGATAGGGTTTGTACTCGGCGATTTCGCGGAAAGAATGAGCGGAACGAGATGAAGGGGGTGGCAAATGGAGGGGAAGAAACGCGAACTCCCGGAATAGTAACAGCCACTAAATTAGATCGGGGGACGTCCTGAATGAGAAATCGTCATTTTCGTCTTATTCATCCAAGTTCTTCAGATTTTACTCGCGATCACAGGCACACGTGACGATGCCTTTGTTACAATAAGAATGTTTCTTTACTCGGTATCTGCAAGCGGAAAGTACACAGAAAAGAATAGTACACGGAAATGAAACTGTTTTATCAATAGATGTGTGTGTATGTGTCAATAGCATACCATAATTGGAATAAATCTTCTCGACTTAATAACAATATTATTGATATTATTGATTCCAATATTGGAGTTATTAAAACAATGATGATGACCAACGATGTATGACGTATTTAATAATAATATCGCTATTGAAGCAAAAAGATTTACTCTCTCTCTTCTCAATTATTTCGATACAGACACCAATTTTATTGGTACAACAGCACTTAAAATAAATAAATAAAAATCTCTCTATAATCTTCAGTCAAAAATATGTATTAGGGGCCATTAAGAGCCAAAGCACGGATGAGAATAATCCTATTTACGATAAAAATCAATAAGCTTAAATTACTCATACATGGTCAACAAAGTCCATACGTTTCGGTTCGGACATATGTATTTTTCGACGTAATGGACCATACAAAGATAAATTTTCCACTTTATTCATTTTGTTACTTTTCTCATTTATAAAATGTACGCTACAATTATTCTATTTTACATTTACTTTTCGCCGATAATTTGCGTGTCCGCTCGTTTCAGTCTATTTTTCTCCTTACTAATCTCTTATTCTTTTACCCCCTTTTTCACGTATCAAATAGGTTTACCTCCCGTTAACGATGAATAAATAAAGAAATACATTTTTCACGACACTGCGTAACAATTGTCGAATACAACTGCCGTTGTATCGCGCAATAATGATTAGACGCAGCATATCGGAATATATCATTGTATTATCTCGTTCAAGCCGCGAACTCAACTACCTTAATCGACGTCGCCCCGGAAGTGAGCCGTTACTAGTTGCCCCGAGATCGCCCTTCTCTTCACCGTCGCGCGCTACGGAGGAATGCGTAGGAGAGAAGCTGGCAGGACGACGCACCCTGATTGGATTATTTACCCTCCGTCGTGCAGGGCACTTGTATAACATGCACCTCCTGGAAAAGCTGCGGCTCCTCATTTCCGGCGGAATTTCAACGATAACTGCTCCGAAAACGAGCGACGCTGCACCGACGAGAACGTCGTGGCGAAAATGACCCCAATCTTCGCGGCGCATCTTTCAGGATCCCTGCGTCGCGACACGGCGCCGCCGTCGTTATCCGCCGAGATGAGCGTGTAATTCCACGACGACGACCCGCGTGTGATCGCGACGAACGCTCGCTCTCGCGGTACTTTCTCCAGAGCCAATCTCCACGGAGATTCGTAGGTTCTTCGAGGAGAGCGAGAGAGAAAGTTATTCGTGGTGTATTGAAACGTGTCGCGCGAACGGAGAATGTTAACTTCTGCCAATGAGGGGCTGCTTTTTCAAGGGCCACCGACCGTCCACTCAGTGTTACGGCAAAATCGTTGACAAACAGTATTTATTAATTCGACCGTGAATATTAATTACTGGTAAACGCTGTTGTTATGCTAACGCCTCTGTCATAATTATCTCGATCGATCGACCGATTAATATCGACGATTTTGCGGTTATCTAAATACCCCGAATCAACTCTTGCCGCTTGGTCAGGCGATGCATATCATATCCCAGTTGTAAATCGCCAAATATGTTATTCAACGAGCCGTAACGATTCTGCCATGGTCGAACGGGTGAACGTAAACGTGTATCCGCGCTCTCGATGATCAGAATAAACGCTGATCGCGCCGCGAGCATTTATTATACGGGCTTGACTAATATAAGCTTGTTCCGTGTCCCAAAAGGGAGAGAAAGAGGGAGGGAGAAGTCAAATAGCAAAGAAAGAGGAGAAGAAAGAAGATAAGTAGGTAGATAAAGCATTTACTAACATTTTAGAACAAGCCCTCCTAAAAACATTTGATACAATAATGATACGATAATATTATAATAAGTTACAGCAATGAAAATTATTGTATAAAAGAAAGAGAAAAAAGGAAAAAGTTAGAATTTATTCAACCCAAGAGGGTAAAAACACCAACGAGCATACAATAGTGAGGATACAACACGCGATTGTTAGTAAATTTAACGTAACGAGGTAATACGTTGAAATATGAAAGAAGTGGATGAAAAAGAACAGATGATAGGAAAGTAATGATCGGTCTATTAGCGCATATTTAAAGTAACGTATAGAACGCGTTAAACATAGTAGGGAAGAAAAATAAAAAATAAAAATAAATGAAAAAAGAGAGAAAGGGGGAGAGAGACAGAATCCGTAGAGTTAGTAGTCCCAGAGACGCGCGCGCGTAATGAAATTAAGCCGCGCGCGGCGAGTGCGTCGCGATATCCGGGGACGATTTTTCATAATTTGCCGATGAAAAACGGCCCGGCGACATGAAGCCCGGCGTTCCCGCGGGTACTTTCTCGCCTGATTTAGCCGGCTCGCATTAACGATGTATTAACGACCCGGCGCGCGTTCTCCCGAATCGCTCGCCTCCTCGTATCGGCACGATAAATCAATTATGATAATTGGCTGGCAATAAATCGCTTATTACTTTAACGAATCGTTATCGCGCGTAATGCCGGTCGTTATTGGGACCGGCGATATGCGCGAGACGCGGGACTACCACCGGTGAGCGCGTGTGTGTGTCTGTGTATCCTCCACGTGTGTTCCGTCGTGCGTGAACGAGCTCGGGGTTTTTGCTAAATGGAAATACGCACGGACGAACGTGCGCCAGCTGGTCGAGCATTAACCGACTGTAAAAATAATTTCGAGCCTCTTCACTACCGTTGCCACCCCCCGGGTCTTCTCCCCATTTCTCTCTCTCTCTCTCTCTCTCTCTTCATTTTCCCCGATACCGAGGCGATGTGCGAAAAATTTTGTGACACGTTCTGTAATAACGAAGCGCCACGGCTGCACAAATCGTCCGCGATAAAACCGGCGACTTTATTAATCCGCCGTGCGCGCGCGCATAAGTATTTGCGTTGACAATATTTGTCAACGATAATGAAAGCTCACGGCGATGCACGCGATAGGTTCAGTCCCGTCGGTGCGCTTAATGGATCGGGAAGAGTGTTATTCCAGGCGTGTTTTTTTTTTTTTCGCCAACGGCCGTTCTATCGGCGGCGGTGGCGTTGCGAAACTCGTCCATCGTGAAATGGAAATTGCGCCGAGTCGCGGGCGCTCACGAAACGCCGACGATGGGAGATCGCGCGCGAACGATGTTTTAATTATGTTCGGAGAGTTCTCTCCATAAACCGGCGGGAAACAGCGGCGTGCGTCTCTCTCTCTCTCCCTGCGCGGAGTCTTGCAAGAGTTAATGCCATTTTATTCGCCGTGGCTGCATTTATATAATTGCGTTTGTATTTGACTAGTGTATCCGACTCACGGAATCTCATGGGGCTTCGCCGTTCTCCGGGGGAGGAAGCTCGCTCGCGAAAGCGGAACACCGTGGCGGGCGCCCGAAGTGAGAGAGATGGCTTCCGCGGAAACGATAGGAAGGCAAACTACTGTTTAACAGCATAATCTTATAAATTGTAACGCGATTACGCTCGCCTGCGCGCGGAGCTGTGTCTCGGCGCGACGCTCTCTTGCCTTTCTCGTCTCGACAACCGGCGCTCTTCTCTCTATCGCTCTCTCGTTGCGAGAGCCGGGTTGTTTGGCGCGGTTACTGCCCGAACGAAGGAGATCTTGCCGCTTTGTCGCGGCTTGCGAAGCGACGAGCGTCATGAGCCGCTCTCGCCCCTTCTCTCCCCTCCCCGTGAGTGGTTTTACATAATGCATGATCCAAACAAATAGTGCGGTAAAAAGAAACATTTTCGCGGCACCTCCAGCCGAGCCCGGGAACGCGGCTTGCACCGCTGCGAGATTCGAGCTGCATTTAGATTGTCGACAGTTGACCCCCGACTGGAGTTACCGCACTCTTTTAAGGATTAATCATCGCCAGTTTTGGGCGGATCAGTCTGAGAGTGGACAATCAAACGCGTTCTGGTTTAATTCAAATTTGATTCTTATGATCAGAGATTCCCTTTCCTTCGACCAAAACGTGTTTAGTTGTTCACTTTCAAGCTCACCCGACTAAACTGATTTCTCCAGTGCGCGTATGCTTTTCGAGACGTGCCAAAACAGCGTACTTTTATTTTTTACGCACGGCAGCCAGATGTACTTTTTTCCGATGCAGGTCGGAACGCAGACGATGGTCGAATAAGAGAGTTTGTTTTTGAAAAATAACTTCTCTCATTTCAGTTCTCTCCACCGTAATCTCATCAGTGATCTCTCGGACGCAGCATCGGTTGCGTCCCAAAGCGCATGAAGAAAAAAGTGTTCAAACAGAAACAGAAAACTTGAATAATACCTTCCACTGCCGGTTGACACAAGAAAATACTGAGCGGTCATTTTTAACTGTTTCTAATTTATAGATTAATACCTGATTTCTTGTGCAAGGGATGGGATTCTGAAGTTTTATTATTTTCATTTGTCATTTGATAAAAGAAATGATTGATGGAAAATCGTAAAATTTCAAAATTCTATCTTTTACATAAGAAATAAGATATTAATTTGAAAAATGGGATTGATCAGAAAACTGTTAAGATATTTCGGCTTAGCCGCATCGAATCTACACATTTTTGCATTATGACTGTTGATTTTTTTTTTTTAAGAAAAATCAATAACTCAAACACCTCGAACGCGACAGTAACAGCGCATATATTGCATTCACCGTGTATGTATTACCGTTGCACTTAATGTGACTGAATTGCCAATTTTTCTTAAAATCAACAATCGTGATACAAAAATATGTAGATACGATAGGCCGAAGGTAAAAATACCCTAACAGGAAATGAAAGATGTCATTGAAAACACGCGCAGATGTCTGTGTTTAGAATCCTGTGTTGAAAATCCCTAGTGACTCTCGATCTAGTAAGTGTCTAGAGATTGTGTACTCTTTTCTTATGATCCAGGGATATTAACTCGATCCCTGACGCGGTCCCAGACAAGCTGAACTGGACTCAACCGGCGCAACAATATCTCCCGGTGATATCGCGTGACAACATTGTTCGGGCTTATCGCGGCGTTGCACGGACTCGAGGCTCTTCTATTGCCGGCGACGTGAGTCGACGCCAAATTTTTTCCTCCCTTTCTATCTTTTTTTTCGTCACGGTTATTTATTCCGCATACATAATCCGCCTTTATTCCCCCGTCTATTTTCTCGCCCACGCGACGACCGTCGAAAAAAAAAGAGAGGAAAAAAGGATTCCACTCGAACAAAGCCGCGTCGGGGTTCGCGGGCGCGCAGGGAAACGCGTCGGGGGAAGCTCCGGTGACGAGGGTTGCGACTCTCGGATGGTCGAGATTTGTTTCTCCTTAACGCGTCGCTTGGCGGACCGCGGAGCTTTTTATTTGTCCTTTTCCGTTCCCCCTTTTTTTTGCCTCAACGAGGGTAACTGAAAAACGAGAGGGACACCGGACGCCGGAGATGTAAAGTCCCATTTTTGCTCGCGCGCGGGTTGCGCTCGAGGGGGAAAAACCCCACGTCCGGAAGCGGTGCCGTCGGGCCGATTGCGGAGAGGCAACGGGAATGGAAGGGAGCTCGACCCGCGCTCGAGTCAACTGGTTGACCATTTGATGACACAGCAGCTCGTGTGCCTCTACTTTTCCCAATAAACACGATTTCACGAAGGACGCGCGAAGAAGCGGTCTGGGTAATCCTTATCGGGCATTTTATCCCTCCTTTCTCTCCGTTCGCGCCTTGCCCGGCGCGAACGATAGATTATTTACTTATTTATCTTGCGTCTCTCTTCCCCTCTGCCTTGACTATGATACGGCTGATCGGCCGCAGCTCACGGATAAATTGGAATTTAGCAGGGTAGAATTTTTAAGGAAAACTCGCGTCTCTCTCTCTTTCTTTCTCTCTTGCCGGAGCCGTCGAGTGTTGCACGAAAATTAAGAGGAAAGTTCTAAGGTCGGGATGCAAGCAGCGAGAGACGGTCTGAGGAGCCGGAGAGAGAGAGAGAAAAGGAGGGAGAGCGAGCTTGGTGAAACCTATTTTCTTTTCCGTATAAACCGACCGACGGCACGAGAGCCTCCTTGATTTCCTCCTCTTCCCCTACCTTTGTTTTCCACGTTAAAAGGAAGAATTCGGGGCAATCTTTATTGGCGGGATTCTGGAGCGACGAGAGTCTTTTATTTTGTGCCCGATCTTCGTTTAAATGTGTTCGTCGTCCGTATCGACCTTCTATTTACGACCAAGTGCTCCGTACGCTCTAATCGACCACTCGCGCGAGAAAAAGGCACGATACAGACACACACCCGCACGAACACACAATTTCCCGCTCACACAACACGCACGCACCGGACCGTCGCGAAATTTTAACAATGCGTCTGTTATGAATAAAACATTTTGTATGAGAAAAAAGAAGAGAATGAGAGAGGGGGGGAAACGTTCGGCCGCGAACGCACGCGAAGTGACGTTCGCAGACGCGAAGCCCCACAACGATGCTGTGAATTACAGCGCTGTAATTCTGTATATCATCGCGGGGAAGGGGCGCATCCGACTGAGAGAGAGGAGAAAAAAGGAAGCCTCGGGGAAAACGGCGCCCGTAATCTCGATTATCACGTCGGCTCTAATCGCTCGCGTTTCCCGTAATTACACGCGAAGCGTAGCGCGGGTGACGGTAATACTTTTCGGCGGACGGGCGCGCGAAGTCGCGGTGAATTACCTTCGCGACGGATTAAGGCGGAAAATATCTTAATATAAAATCACGAGCTCCTCCGGGTAATAAACGTTAGGAGCCGCGAAAGTCCCCGCGAAAGCGCTTTAAAATGCAAAGTTGTCACTTCCACCCACTTTCATTTCAGCGCGCGTTACGAGGCGCAAACAAAGTGCGCACACGGCCGGACGATACCACGCTCGAATTAACATTTTATTTCGCTCCCGTCGTTTACCCGAATTGTTCTCGCGCTTCGTCTCACCGCGAGGAGCGCGTACAGTTTGGAGAGAGGGGGTGGGGGAAGAGAAAGGGGGGATTGAAGAACGAACGAGAAAATTTGCGTCTCGCGACCGCTCGGCAATCGAGTTAACTTCGATGCTTCACCGGTCCTCCTTCTATGCAACCGATGTCGAGCTTTTCCTTAACGAGAATGTCAGGGGTTTCGGGACAGCCTGTTTAACGTGGTCATGTTCCGATAGGACGGAGGTCCTCCATCCGCGATATTCCCTTCCCCTCCCGACTTCCCGGATGACGTCGCGTCGCGTTAAGAGAAGGCGGCTCCTAGAAGGATTTTTATCGGCGGGATTTTCGCGAGCGACGGCTCACTTCCACGTTCTCCGTCGTAGGTTTAATGCAACTGACGCTCGTGAGCGAACGTTCGGGTTCGCCGTAATGCCGAGACTTTGTAACTGTTAAGGAGGCTGCAAGGCTCAATGTCGTATCTTCAGCGGCGTATGGAGGGAGGCGTGCGTAAATTTAGTATCTGTCGGAAGACAAAATTACGTTCCTGTACATTTATTTCCATATATTTAAATAATACATGTTATTTTGAAGCGAAATCGAGATACACGTATTTGCACGATATTAGAAATGCGAAGAAAAAAATGTTTCTTTTTTTTTTAATTTTCGCTCCAAGATCGTCCCGAATTTCAACCACGTGATATTTCAATGTATACATAGTGCTGCGAGTTTCATCGAATTCTTAGGGATGGTATTATAAAGCAGAAAATTTGAATAATCACCCGTCTGTAACGCGCCTACGATGTAATATGATAAAATCGACTCTTTCAAGTAAATGGAGGGAAAATAGGAATATCAGGTTGGGTAGAGATCTGAAGCGGCCGGATGCAATTTTAATTTTCTCCACGAGGATACCAAAAATTCTGCGTTTTTGATAGGCATGCAAACGTTTAATTCAAACAATTTAATCGAATGATTCGAAGATCTGGTGTAATTTCGTAGAAACCTAACGACAGTCTCATATTCCCGCTTTCTTCTCCTTCTTCGAGTAGTCCCGAGACGAGGGAAGTTGGAAACTGCCGTAAGACGATTTGCAGATATTAAAAAGAGAACAACCGGAAGAAAGAGCAGAAACACAAACGCGACAGGTTAGTCCAAGGGTTATTATATGGACGACTCGTCCCGGAGAGACTGAAAAATGGCAAAACAGGACTCGACGGGGAACGAGAGAAGCGCCAGCGTTACATCGGCGTCGGGGAAACCAGGTTAAACTTTCTTCATTTTCACGATGGAGCGAAGACGCGAAGAAATGCGTGTAAACGTTCGCGCCGACTTGCATTTCGTCGTCAGTTAACGCTTACGGAACTTTTATTAAGGATGCGCGCGAATTTCCGCCGCGGTTCTTCCGATTTCGCGCAACTGATATCGTTATCAAATTTAACGTCGACGTCTCGTTACTCGGGACAAAACAAACAAAAAATAGACAGGAAGTGCGAGAACGATTCACCATCGGGGGGACACCGTAACTTTCGGACAAATAATATATCGCTTTTAACGACTTCCTAACTACNAAAAAATATCTATCCCCCCCGCCGTATCTCAACGTCACAATTACCCTGATTCATCTCGCGCTCTCGCAGGCTGACGCAATTCCGCGCGCACGTGTGCGGGAGAACGAAGATACGGAAAAGGGACGGCCGAGACAGAAGGGAAAAAGGAAGAACAGTGCGCGACGCGGAGTGTACCCCCTGAGAATAATTCCTAGGGAAGTAAAGCTCGCCGCCGCCGGTTGAGGCAATTGTGTTTTGCTGAATTACGGTCACCCCGCTCCTTCCTCCCTCCCGCCGGGTGGTGTTGCGGTCCGTGCGAGAAAGCACGGGGAAAAATATTTTTCGGCGCGGGGATCGCGTAAATGTTGAATGAGAGAAAGACTTGGGATGCGGTGGTCTCGCTTTCGCGCGGCCCCTAAACGCTCCGCATTTTTCCTACCGCCGCGGCGTGATCAAGAAATATTGGGGCGGGAAAGCGGGCGCGATATTTCGCTGATATACGGCGGCGCTGCGTTACGCACCGCGTGATTTACGGCCGGTGTAATACGCGGCCCGCGTTTTGTCTCCCGATGGATATTTGAGACTTCCCGAACGTTTACGAGCTCTCTCGCCGCGACCCTGCGCAACCCCCGCTTCGCGATTGCCTTCTGTTGCGCCGCGTGGCCCGTCTATCGAGTATTGTCTATCTGCGGATGTACTCGTAGCCCATCGTGGGGGCTCGCGTTGCTTTTCTCGAAATTATCCGCGCCCAGAAAAAAAATACTAGGCGAAGAAGAGCGATTGCCCAGTTTATTTTTCTTCTCTCAAGCGATGGTTGATCTTGAATAGGAAATATTTTTCTTGATGCGGTATTGAAATGTACTCGTCGCAAATATTAGAAGAGCCTCAATCGGGAATCTTTCATTCGCTAAAACTGAAACTTCAGTTCACTTATACTTCAATTAACTGAATTTAACTTTTCTTCGATAAAATTTATAATATTCTTAAAAAGAGAATAAGTTCTCCTTTTGAGTGGAAATGATAACGAGCTTTCCTAATATTTGGATATGTATATTTTAATTCTATGAAGAAAAAAGAAACATATTCTTCGTTCTAAATAATCATTACTTGCTAAAGAAATCCCACTACTTTAAAGGGAGAAAAATAAATTGAGTAATTGCTTTTCTCCGCAGCGCAAGTAATATTTTTCTCCGCGCACTTGCGACGGGGCATTAACGGATAATTTCGACGGGTGAGTTTTCAATTTTCGATATTTCGCTCGGGGTCGCTTTTTCTTTACAGTTTAAGCGTTGTTTCCCCGGGATCGCCGTAATTATACTGACTCGAGTTGCAGTAATTGCTTTAGATCTTACCGGTTTATATTTTTCGCAGGGATATATATATTCATCACACATACCACGGTAATTACATTAATTTAATTGTAATTACAATAATTGTAACGTAATGCGCTCTGATCCCGAGGCTGGGATTTCGCGGGCGCGGATCTTTTGTCTTTACTGGATTTAACGGGATTGTTCCGGTTTACAAATGAGCTCTGACTTTAATATTTTTTATGTCCGCAATATGCTTTATAAACCGGGCGCTACATTATAGCACGGTCACTATTACGCATCACCGCATATATTTGTACGTTCTAGTTGAAACGCTGCTTTATTATTGCGCCAAGCCATCCTTTTTCATTTTTCGGACGGCCGTTGAAATAAAATTGCGACTCATTCAATTAACAATTTAATTAATTCGTTTATTATTTATCGTAACGCTTGTATCTATAAATGCGCGAAGGCCGATACGAGAAAAAAAGAGAGAGAGAGAACGAGGCAACGCGAGTGCGCACGTAACAAAATAAATTTCGTGTATTTTTTAACGGAATTTTTAGACGAATTAATGAAATTCATGCCGCTAGCTTCGCGTTGGGCTAGGTTTTCCCATTCTCTGGTGGAGTACTCCGTCTCTTTTTTCCTATTTTTTTTTTTACGATTATCAGAGCGTTACATTGAAAAAAGCCCGTACGGCCATTCGAGACGGTAAGTTTTAATTCCGCCTCGTACGCGTAATGAACGTTAACACAGAGAAGAGTAAACGAATCGAGGTAATCGGATTTAACCAATTACCGCTACATTAAGCCCCCGGGCTCGGCCAACCGTTCCAATTTTGAAGAAGCAGCGCCGCGCTTTACAATTTTACAATACGTTTCGCCTTACCGAGCGGTCTCGCGATGATTTTTTTTTTTTTTCAAAATATTCCGCCGGCACGAAAAATCCACATGATTTCAGTCGGTGTTTCTAAACAGTAACGTTTTTCCCCTCTTTCCCTCTCCTTTCCCTCTCTCTCTCTCTCTCCCGGTTCTTCAAAAAAAAAAATATCGATCGCTCTCGGCTATTGAACGGTGAGAGGTTTCCGTTCCTCGCGTCGATACAGAGGGAAAGGGCGGGAGAGGCGGCGATGCAATTAAACGGCAATACGCGGCTCAACAACGTTACGAACGCGCGAAAGAAAAGCAAATTTCGCGCGGTTATCGGCGTGCGCGCGAAGCCGCAATTACATCGATTCTCATTAACGCGATTGCGGCGAGGACCCGTGAAATTAGCAACAAGCCCCGGCCGATACAACGCCGACCTTTCTCGGCTTCTCACCTCCGCGTCAACCTTCGTCCTCGCGGTCCGTCGCGCATGACTGCACCGCGAAATGCTTCGCGCGCGCGATCCACCCGTTCCGTGATTCCTCCTCGTCTTCCCTCGCGGCGCCGCGTATCCCTGACTGCACACACACACACACACACATATACGCGTACACCCACATGCCGGGTCGGTTCTTTATTCTACCCGAGCACGTATATCCACGCGAAGGAAACGTGCGATGAAAGAAAACGTGTCGCCGCGACGCTACGCGACGCGGCAAAATTCCGCCTCGCGCGCGCGAGCCCTTCGCCGCCCCCCGGTCGCGTAACGGCTTCCATGATAGCGGACAAGCGCGGCACAAAATATCTGATATGTGGCCAGGGCGAGTTAGCGCTGGATGAAACCGTATTTTTCATTACGTACTGGCGGTTATTGCCGAGCTGTGACCGCGCTTTTGTCGTCGCCGGTCGTTGGAAGACATTCCCACGATTCCCCCGCAGCTTTCGGTCGCACACGTTCGTACACGTCGTCGTATATAAGGCTGGATCCATATGTGCGACGTATTTAAGAAAAGAAGTCCCCAAGAACCGCATCTAATTTGGCTTTGATTTGTGTAACCGTTTCCCCTTTCAATGTTTATGGAATTTAATGACGGTGTACGAGCCTCGGTTTTTTCCACCTTTGCAAAATTCACTAAAAGCGTCTGCTTTGGCCAGCTGTCGCGTAATAACGAAGCCTATGTCGGACATATGTTCTTCTGAAGAACGAAGCTTGTCAAATTTGTCAGTAATCTGATGCTACTGTCGCAATCTACGCGTCGTTCCGAATATTTCACAATCGACCCTGCTTATTTCTTACAGCTTGCTCTTACAGCAAACCCAGTCTGATAAATTCCGCGGAATGCCGTAAATATTCTGTCGGTGCAAACGCAATGTGTGTATGTGTGTACGTGGCTATAATTTTATTTATATAGTATATAATATACGGACTATACGTGGTAACATGCAATGTAATGCTTACACCACGTATAAATTATCGCAACAGCTTGAACTTTTCGCGGGCGAGCGGTGTATTTCGCGCGTGTATCGAGCGTTGAATTTTTCTTCGATCGCGCTTAACACAATGGTGCTCGACCATAAGCGGTACCACCCCCTCCCCATTGTGCATATAATCTGTGCGATGGACCTACGTATGTATGCACGATGTGTGTGTGTGTGTGTGACAAAATACGAAGCGCTTATGCATACACGCCGCCGCGATCGTATACGCGGGACGATATTTCATTAGGAGGATCGCGAGGCAAATGCTTTTATTAAAAAGTGCGAACCCACCGTGCAAAAAGCCCGGTGGATTTATGACCGAGAAAATCGGGAAAACTCCCGATCATCCGGGTTCCTCTTTTCACTCCGCGGCCGCACCTCGCGATTACGTCTCGCGATATACTCGAGGGGGCTTTCCTTCTTCTCTTTTTCTTTCCTTCTTTCCTCCTTCTTCTTCGTATTTCTCTCTCCCCTTCGTTCGGCCGAGAACGAGTTTTCCCGCGTTATCTCCGTCATTATCCCCGTGATTTAATTGTAGCGAACTTTTAATCTGAGATAGCTCTCTAGATCGCGAGATCTATTTTCCTCTTCCCCGCGCGTCTTTCGCGTCGGGTTTCCGGGCACATCCTCGATTTTCACGCGCTTTAATTCGCTAATAATTAGCTCCTACGCGAACTGAAACTTATCATTTTTCCAAATTTCCTCCTGTTGATGTCCCACACGTCGTGACGTGTCTCTGTATCGTCTTGGAATGAATCCTACGAACATTAACCGCGTTATTAGCCACTACGCTAACAAAGATTAAGCGGCGCGGGAGGAGCGCNTTTTTCCCCCCCCCCCCCCCCCCGAGGTCGACAATTCTACCGTCATACTATTACACCGATCGTTTTTTAGATTTTGTCGCTGTAATGGAGGGAGACCATGAAAAAACCCTCGCGGCTCCCTGATTATTACGAATTCATTTGAATTTTGCGCCGTCGGCGCAAACCTGTTTTGCCGTTGTTCTTTTTCACCCCGTTCGTCCATGCGTCAGGATGCATTTTGATGCGGCGCATCCGCTGTGGAAATTTCAGCGGCGACACGCTGCGACGCGCATAAATACAGTGCATATTACTCTTCCTTCTATTATTCTCTCTCTTTCTCTCTCTCCTTCCTCCCTCCCTTCCCTCCTTTTCTCTCTCTTTTTCTTTCATCCCTTATTTCTATCTTTTCTTGTGCATCGAAAATGAATCTTTCCGGAACCAAGAGAGAGTCGGCAGCAAAATGCGGTCTCTTAACGTTAGACTCGTCGAATTGTTCCCCCGGATAAAGAGAGAGAGAGAGAGAGAAGGAGAGACGCGATGTAGATTTTACGCGACTCGTTCGCGCGTACTCGTGCAATTTCTTACGCGGATACCGCTCTTTCTCCACGGTTTCGCGCGTAATTATCCTCCGTCGAGGGGGATTAGAAATTTCCTGACGCGTGATAAGCACGGCTGACGTTTCTCGCGCGTGGAAAAACGCGCTGATGATAAAAGGCGAGTTTGTTTAATTATGAGTAATCACACGGATACGCTCGTTTTCCGCTGGTAGTTCAAGTATAGCCGCCGATAGTCGTTGAAGTGTCGCAATTAGTTGCACGGTGATAACGAGTCGTCGAATTAATGGCGATTAAACAGCTCGCAACTGTAGTTAATTGCAGACAATTAAAAAAAAGAGAGATAGAGAGGAATATGTTAAAATGGACGTGGCGCGTGTGAAACGTGACGTTTGCGCCGGTGCAATCTATTTTTCTCGCAGCTGCGACACAAAAGGAGGGTCAGTGTCGCCAATGAAATTTTAACAGTCGCGCGTCTCCGCGTTGCGGTGAAATTCTGCCGAAAAAGATCTCCCGTGTCGGAATCGCCGATGCGCGATGCCGACTCTCTTTCTCCTCTCTTTTTCTTTCTTCTACCTTTCCCTTTTTTTCTCCGTTCACAGCGACATTCTTCAGATTTTTACTTCGTTTGCTTCCAAAGCATCGATCGCGACCACTTTTCTCGCTGCCATCGACCGACCGTAAGAGAGAGAGAAAGAGTGCACCGTCCTCTCGTAATTCTTGTCGGGGCTGCAATTTCTCCTGTTCCGGAAACATTTAAATCTCGCTCAGCTTTTTAAACGCTCCTCGCTCCACGTCGTTATGAATATTCTCACCTGGCTCGTCCGTTCGCGCATATGCGCGCCTCGTGCGTACCGCGTGCGTCTATGTGCGTCCGGTCGCCATTCGACCTCCGTATTTCCATGGTCATAATATCCCGACGATGTTTATTTCTCTCTCGGTGTTATGCAACCGCCACACTCGCGTCTTCCCGTGACAATTGCGTAACTCGCGGCTGTCGTGTGCCAATTTCAACAGTTCTATCAGTCCTAAAAGTGGCATCCGCGATTTTAATGCTGAAGTAACATCGGCAAGTAGGCCTCTCAGACTTGCATCGGAAAGTGAAGGAAATTGTCAAAATGACTTTTCACATCTTGTTGATTATTTACCTTCATTTCAGTTTATTGCCAATTTTTATTTATTGATTTTGTAGATCAGTTATGCATTAAACGATCTAATAGAGATGCATAAATAATAGAGAAAGAGATTACATATATATATATATATATAAATTATGCTAATCTCAAACAACACGTATGAAAAATACCAACTTTAGTTACAAATGTCTGAGCTGTTCGAGAAGAAAGATAAATCTTTTCCCAATTGCGCGAGCAGTTGGATAATATTTTGCGATATATACACGGCACCACTTTCATCGGATTTTTATCAAACTTATTTCATCTGAACCTCCTTAAAATGGAACTTTTGATGCAGGACTCCGAATTACTGTCAAACTTTTGGCGTCACTTACATTGACCCTTCGGTCCTCCTTCGCGCGCCATTGCGACTCCCGACGTCAAAAGTCTCCCTGACGAGTCATGCACGTTTGGCAGCGCGTGTATCACCTATTTAGCGATCGCCGAGCTAGATAGGCCGGAGGACGGAGCGTAAATCGAGACAGCGTGTGCCGCCGTCGTGTAGAAACTTCGTAATGTTCTTCCGAGTAGTTTCAAAGACGATCCCCGAGTGTGTAGAACGCTGGAGACAAGGCTGGAACCCGAGCCTGAGATAACAGATCGCTCTTCTTCAGCCGGGCGAACGTGATAAACAGATAAAACGGGGGAATTCGGCTCGTTTTCCGAAGGATCGGGGGGGAATGCGTAACTCGAGACCGGCAAACACAGATGTTCTCCCGTTTAAATAGCGCTCCGCTGTTTAACGCCCGTAGTGAGTGCACCATATTATAAGGCGGGGACCATCTGCGCTTGCCGGCTCATCCTTGCGTCGTGGCCTCTCGTTACGTTCGAGCGTTGCGTTTCCATCTTCGACGGATGACACAGGATTTTACTCCGGATCGATATCTCGTATTTATTATGCAAACGAACACCACGGACGTATAAATGTAAATAGAATATTCATTATACTCTTGTATCCACCAACGTGGAAGTATATTTAATAGAGAGAGAGAGAAGGGGAAGGCAGGGAGGAGGGAAGGGAAATCGTTCCAGGGATTTATACAATGTTATTGCTTTTCGATATCCGGCGTGCACACGCGTTCGGGGAAGAACTCTCGAGATTAACGGATTAGTCGCTTTCCTTCAAATCGCTTCGTTCGTATCGCACAGCGGAGTATCGATCCGCGAGGAAATCTGTTCCGCGAAGGGGAAATGTATAATTACGTATGAAATTACGTTCATTCGACGGAAGACTGATAAAAACTTTTTTTTAATCAATATTCCTTCTCCCTTATATTTCTTCTCTCAAAACTCCCCCTTGCAAATACTCCTTTCGATTGGATGATGTAGAATTTCCTTTTCTTTCTTATATTTTTTTTTCTCTCCTTTTACGTTTCCCTCGGTGGCGTGGTTCGGTTGACTTCGACTTTACGTGGCTATATCGGGTGAGATATCTAACTCGACTACCTTTAATTACTCTTACTAATTAAACTGTTTGTTACATGAAAAAAAGATTTCAAACAAAAGTTGTATGGTATCAAAAGGGGACGTATAGTATAATCATTAGTTTTTCCTTAACTTTTTTTTTATCGGGACGTAAAGGTCAGCTTGAATTTTTTTAATGGAACATTTGACCCTGTAATTCGAAGAGTATGGAACGCTAAGTAAAAAATTATTAAGTATATAGATTCAAAAATCAATAATTACTGAGATGTATTTTAAGTGATTTTTAACGTAAGTAATGCTCAAAATATTGTCCATTACAATCAACACAAGTGCGTAGTCGATCAACGAGTGTAAGTAATACACGTGTTTCTGCGGTATAGTATTACATGCTCTAACGACACGGTCTTTCATGTCTTCACGTCGTTGTTTGCTCGCGATAAGGTTCGCTTTTAAAGAACATCTCAGTAATCGCCAATTTTTAAACCCATTATACCTTAATAGTTTTTTACTCAGTATTCAATGCTCCTTCGAATTGCAGAGTCAAATGCAGGATCAAGGTTTCATTTAGAACAAGAAGCTCAAGGTGACCTTCGCATCTCGATGAAAAAGCAAGCAAACAAAAAACTAATTATATCGTACGTCCCGTCGATACCACGTCTGGTTTGCGATATTTTTTCATACAACAAGCAGTTTACGTTCATAATCGAAGGTGGGCGATTGAAGTGTCTCACCCCCTGTATATGGTCAACTTCGACGGGAGGTCGACGGACGAATCGATAATTAAGAACACCGTGCAATTTGTGTAACGTCAAGCGGGTCGCGCATCGCGAGTCGAGCTGCGCTTTTTAATTACTTGCTTCCTTTCTTACTACACTCGCGCACACGAGTTCCCGCGCTGTATTTACTCGTCGTTATATTCAGCGTAAGTTATTACACGATGAACCGCTTCGGAGCCGTCGCGAAACGGAACTCGGTTAATGGATTTAAGTTTGCGGCATACTTCCGCGACTTTTTTTCCACACAGACAGCAAAACTTGGATGAATAGTTCGCGTTTCGATAACACGAATGTCCTCTTCCCTTCCTTTCTGCCTCCTCCGTCTACCGGCCCACCTGCAGCTGTCGCAAACACTTTGAAAGGAGATTCGAATAAGTTTTTGGAGCGAAAGAGACGCCGCGGCGCAACGGAAGGGAGGGATCGAACGTATGTCCTATCCTTTACCAGGAGTGCCAGATATAAAAGTGAGGTGGGTCGTAGCGAGTAGTGGCTCGTAAAGTCCAAACTCTGGCGAATATCCCGACTGTGATTCAAACGAATACGCCTTTCTTATTATTGCTTAAAAGCCGGACCGAGCGCGCGGAACGATTTCTTATCTCGGAGCACCGTCTATAAATAGCGACGTCGAATAGTCGTGAAATGAGAGAGGGAGACTGCCGGTACGACCAAGGCGTCCTATTTAACGTTCCACTTTTCCTTCACGGCCAACACGCGTCCGATAATAGTAGCGGCGTTCGATCGGCATTAGGCGAGGCGGCAGCTCGACGAAAATTGAATTTTACTTTTAGATACACGCGCGCCGTGCTTCCCGCATGACCATAAGTCGTATTTTTAGACCACTCGTCCGGTCGAATGGAGCGAGGAAAGAGACGAGTCCTTGGTAGTAATTGATAACAATGACGATATTAACAATAATATCCACCAACTAGTAGTAACATTACGTCAATAGTTTCCCATTAACGAATATAAACGCAACATAATACGCGTTGTATATAACAATTACATGATTGAATGAGAAATTATGATATTGTTGTAATGTTATTGTTAATTCGTGTTTAATGGGAAGCAATTTTATTGAGTGGAGTAAGTACAATCCGCATAAATATTTCCCGGATTCCTTCATACACTGCGTAGATTCCGACTGGAATATCCAGAGTTATCCCAAAACAGGCTGTTATTTTATTATTACTTAAATAATAACAATGTACGGTGAAAGAATTTTGTATTAAAAACGGCTCACTGACATTTTCCTATTACTTTGACAAGGTGGATACGTTAATAATGAATACGCTGACAAGATGAATATGTTAATTTAATATATACCTTTCAATTCCCCACCCGTGTTATAGCAACGCCAAAATTTCATTGGACCGTTTTCAACACAAAATTTTTTACCGTGCGGACAAGAGGGGTGAAGAACGAATGAAATACGTTAAATTCGTAGGATCCGTCCCAAACAAGCGGTCGAAATGAAGCCGTATGAGTTACGAACTCTCTCCACATTTTTATATATCCGTTTCTTTTTGCAACCGCGCGAATCTCTCCTCCCCGATAGCAACACGTCGGTTAACACGCCACGTTAATTACACGTAGGCGAAAAAGGCCGGGATTAGCGGCTATCTAAACGGCCGAATCGGTTCCGCGAAGCGCGTAATTCTCGGGGAAGAACCCGGCCGCGCGCGCTCGATGCCGTAAATCGAGCGTATCTGATAGATCGTAAACGCGACATCACGTTGTTCTAATGCACACGTGCGCGCGCGCAGCTCCTCTCATATCCCGCGCGTGGCCGACGGTGAATTGGATTTTGTCAGAATGGGTGTATTCTGCTGATAAATCAATTACGCGATATTTATCGCGGATCACCGTTCAATTACGTCCGCGCAATCATGTCGGTCGCAAATTTACAATTACGACCGATACACACGTGCTCGCTCGCGTACACGGAAATACACGATCTGTTTGCACTGAATTTGTTTGCCGGGTAATCGACTTCATCTACTTATTGCCCGTGTCGGGATCGAGCGCGGCCGCCCGGCATCGATCGACGTCGAACGGCGACGCCGTCGGCGGGAGTTTTATCGCCACGGCGTTTTATGGCCGACGCCAAACGCGTTACGGTAATTTCGCCGTTTATCGTTGATAATTACGGCTGCGATAATAGAGACACGGCCGGGATG
>NW_014555972.1:5604004-5627004 GCF_001313825.1 Dinoponera quadriceps | reverse complement strand
CCCCCCCCCCCCCCCCCCCGCGGAAGTTTATTTTCGGGAAAATTGCGCGCGAAGGAATATACGCGAGAAATGTAATCGAATCGCATCAAATGCATACACGATTACATATATATGTATCGCAAATTAAATCGATGCGATTATACATATATGCGTTGCAAATTAAACCGATATGATTGTAAGATCATTCGAAGTATCGCGGGAAGGACATCGGGAGATATCCGCAGCGGTTCCCACTGAGCTGAGCTCTTTTCATCGAATTATTAATTCCAGACTCGTCGGCTGATCAATTAGGTAATTTTACCGCTGGAGGAATTCGCCCGAAAGCGGGATATGCGTTCTCGACGTCAGCGGTCGAAATAGGCGCTCGTCGACGATCCCGCTATTAAGAACGCGAATTCACGTGGAGTGTCCCACGGTAACGATCCTCGATCGGGCCGGTGACGGTCGGGATTGGATAGAAACATCAATCAGTCGGCCGGAAAATATAAATTTCACGGATTCACCGTAGCCGCGGTCGCTCGCGTCGCCGGACGAAGTCGCAAAGCGCCTCCGTGACTGCGCAAACCGATGCAGTCACGTCTGCGCTCGTAACTGTACCGGCGCGGGCTATTCACGGTATCGATTCCATTACGCATAATCGAGCGCATCGTTCAAGGCGGGCACCGAAGCGAATTCGCCAAAGGGGCCGAGGTTATAATATTCATACGCCCGGGCGAGCGCCGTTATCAATATTAACCTGCCGAACCCGCCGATTAATTATGCGTCGCGCACGAATCCGCCTGTCAAATTGACGCCTGACTCGCCCCCCACGTCTCGATAGTGTATCACCGTCGGCGATGAGCGCATGATGGAGGGGAAAGAGGCGTTTCCGAAATTGGAATCTTTCTCCGCGAGAGTGAGAGTTAGAATTTATTCTTCGGAGGGGGGAGGGAGTAAAAATCCCATTGAACGTACAATGGTGGAAATACGCGATTGCTGATTGGTGAATTTAATGCCGCGAAGTACTGCACTTGAGACGGTTGTAATGGTTGTGAGGTGAAATAGGCTCGATAAAAATTCGATGAAACTTGCACTACGCGTGCACGTTGAAAAATTATCCAACTACCCCCGGGAATTTGAAAAAGACTGACCATTCGAGAGAGTTTTGGGATATTTACAACGAAAGTTGATAGTTTAATATGTGTTCCTCGAGGTTTAGCGTGCTATATTTAATATCTTCTGAACTAAAATAAGATTTTCATGAAAAACCTCTATAATATTGAAGATACAGGCATTTATATATAGATATTTTACACAAATTTCAGAATTATTGATCGTAAATAAACACATATATATCTTTTCTTATTATTCGTGCGTCTCTATTAGATCAACTGATGCATAAATATAGCCTTAATATGAAAAATAATAAATTATAATGTTATCGTATTCGTGAAATTTATATTTTCAGAATATTACCGATTTAATATACTATTGTTCATATATATATGTATATATATATGTGTGTGTGTGTGGGTGTGAACAATATATATATTTAGCCAACTTCTCCTTAAATTAACATTTATTATTTAAATAGCAAATTATAGTGAACATATAGAAACATAATTTTGCTGAATAAATATGAAATTTATGAGTGACCGCTTGCTGCGGCACAAAATTAATGAGCCTTGCAATCTCCTTAAATAAGGAGGTCCTAAGAAGAAAGGAAATTGGAAAAAACAAATAACAATTAGAAAACAATTAAATGTTGGCTGATAAGCGTGCATTTACACGAAGAGAATGCGCTACACATGGTCGAAAAGAAAAATAGAAGATGAAAATAGATAAAGAGAAAGCAAAAATTAAGTAAATAACAGTGGATATTAAAGAACAGAGCAAACTAGAATAAACGGGATGGTGACCACTAAAGAATGGAAGATTACGACGAAATCTCGCGGGAATAACAGGCACGGTCGCGTTTCCTCCATGCTAAAAATATAACGTTAAAAGTGTAACGTTAAAAATGCAACGTCGCGCGACAGTCGAGCGATAAAATCGGATTTAACACGGGAGCGCTCGGTAATTGCATTGGCAGCAATTAAAGTTATATTTATGATAATAAACGCGGACGATATGGATACGCGGCGGACGGCGGAATGAACGGCGGGAAAAATGGAAATATAATACGCGAGCGACGATTATTATGGCATAATGATGCATTATAATTAAAATGCACGTCGGCGAAATTATATTACGGAAGGAGAGGGAGCGATGACGGCGCGAGCGGCGTCAGCGGCAGTGCACGGCACTGTAAATTTTTAATGCGCCTGCAAAATTCACGTCAATCGCATCTATGGGATTGTTGTTTGCAACTCGAGCGACGTGTAATGCTGCAGTTTCGCGGAAAATATCCGGTCCGGCGATTAGATGGACGTAACGCGCGACTTGGTGGACAGTCCGCCATGTCCGGTCTATTAACACGTTCCGTGCCACGGCAATTTTTTGAAGATTTTCCATTCAGGCCGCGTGGGGCGTATACGACCCACACTTTAAAGATTAAAAAAAGTCGTAAACGCTGTATACGTGATGTGAAGTTGTCTATATTTGACTCTACAATAAATTTTTTAACAATTCTTTGTTTTTCAATGAGAATTGCAAATGGCCTGAACGGAAAGTGCAGCGGTGGTCGTATACGCCCCACATGGCACGGAACGTGTTAAAACCTGCGCGCGCGCGTACATTCTGCGCGGCGACAGCGTTGCTCCGCAAGATTGCATTGAGTTGAAAAAATTGGGAAAACGTATGTTTCGAGTAACGCGCCCATTCGTCGGCCGACCGTTGCTCGCTTGCTATGTCGTGCATAGTAAAAAAACATGTATTTGTTAAGATCGGCCCTTGTTAAAATTTTCGCGTCAAATTTTTCACATACCCATATGTTAATTTAACACATTGTGTTTGCGTTATCTCAATATTTGGTGCAGAGTCGATATTCAACATGTATGAGTTATCTTAACACGTTTTATACTCCGATTTTGTACTATCGATTAACATATAATGGATATTAATTTTGTGTTAATTTTTTATGTAATAATTGTGTTACTTGTCACATTCATTTTAAGCCCCGTGTGTGTGTCTTTCGAGTATATATTTCGGGGATACGACGCGGGGTGTATTAAAAACCCCGTAAAAAGAGGAATAAATAGGAAACATTCTGTTCGGTTCTGCGCTCGGCAAGCGCGTTCTCCGATGTGGTACACGCATGATTAATTAAGATACCTGTCGGCGAAAAGGGATTTATACGCGCGCCCGTGCTTATACGTGCGCCTGTGTACACCCTCCACGTGTATGCGTGCGCGTGTGTAGGTGTACGAGAGGGCCCTTAGCGTGCGCAATGTAAAGCTCCATGAAGGCCATGCGGGTTGAATCGCCGAAATCGATTTGATTACAACGAATTTGATCGAATGCAAATTAACGCGCTCGCGTACCCGGTGCTATTCGACGGAGCTCCGATCCCGCCGCGGCCGGTTTTCGAGATTTCGCCTCGATCCCCGATTCCACTTCTCCCCCTCTCTGTCTGTCTATCCCTTTCTCGCCGAATTGCGACCGGTCGCTCGTGCGGCAGTCGATGAAACTGCGCCGTGATGCGTGTAATTTCGCCAAGTCGAAACTGTTGCAGGAGGAGGGAGTGAGGTCAGGGCACGGGATAGACAACGGATGGAAATGGAAAACGGAGAGACGGACAGTATTTATTTCGTCCGGGGGTAAAATCAAACGAATAAAGCGCCGAGGGCGCACGCTATCGTACGTGTGTACGTGTGTGTGTGTCGCGATGTCACGGAACAGCAAAACGTGAAATTATCAATGATCAAGAGAAAGAGAGAGAGAGAGAGAGTGAAATTTCTCGAACGCGGGAAAATAAAATGAAAAAGTTGGATAAACAAAAATTGGGATTCACGACGGGGGGGNGGGGGGGGGGGGGGAGAATATCGTCGTATCGGAGAGGCGGGTGAAAACGGAAAATTGCTGGCATGAATTATGAAATATGGGAGATGAATTTCGCATGAAAGGGGAAAAGACCTCTCTCTTTCTCTCTCTCTGACAGCGGGTGACGGAGAACGGGCGAAGGGAGAGACGAAGTGGAAAGAGGGGAAAACGGGGAAAAAGAGTCAGGTAACGGAGGGAGGGGGGGGGGAAGCTTTTTTAATCTGTCGATATTCAAGCCGCGACAAATTACTGCGGCACTGCGAGAGCAGCGCCCGGCGCCTCCGAAGAACCGTGAGGCAATTTCCACCATTTATCGCGCCGATAATTGCGGCAGCTGGGCGCGCGTGGCCTCCGAAACCGCGCCGCAGTATTTTTAGGTTTCGACGCTAATCGACTTCATTATCGCTGGCCGTTTCGGCCGCGTTACCGCCTCTACTACCGTCCCCGATATATATCCGTTCTCTTCGCCCCCGCGTCCCGGCGAATTCTGCGCGCAAATCCGTGCGTTCGACCCCGAAACGGAAATGCGGCCGAGCGAGCAGTAATGACCGATATCGGCCTCATTGTCATTCCGATAATACATCCGATATTATCGGCTAAGGTTGCCGTGAGAAAAAGAAGAGCTCGATAATTCATTGTAGCCTGTGGATATGTAAATGTTTCTCAGTCGCGTCGAGAAAGCAATATTTCGTCTCGAGAAGGATCGTCTTGCGCGTAGGAAATTTCTTGGGATATTAATTGCGATCGCGATTTCTTGAAATAATTGTAGATTCCAGTCCAGGGAGATCTACGAAAGTCTGGTTAGAAGTGTGATGTGTCATATGTACGATTCCAAGTAGGAAACGTAAAGAGATCTTATTTAGTCACTTTTAATATTCTTTCTGATTTCCATTTTACGCCACGGTTGAACAAAATACGCGAAACATTTGAGGTATTTACACTTTATTAATACGCATATGCTGCGCACGTTATTAAACATACATACACATACTGCGTTTTGAAATTTATCACCAATACTAAAAATCTATACTTTATGTTACATATAGGATGGAGCCAGAAGTCACACTTTTTACGTTGGAATTAAAATAAAAAAATGTATACAATATTTCATAATATCGTATATATTTTTATGTAACTGCTTTTAGCTTTAAAAAACATAGCGTTGTATATTCATTAAAAAAAAAAATGGTTATTAAGCTCAAAGCGACATCGTGCAAATTGGACAACAACGCCACATTCCGGGTTAGTCATCACATAAAGTCTTTCATATAAAAGAAACAAGATCACACATTCTCTTTCAACATATTTTTTCTAATATATTATTAAAGTAAATGACATCGTGTAGTCCAGGTGTAGTTTTACTTCTACCTATTTTTCGAGTCATGGCAACCGAAAAATACCTAAAATCTACCTAAAACTTTTACATCTATGCACATAACTTGATTTTGGATTTCCAATTGGTATCGTAGCGGGATGACATATTTCGAGTTTACTTTAGGAATTCTAATCGGAATCATCTATGTCGTATCGGGGAAAATCGTGAGAAATTTTTACGCGAGACGTTAATACGCTCCGTGTTTCCCGTGCGCGCGGTAAATTCTGGTCAATGAGAGGGAAAAACGCGTCGCTCGGACACGAGCCGACGATGGGAAATCGGCCCGTGAAACAGCCGCGCGTGTGTGATAGCCTCTGTGTTTCACCCGCTCGGATATTTATTGCATCGCGATGCATGAAGTGCAACGCATCGAACGTAACATATTGATTGGGCGTCACGTCCCGTCCCTGTCAACAAGTAATGACCATTTGACATATGGTACGGATTTTCATGGCCACGATAACCCGTTTTTCCATCGGCACCGATTGATCCCTATTGGGCTCGTCGTTAAACCTAAATCGATCGTGACGCTTCCGAGCGACGGCGCGAAGGACGAGACGCGAGCAATTTGCGAAAATTGAAATCTGAAATCTAGCAAAAAAAGAGAGAGATATTTGCTTCGGTCATTCGCGCGGACTTCTCCTCTCGATATCTCGGATTTTCTCGCGTTATTCTCAGGGAAACTTATCGCGCTTAATGGTTTGGGTTGTAGCAAACGTGCGGTGCCGTAATAGCAATGGCAGCAGAAAATGTGCAAAATTTTTCAATCGTAGGTTCGCGCTTGAATTTCAGACGGCGACTTGTAGAAATCCGGCCGCGTCGCACCGATGATATTTATTACGGTATATTTTACCGTCGGCCGTTCCTTAAAAGCGAGAGAGAGAGAGAAAGGCCCTCGACGCCGGCGACACGACGCACTGAGAACGCTCCGAGGACGCCGAGAGGTCGCGCGAATTCGTGGACTAAAGCGCGATTTTTATAGCTGAGCTATCGCTGTTTCTGTCATGATGAAATATCACACGAGCGGAAGAACTTTTGGTACAATGCTCAGAGCGATCGTAATAATAATGGCGCACTTGGACGGAATTTCGCGGAATAATCGGCTCTTTCGAATTGCTAACACGGTGTGTCTATTCCACGCACCGTATTGCGCGTGTGATCTTCCATTATTCATAAGATAGCGGTTTTACGGAAAAATTGTATCACCGATAGCGCTTCGGAACGCATTTTACGATAAGTCGAGCCTGTGCTATCTTCATCGCGCTGCTGCGACAGACGGCATCACGGAAAAGAAGCTTCAATTCATGTTTGGGGTAAGAATGGGGTTCGTAATGGAATGACCTATTTTGAGACAATTTTTGGGTATTCTAATCTATACGGAAAAGAAATTAGTCTTAAATCAAAAATAGATATTCTCATATATAAATAAGAATATCCTAATCTTCTTAGAAGACTTTTCGTCCTGATTTGATTGAATTTGTATCGACGCAAGTATTACTTGCACTCAATTCAAGACTAAAAATCTTCCAAGAAGATTATAATATTCTTGCTTACATGCATATGAGAATATATGATGCTGATTTAAGGCTTATTCTTTTGCCGTGTATGCTGTGTATGGGAAAGTTTCTCTGATAATGGAATCGCTCCTCGACCGTGTCCTGTTCCTTCACAGAGAAGGTTGGTTCACAGCGCGTCGTACACCTCGTCCCCCGAGCGGAAATCATCTTCGCTGTTGTGTTTTAGCCGCGATATCCGATGGTTCTAACGAACGCTCTCAAAAGCGAGGACGGACATCGGAAACGGTTCGGCCTGCCTCGCGGCGTGTAAAGGGCAATTTTCGCGACTGCTCCTCCTGTCACTTCCTTCGGTATCGGCTGGATGGGTCGGGCGACACGTATATCACGATTCCGGGGGGGATACAATCGCAGGAAAAGCCGCGTGCGGGCGGACGGACGCGTCGTCCCTCTTTTTGTTCCCGCTGGACGAATGATGGAGCTTCGACGGAAAGAGGAGAATCTGGAAAAATATCACGGCCGCGAGATCAAACGGAATGAACGGCTCGCTTCCCATCCTCCGCTCCTTCCATCTCCGGGCCGGAGAAAAAGATAGATGGTCGTGATGAAAGAGGGACCGGATGCGAAGAGGAAAAGATAGAGAGATAGGCAGGAGGGAGGGAGGAGCTAGAAAGGAGAGCAGAAGAGGGACGTTTTCAATCTATAAATATAAACCATCGCGCCAATTCCAGCTGCTTTCTGTTCCCTATATTGGATGCCAATTCCGTCTATACTTCGTATAGTAGCTGCGAATTCTATCCGCACGGTTCCCTCGATGTCGTCCTTTTCGCATCCAGCCGTATATCGACTTTGTTATCATCCTTCGAACGAGGGCGGGCGTTAGGCGACCTCTCGCTGCATTCCCCGATTCCTTTTTTAGAAGCTCTCTGAAAGTTGACGCGCGACCAGCTTTCAAGGAAAGTCCCGGGGATAAAGCGTGATTCCACGCGGAAGGCGAGCAGACGGGCGCCTCGTGTCCCGACGGTGGAGGAGATTTTTTATTATCGGGAATTTTTCACTTTGCCGTACTGTTAATAATTTACCGCGGGGAAGACGATGTGCGCAACGATTCGCACGCGATCGCTTCTGCAGGCAGGAGCGAGATTCTTCGAGAAATCTATCTGATCTTTATTCGAATAATATTATTCCTTATTCCGTTGCATGTATTTATTATAAATACATACCTATATTGAGAAAAGGATTTGGTAACAAACGTCAAGATTCCGTTAAATGGTTCCAACTAATGATTACTTCAATCTTAAATTAATATATATATCCGATACGTTACCATTTTCAATTTGAACAATACACGACCGATACGTTACCATTTTCAATGTGAACAATACACGACGAATAAGCTATTTCGATCGGAAATTTAGCGGACTTTCTGGGACATGTGAAATATGTTAAAATTAACATTTTATTTTTTACTGTGTACCAAATCCTCTTTTCCGTGTACATACAAATATTATTTAATTCTCCCTTTTTACAATAATATTCGTATGTTTTGTGAGAAAAATCTTTCCTCTTTATTTTATTGTATCTTTAACTCGCTCTTCACCCGTTCTCCACTGTGCTTTTGATATCGAATGGTAAAGCCAATACGTGACGTTACAACGTAAGCCGCTGGATTTATCCGCTCGCTTCTACTTTTTCTTATCGCATTCCCGTTTTACCTTTCACAATTTCGGTCACATCTCTCTCCCTCTCTCTCTCTCCTTCTACCTTTGATTGAAATATATAAATATAAATTTTTGCACCAACGGGACACGGCAGCTGTATTCCCTTTATTGAATGCCGATACCGACTGGGGAATCCTCTCTCGCACGGTTTCCTCTTCGGACTTCTTTTCGCTCGTATCCCATCGGAACTTTCTTATCTTGCGAAGCGTTCGATGATGTCACGCGTGACAACGCGACGCGATGCAAACGGAGTCTAAAGTTACGCTCTCGCGGAAGTATACAAGATAAGACCCGGCTTCGCATTCGAAAACTCTTACATATTTTTATTTCGCGACGCGGGGGAAAACGGTGGAGCCCGCATTTCAATTTCCTCCCTCTCTCCCCTGCGAGATCCACGCTTTGTTCTCGAGATTCGACTGTCATTAAATCGAAATTTCGCCGGGAAATAGAGAAATACATGTGGCAGAATCTCTCCTTTACTCATTGCTGTCCTGAATATAAATGCCCCGAATCTACATACGTAAACCCTCAGCGCGCGAGTTTCGTCTTTTTCCGTCAACAATGAGCGGGAAATCCGCGTATTTACCGCGTTCCCGGCCGAGGAGATCTTTTTCATTTTATCGTATCTCTCTTCGAACGTCTTATTTCCCTCCCTCCTTTTCTCCCTCGGCTCGAACCCCGTGAAAGAAAACGGGGTTTGCAGCGTGCTTGGGCCCCGGTTTCGCCACGTGGGCGCACGGGGGAGAGCGAGCCGATGAGAGAAAAAGGAGAGAAAGGGGTGAAAGAGAGAGGGAGGGAGGGAGGACCGTCGGAGTTCCCTACAGGCGCTAATTGAACCTTAAATCCAACGATTAGCCGTACGGAGCGTGTAATTGTGAGCGCCTGTAGGACACGCGGTAGCTAACGTTAATTTAATTAAACCTTGCACCGCCACTGTGCGCCAAGAATGTTCTGACCGACTACGAGGAGCCCGCGAAGCTCGCTGCGAGCGCCTTGAAACTTACTCGCGGAGTAACTTCGATCGGAGAAATTTTCCGCCGAGCTCACACACGCCCGTCGATTATCGCCTTTCGCCCCGTCGCGACTATTAAATATCGCGGGGGATTACTTTCCGCATGCGTCGCTGGGAAATTGGCGAAAATTCGCCGTGGAGATGCGAACCTGGCGCGACTTAGCGGCTGCGTATCGCCTATTCCCGGTTGTTCGGCCTTAATGAGCTTCAATTTCGGTTCCCGACGCCCCTCCCCGCCGTGGAAATATCCTTCGCGAGGCGAAGGCGCTCCTTTAATTGGCCGCTTAATGCTTAACGCCGGTCTGTGACGGCTCGCGGACTGGAGCGATTTAATTCTTTAAAGCCAAGCTTTAAGAGGCTCACGTGGCACCTCTCGGTTGGATTAAGTGGCCTCGGTGCGCGGGATTCTCGGCTTTAAACGGTAATTCATTCCGCAGCTATCGCGAATACTCCTAATCGCTGTTCGTACTGCGCGCCCTACTTTCCTTCTCACCCCCCGGAAACGGTGAAGTTATTTCGTTACTGTTTTGAGAATATTCCCGTGTGCGAACGGCTGCCGGAATTGCAGATCACAAATGAACGAGTCGCTCCAATTCCACGCGAATATATCGTCGCAGCGACGCGTATAAACACACGACGCTGCGGCGTCGCGCACGGTGGTTTGAAAGCGAAAATTTCCGGCCGAAACTCGGAGTGATTTTTCACATGCAAAAAATCTTTTCAAAAGAGAAAAGTAACTATTTATAGGTGATGCGACATTCACCTCGCGTTCTTTTACATACATAACATACGAAATAATTCCATTTTCTTATGAATAGTTTCCTCGAAAGGGCGCGTCATTTCTTCTCTTCTATCATATTTCTCGAAAGGAATTTACGTTATTTTAGGAAGGATTTTATGTCATTTAGCCGGATATTTTTATTTTTTGACTCTGAACGAATATCATACAGAGTGGACACGTTATTAAAACAGATTTAAAAAGAGTTATTTTGAAAAAGCACAAAACTAGGCTTCAATACTGTTCCGTTGCCGATACAGGCGTCCTAGGTTGCCGGCCAACATAGCCGCTTGCCTACGAGAGAGCCATGCGATAAAAAAAAAAGAAGAGACGAATAAATAAACAACGGTTGTTAGAGACACATAAACTGTTAATGGCGAAGAATAAAGTTTTATTTGTGCTAACATAGAAGTGTATTGTGAGTTTATATATTAAAGTCCTGCTTTTTGGTGAAAAGCATTTTGGTAGTGTTTACATAACAGTTTTTTTTTTAGAAACTCAAAAAATCTTCACTGAATCATTGACGAGAAAATACTTCTCCATTCTTACGCTTATTTCAACCACAATTCTAGTTATTATCTCGTTTTAGAAATAAAAATGCAATAAAATGTGAAATTGCTTATCTTTTTAACTAAAATAGTATAATAAATAGCACGATTTTTACAGTGTGACTAAAGATTACTTTTGAGTAAGTAATATTTCTATACTGACACGTTTATATTATAACTTACACGAAAAAAGAAATTAGCTGTTCACACAATACAACTGAGATTCAGTTCCCACAGCTAAAAACTAGATAGAGGGACAAAAAATTTGCTAAATTTCAGTTGTATTATATGGACGGCTAATTTTTACGGCTGTTGTACGGAGCTAGTTTTTAGCTGTGATTTTTAGCTAATTCTTTTTTCCCCGTGGAGTGTTGCAAAAAAAAAAACTGCCCGGATGTGGACTCTCCTGGCTGAGGCAATTTTTTTTCCCCGCAACACTCGGTATAAACTTAAATTAAAAAATTCTGTATTAGCTTAATAAGGGGAATTATATTTAAAGTAATAAGGGGATAAAAGGATATGCTTGACTTACAAAGATTCTTCGCGTACGGAGATAATATTCTGGACGTACGTTGTTACACGTTCAAGTCTTACGCTCTCTCGCAAACATATTAATATTGGCAATATTAATGGCACTGTAACTTACACTTTGGCTTCGCATTAGAAAAATAACTTTTGGCTAAGAAGCACCAGCCACCGTGGCGACTTTTAATCTTTATTTCCAACGCACCAACGCGGCTGACACGAAGCCCCGCGCGATTCCGCTCGAAGCTCCGTCTGTGTCTCGAGGCTCGACGCTTTCGCGAAATTAATTCCATTTATAAGCGATCTCTCTCGTCCGATTGACTTCCGTCTATTCCGATTCACTGACCTCCGTTCGCCCGAGCGTTGCTCGTCGGGAATCCTTCTTTTCACCCGGGGCATCGTCGGACACTAATGAGACCATATGTTCATTAACATCGACGGAGCTAGCCGGATTGGTGTTTGCAAATGAACCCTTTCGTCCTCCTGACGGCTAAAGGATTCCGGCGGAACAAACCGGCCGCGGGCGATTCGTATTAAAATCGCAACGAGACCGGATTACCGCGGATTAAAATCGCAACGGGAGCGGATTACCGCACGGCGGGCCGGGGCGCATTTTTCACGGCGATCGACGTCCCGTTGCCGTATCCCGACGGTAAAGAGCCGCTCCCCTCCCTTCGCGACTGAGAAATAAGAGGGGCGACACGGGATTCTTTCCGATAACGACCGCAATTTAGGCCGATAAAGGGAATCGACGAGGCTGCGCTTTATCTCCGTGCCTTCTGCCCCTGCTGTAATCAGTGTTTGTCAAACTGTCGTCGTGGAGCGCCGCAGTGCCGGTGTCCGCTCCTGCGGGAGCCCCGCGTATAACGGCCGGGCCGATGTAAATTCGGCGCGATTTGTAATGTCAGACGTGTCTCGCGCGAAAAACGGAGGGAAGTCCCGCGGTATTAACTATGCTCGCCTCCCCCCGAGCGCAGTCTCGCGAAACAAAACTGAACGCGAGTTTTCGGAGAGACGCGCCAGGCTAATTTTTCACCGTTCATTGTGTGTGTACCGCGGCTGTATCTCGCGATAGCGTGACACCCGGTTCTGTATATTTTAATTCTAATTTATAGCATGTACGCACGCATGCGTGTGCAGTTAAATAGGAAGCTCGTGTCGTATATCGCGACACCGAGATGATCGATTGTTGAATCAAAATATTTAATTATAATATTCGTCTCCTCTGTGCGAGTGTGTGTGTGATGGTTTCGCGTTTAATTACACTCCTTTAAGTTGAAGTTTAGTAAAAACGTCACTGATTGCATCAGTAAAACAATGTTGTACCTGTTAATCAGTAAGTATTTGTTAACTTTTAATGGAAAAAATTCCACTTGGGAATTCTTTCCACTAAGAATTGGAATTTCAATGTTTATTTTATCAATAATGCATACATATATGTATTCAATCATGCGTCGTATTTGGCGTACTTTATATGCTAACAGGCTCAAGAGTTAGAAATCTCTCGGGTTCAATCAGAGTGAGCGTGTTTTTCTAATACGATGTGAATTAATCAATTAAACGTAATTAAGAATGTTTCAGATCAAGTCATTGACAATACCTTAAGAATTATTAGGATAATAAAAAAAGTAATAAATAATATATTTTTTTTACTGTAGTCAGATTTTTTAAATGGAAATAGTAACTGCTATTGATAGGCTTTTTCAGTGAAATTTTACTGATTTGCAGTTCTATATTTTCAACTATGACCCCCAGTAACTACCGTTAACTTCTCAGTGACAATAAACTGATTACACTATGGAGAGCATTTGAAACGTTTGTAAGCAATTTTCTGAAACGTTGCCAATCTTTGAATTTCAAGAAATTCGTCAGATTTATAAGTTTCTTCGAAAAGTCACCCTCTCACTATTACACGCGAAGAAAACGCCGCGATGTTTCCCGAACTTACAGCTATCCGTTCTCTCGCGAATTATTAGTAAGTATCCGTGATAAATCCGTAGAAAATCCCGGAGTAATCTGCCTAGGGCGCCTTGGACGCTAAATCCGTCACTAACCGCGTTGCGCTTCAGCACGAGGGGGAAAACCGTGCGCGCGAGCTAATCCGATTTTTCCGTCTCGCCGAAAATTTAGCGGCGCGCGTCGCACGGTGGAAGAGAGAAACGTCGCCTTCCGTGTTAATCGATTTCTATTAGCGCCGCCGCCGCCGCTGTTAACGATAATCTACGCGATAACGGGCGAGAAAGTCTGAAGCTTCATTTCGGCGGACGGTTATCTCGCCGCGACATCGGAGCACCATCGATACCTTTCACGGTCGATGAGCATCGCGACCGTAAGAGCGCGTCACGCCGCTAAACCGTGGAATCGGACGACTATGATCGAGACCGCGTTTAATAATACTAATAATCTCTATTAACGGGAATAACCTTGTAATATATCACATTAAATAATATCCAATCACAGATGTAAAATTAGACTCGAAATTTTCACTTACAAAATCAAATAAGACAAGCATGAACTGACGTAGTGATTAACTTATCGCGCGTGTAGTCGAGGAAACCGGTGTTTCCGTATTATGCAAGGTGAATATATTGAAAAGCGACATAAATATTGTGCCAAAAAGTAACACAAAATCAATACCCATAATATGTTGATCGGTATTGCAGCAAGCAAATGCGGAATCCGCGAATCTTGCGGACTAAACACGCGAGCGAGGGAATAGCAACCGATATCAGGGTATTTATAACACTCTTTCTTTCCCCGCTCGTCTATTATTATTTAGTCCGCGAGATACTATCGATCACTTTCTTCCGCCTGCCCGTCCGATCGCCTTCTTCGGCGCGCCGGAGGGAGCGAGTAATTACAAATCGAGCGTGGCGTTGCGCGGCGACAGAAAAGACAGATAATTAACGCGTTCGTTCGGCTTCGCAAGAGCAATCGGGCCTACGAAACGAAACGACCGTAAATTCCCTCCGCTAGGAGGGGAAGGGCGGTGTCGGGGACCGATGACTCGCGTCGCATGTCTTTTCCAATCGAGCGAAAAGCTCCGGGACGGATAATGAAACGTGCACGAGCGAGCGGTCGCCGTTCAAAACGACGGGACATAAATTCCGCACTTTCGCGTACGTCCGATTGATTGACAGCCCCGGCGACGCTACAGCTGTTGTTTATCGCGCACCCCCCCTTTTTTCGGATAGATAGATGAATAGGACAGATACGATTATTTATTATGCGCCATCTCGACGCGCGATCGACGCCGTAAGCAACGAGTCGGGATGAAAAATTGGGCCGGCCAAGCCTGTCGTAAACAGTGTGTCTTTTTCTCTCTTTCACGCGCATTTCCGCCCGTGTAACTTGTTATTCCACGCTTTTACGTAATTATAACGGCGGCGGACGTAAAGGGTGGCGCACGCCCGACGCATCGCGGGGAAAGGACGCTTCGACACGCGTGCGAAATACCCGTGCACGCGCGCCGATGTGTTTATCGCCGTTCGGCTGTTGGCGCGGCGGAACTTCGATTGTTGACGAGTGAATTTAATTCGCGGCCGCGTGTGCATAATTTTACGCACAATTATTAATCGACGGTACGAGCACTTGCCGCGCTCGAGCGCGGCCGGAAATACATATATATCGCGACGACTGCGCCGGTAGCGCGACATAAGTTGATGGTCGTTGCGATAATTTCGAATTTTATGTGTGAATTATAATATATATTAATTTATTTATGTTTATTCAATAATGGAACTCATTTGATGCATCAATGTAAAATAAGAGAAAGAGTAAAGGAACAAGATTAATAAGTAAGGAAAGAACAAGTCGAAACGAACGCATGGAGAAAAAAAAAGTTTGCTGCAACAGCAAACTGTTTGTTAATATAATCACAGTAGAAGGATTTGTGACGCGAAAAGAATGATGTCGCAGCGAAACGTTTTTGCGACTGCGATAAAATTTCGCTGGCATAACCGAAAACTTAATATTCTTTCGACAAATCTTTCCGCTGTCACCGTATTAACAAATAACGCGCGCGTGATTCCGAGGCTCGAAGCGGTATCGTATTAATCGAGTGAAGAAATTTTACAGGCTTCTGAAAGCGAAGATTGCACGGATTGTTTAGTAGTGTTATTGTCAATGTATTTATTGATGTGTGTTGCCATACGTCCGAAATATTCTCGGGTTTTCGCGTACTTATGTGTTTATCGGGAGTAAAGGATATGTGCTTGACATTTTAAGATTCCCTGCGGTTTGCGGACCGCAGAATATTCCAGATGTATGATAACACTCGTTCAAGTATCCTCCCACAATACATATTTAATATCTATCTGGGAAAAAGAATGAGCTCCCACAGCTAAAAACTAGCTATCCATGTAACATAACTGAAACTTAATCACCAGACCTAGTTTTTATCTGTAGGAGCTGATTCAATGTTTCCACGTGCGAATATAGTCGTAAAGAGAAACAAACTGGCAACTAAATTTCAATCATATGTAGCTGATTTTTAGCCGTGGCAGGTAATTCTTTTTTTGTGTGTAATAGCGCTAAAAATCCGTGCTTTTGCTCCTGGAAGTCCCGTCGGAATTCTTCGCTCAGTTAGAAGCCAAGTAAGAAGCAGTCTCTTTCTTGATATTTCAATATTCTATTATTGTTACTCAATACCGTTGATTTCTCAACACCGTGGGATATCGCGCGAGAAATTCACGCTTGGTCGGCGATTGATCGCGAATGCTCGGCCGAAAATTGACTGCCGACCTCGAATTATCGCAGGATTGTAATGTAACTCTCGCTGGCTGTGCCCCGGCATCGGGCCGAAATTGAAAACCCGCCGGCGAATTAATAATAATCTGACACAGAGCCGGTCGCGCCTTATCCGTAAATTAATGAGACGCGTTGGCGTCATTAGCGGCGATCGCCAGCACGCGCGCGTGACGGTCGGCGTGTAAAACACGTCGCATCCCCTCGCCTTTTTATTTCCTTCGTCTCGCATTACGTCGACTCGGCACGTTTGCCGTTGCCACGATAACGCGCGCTTCCGGAATTAATAACGACATCCGACGACGACGTTAGCGCGACCGGATTATCGAATATCTGCACTCGCAGCGGAATTATCCAGCCGCCGTTAAACGCGGGCCGCTATCAGTCAATTTGTTTAATTTCTCACGACGTTAACGCGCCGAATCGATCCGCGGTGTATGCGTACGATGTGCGACGGATCGATCGAGAGAACCGACTGACACATCCGCCTGGGACCACCTGTTATTTTCCATCTCTTGATACCCCCCGAACCCGTGCATAAAATCCGATCATAACGTTCGCGGGGGGTTTCATTTCAAAGCCGAAGCTATAGCCGCGCTACGAAGTGTCATTGACGTGTCGCGTACGCCTCGTCGTCGGCAAATCGGACATCTAATTCGCGATAATACCCAGCGAAGACGTAATCGACGTCCGAGTTAATTTCACACCCCCTCGTGTTCCTTCCGTCAACGCGTATCAACGCGTAATTAACGAGCGCAAACTCGCGGGGAGATGGATAGATAAGTGGACAAAGGTGTTCGTCGAACATTCCAGGGCGTGCCCGCTGAGATATTGATTGAGTCAAATGATCTCTGGAATTATGTTACGTTAAGGGGTTGGTTACATGTATTCGAAGGGATGAAAAAACGAATTATTTGATTGAAGTAACGCTAAAGAACTTCTTTGTTTCAATCGAACGTTGTTATATAATGAAATAATTCTTTTATATTTGTGTCATTTTTCTTATTAAAAATCAAATATTATTTCTTCCAAATAATATTGTCTCTTCTATCAAACAACATTTGCTTGCTCTAGTGGAACAACGACATTATCACCCGAACAAAATGATATTTGATATTAAACTATGTTGTTTGCATTAAACAAACCCAAGTCAAGCAAACATATATACTAAATCTAAAGAGACCTTTTTATTCTTAGTAAGATTATCTAGTCTGCGTCGTAGTTGATTTCTTAAATATTAATTTTTGATAAAGTTATTAACACTCGACGTCAAAAGCTTGATTTTTTGCCAAAACATCGCTCCTCTCTTCGTTTAAAAAAAAAGAATTATAACAGATACCAAAACAGTCTTACGAGTCAAAGTTAGCCTCGAGAGACCCACGTTGCCGGCGGAGGGTTAAGCTCGCGCTTGAACGAGAGCTCATCCGGGGAATGAACCGCGTCGCCTCTCGCGGTGCAGGAGGAAAGAATATTCGCGTCCGGCGGACGCATGCGGCAGAAAAGCACGTCAACGTCGCGTTCGTGGAGTCATATTTGGGCGTTCCGGCATATTCAGACGCGTTGCAAAGGTCACCGCGGCTTATGGAGCTTTAAAGCGCCGCCGGGAGGAGATGCGCGATGGAGCTTTCCTTTTCAGGTCTCGCATCAACGCCGGGCGATTCCTATCGCGTCGCTATTAAAAATGCACGTCCGTCGGCCGCGGCTCGGCTTTTTCGCCGTACGTGCGCTTTACAACTGAAACTGTGATCTTCGCCGTTCGCCGGGGCAAAGAGAGAGAGAGAGAGAGTGAGAAAGGTGTCTCATTGCCTCGCCGACAACGACACCCCCCTGGGCTATTCCTCCCCCGGAACGAATCGCCAGAGTGGTGTCGTCGCCCGCTGCGAATGGCGAGTTTCGACTTCAAGCGAGAAACGACAAAGATATCGAATTAACCGGCACGAAAATGCCGCCACTGAGAACTCCGATACTCCTCTCCTAAATAGATACTGCAAGTTGGCATCTCGCTGCGTCGGAAATGTACTCTCTTTCTCTCTCGTCCCGAGTCGAAATTTTGTTTCCACGTTAATCTTACAAATTTCGTCAAACTTGGAGAATATTATGCACACAGGGAAAGAAAAAAAAATGTTAGCTGCAGTAGCTAAATTGGTTGTAATATATGGACACCTAAAACTTTAGCAGCGTAAGGAATTTTAATTGCTGCAATAGTGAACTCTTTTACTGCTGCAGCAAACGTATTATCGTAAATGACAGTTACAATCGTTTGTGGCTGCGGCAAAAGAGCGTTTGCTACTGCAGTAATTAAAATTGCTCACGCTGCTCTAGGTGTTCATATGTTACAACTAATTTTGTTACTCTCTTTTTCCCCCCGCATTGTTCCTACAAATCTCGTCAAACTTGGCGGATATTATGCAGGATATGACGTCTTTACTTTGACGCGATAAGTGCTTACTTAATGCCATTTTCTCCATATTGAACGTATTTGGAAAAGGGGGTTCACTTTGGAATTATTTAATACGCGATTATTCGATCAAACGTAACTAGAATGTTGGGATAATCGAATATTGAATAATTCTGTGACGAAATCTTTAACGCCGCTTGTCCAGCTTTGCCTTTCCTGCATTCAAAATAATTATATTTATACATGGGACAAGCACATTTATAGATAAGATCATACCGGAGTTAAATTAAGCAGCGAAAAATAAATGGGTCAAGGAAAGATTGAAATGGAGAAAACGGCGGTAAGTAATCATTTATGATATCGAATTAAGACAACAATTTACATAGTTATGTATAGTGTTATATCTCGAGATTCTTTATTGGCCCTTCAAATTGGACGGAAGTTGCTCGGCCAGCGTAGAATCAAAATTTCGACTCGAGGTGCGCCTCGCACGAACGGTCGATACGAAAACCCGGTTAACGATACATACCACTACGGCGAGGGGGGGAGGGGTTCACGACGGCATGCGTTTTCGGCGGCGTTCGATTCCGTTCGTTAAACGAACGGCCGAATAAATCGCCGTTGCATCTCGTTACGAAACACGAAACAAAGTTGCGCGCTCGCCCGTTGCGTCATCGCTTTATCGTGCTAAGCTTTTATGTCCGTGCACTTTGTGCGCTTCTCGCTGTTACCGTGGTAACCGGTGCTGCCCGTGCTCGACATTAGAAACAAAGAGAGCCGATGATACAACCGATAAACAATGAAACGGAGTATAGATTCCGTTCTCTCTGATAAAAGCGACAAAAATATGAACCATATGAACGCGTGCGCGAAGTACCAGAAATGATGAGGTGCGAATATATCAATCTCTCTCTCTCTCTCTCTCTCTCGCGTGTTGTTTATTTCGACAATTATTCTTATAACTCTTACGATGAAAAATAATACCGGGTAATATTTTGTACGAATTTACGAAATTATGGGATAATTATAACCAATCTGCTGGAGGGCATGTGGACCAATTATATGTTATATTAGCTTTCAGTATTATATTATGCGAGAGGGGAGGGGGGATATTTCCATCATCAAATTAAACATCGAATGATAGGATAATTCTTGCTGTATCATTTCACATTCATTATCGGGCGAAACGATGAAGTCGCGCGCGATGAATCGGTAAAAGAGTTCCTTCAAATACCCGCAACCGTATACTCGAAATTCTGCGGACGAAATCTCGCGCGCGCACGCACGAACGAAATTGTTTTACGATATTCCCCGGCGCCGAAATTGGGACCGAGATTGGCAACCGCTCGTCCAACCAGGAGATATCACTTGCCGGGGTTCAGCCAGGCAAGGTGATACGGGAGGTAACTAATTAACGTGATTATACGCGAGACACGGTGGTTCGATCGGGTGGACCAAAGCGTTTCCCGGCAGCACCGGAGAGAGATCCAGGAAGCGACGAAGGAACTCACACGAGACGCTATCGCGCTCGAACATCTTCGATGTATCCCGTTACCGTGCATTATCGTTTCCCCAACTTGATAGCGTCCGATGAATTATCAATTGATCGCGTAACGACGTCGTTACCGTGCTCTGTCCGCAATAGTAGACCGTCGATGCGCACGCGAAATCCAGCGCGATTTTTCACGGGAATTTCGCGCGAGATCGAATCCTCAAATCGACGCACGCGCGTCTTCGAATGTTCGCGGAATATGTGTAACATTTTATCCCGACAGCAATGTGCTAGGCCTACGCGCGTTTTCTTTCGCTTAACCCCTCTTCCACGCAAAATATGCAAACGACTTTCCTCGCTTCCCTTCACCCTTCACGTAGAAACATCTCTTTTTCTCACTTTTTTCATTCATTCGGCTTGAGCGTCTTCAACAAATTTTCTTCAAGTTCATTTCTTCAAATCTTTTTCAAGAGTGAAGTTCCACTTTTCGCATTATTTTTTACGGTAAAACCGTTCCCATCCCTTGTCAAGACTCTATACTTCACTCTTATTCCTCTATTATTAAGAAAAAAGCTTGGGTCCACCTAACCACTGAGATCCAATGAAATAACTGATTTCCTGGCAGCAAATAATCTACAGGGACAATAAAGAAAAATTGATAATAAACTTAATAAATGTAATTCATAAAACTAGAAAAAAAACCACGACTTTCCATTTTTTCGTGATGTAGACGTGAGAGACTTGATGATGTTACTTCAGCGTCATGAGAAAGATCGCGGGCGTTACTTTCAGAGTTAACACGTACGCCATCGCTGTTTTATCCGGAGGATCCTCCCACTTCTTACGTTCTTCCGTACATAATTGTATAAAGCAGACCCTCTTAGCGTAATAATGTCGACATAGAAGAAAGAGTTTCGATTTCCAGCGTAATAATGTCGACATAGAAGAAAGAGTTTCGATTTCCAGCGTGTGTGACGCTGGAATGTGTTAAAAGTGTCTCGGTATCATCCCCTTACTTAAATGCCAACGCTCGTCGGATAGCGGGTCATGAAGTCTCAGCGGCATACCGAGCACATCGGGAATAATGAATGGCAATACGTTTCGGTATCACCGGAGGGATTGCTCGTTCACTTAGAATGAGAGGGGAAAGGGCGGCGGAGGGAAGCGGAGGCGCCGGCTGTTTAGGCGTAATCGAGAATGGCAGCAATGCGAGAGGAAGACAGAGTGGGAGGGGGAGTGGGAAGGGGTAGAAGAGCGGGTAATTAACGCGAGTATGCGTAAGGCGTGAAGACAACGAGCCTGCCGGCGGAAACCGAACGTCTATAGATTTCCGCCCAGCCGTCCGTACTAATGACCACATGCTAGTGGCTGGTGCATTTCACTGACCGATGAACACGTCCAGACAAGGCTGCCGCTGTTCTCCTCTCCTCTCTCCCTCCCTTCCTCCACTTCCTCCCCTATCCTCATCCGTATTCTCCTCTCCTTTCCTTGCCGAATCCATCGTCGGCGGTTATCTCGCGCCGCGTTATATCATTTATCAGTGGAGCGAGCGGGGAATTAACGGGCGAGATTAATTAAAAATGCCGACGGGCATCGAGACCGCTCGTCCCACCGTACGCTTAGCAACATGTACGCTGCTGCCATTCCCTGCACGGGGAATTACACGATTTTCAGCCTTACACATAACGCATAAGGCTGGAAATCGCGGAAGTAATTCTAATCGTACTGCACTGGAGGAAAGAATTAGCTCCCACAGTTAAAAATTGGCTGTACATGTAGTGTAATTGATACTTAGTGTTGTTACACTGTAAATTTTTTAACTGAAGCTCTTCTTATACATTTCTCACGCATGTCTTGCCGTTTTAAGTCATTTAACACGATCGGACGTGTCAGCTTTACACGTCGTGATTTAATGTGTTAATTTAGCACGATTGAAGTGTTTTAAATGACGCACGCTAAATCGGCAAAAACCGTATGCAAACAGCTTCAGTCATTTTTAGACGTTTATGCGTGTAAAAATAACACGCTTGGATTTACAGGGCAGATTTGGTTTTTAACTGTGAGAGCTAATTCTTTTTTTCCGTACAACTGGAGTCATAAGAATTAACTCTCGTGGTCAAAAACTAGGTCCGGTAATTAAATTTCAGTTGTATTATATGGACAGCCAGTTTTCAGCTGTGGGGGACTAATTCTTTCCGTGTGGTAGGGTCTAATTGTAATAGTTCCGACCTTATGTGAACGTGTGAAAGGCTAAACTTGTGTAACAATAAAAAGTTTAAATCTAGGAAATGGTGCAATATATATGTAACGCAGAGTGTACATTTACACCATAATTATTATATATTACTCGCAGCCGGCGAAAGACCGTCTACCCAAACGGCGACGTTACGCGAGCACACTGTGGCCGGGGGAGAAAGAATTTTTCGCACGCGGATCCTCTCGACCACGAAACGTGACGTCGAAAAACGCGCATTTTTCTTTTCGCTTTTTGACACGATCGGCCGTTAACGATCCGAGATTGCGGATTTTAAATTTCCCTCTCTCTCTCTTCCGCTGCCTCCCTCCTTGTCTGTCTTTATCCCTCATTTTTTCCTTCTTTCTTATGCAAGCGATCCTACTGTCGTTTACGACGTTAATTATCGAAATTAAGCCGGAAGGAGGGGAGGATACACAACGGTAACGTCGTTATTGTAACGCCGTGCGTCAAAGGTAATGTCATTACGTGCCGTAGAGAACGTAAATTACATTGCGTCATGACCCCGCGAAACGTGCAAGCTTCGCGCTATTTTTGCAGCGCGTTGCGTCCTGCAACATTCGGAGTGTGCCGGCAACTATAGTGCGACTGAAAAACATAAATGTAAACTGCTTGGTTAGGATGCTTTTGGTCGGCGTAACAAATATCTCCCTATCGCGACGACCTCGAAAAAGAAC
>NW_014555972.1:5519287-5603979 GCF_001313825.1 Dinoponera quadriceps | reverse complement strand
GGGGGGGGGGGGGGGAAGGAAATAACGCGCCCTCGCTGCGATGCGTGACAACGAATGCAATTGCGCTTCTACATTGTGCGCACACCTGGTGTAATGCTCCTGGTAAAAATGCATTTGCGCAAAGATATTTTGTCGATTGCGAAAATGCGATCAATCCGGTCATTTTATTCGGTGGATTTGAACCTCTCTCTCTCTCTCTCTCTCTCTCTTTATATATACTTTTTATTATTTTAACAGATATAATTCACGTAAATATATATCTTTATTACACGGTCTCTTGTTTTGTTATAAAATAACCTGATAACTCTATTTCAGATCATTTTTATCCCGTTAAGTATTGATCTCCTCCGCAGTTACACAAGAGTCCTTTTATTCCTTTCACGGAGCTCTGCGAATTCCGCCATTGCAGCGCGCTTTCAGAGACGCCGAGACGAGAATATAACAAACGGAGACAGTGAGACGCGTCGGGACGCAATTAAAATCGACCAGCGAAATGAGATCGGGATTTGTAATTCTTCCTAACGGGGAGAGGATGCGAGTATCGCGGAAAAGTTTTTGGCACACTCGCGGCGAGTGTGCGCCCACGTAGCTCGCAGCCTCGGAAGGACGCGGAAAATTCATGGAAAATGTTTATCGCGCTGCGAACGGCAGCGCTGAATACGACGACCGAAAGCGTCGTCGATTTTTCCCGCGTCAGACGTCCGGGATAATTATCGGTTCGCGAGGATCCCGGACAAACAGAACTGCCGCTCTCAAATCCCTTTTTTGTTCGAGCTACCGGGGCTTTTCGAGAGGGAAAGAGAGACACATACAGAGAAAAAGGGGGAGAGAGAGAGAGAGAGAGAGAGAGAGTGGGAGAAAAAGAGAGATAGAGACCAGCCGAGTGCGCGCGGGAAAAATGAAGGAAAAGCCGGGGCGTACGCGCGCACGATTAATAAAACGCGCTTGACATCATTATCCACGGTGCTCCGGGTTTTTGTCGGCGTTTGGCAAATTTCCTTGGCGATCGGCGACCTCGCCGTTGTCTCCTTTTATTTAATCCTCACATAGGCGAGAGAGAGAGAGAGGTGTCTCCGGCCGCGCGCGTTTCCGATGACGAGCGAATTACGGTAAGTCTGAGAGAGTGAGCGAAAGGGAGAAGGAGAGAATGCTTCAGAATCGTTTGTGGACTTTTAACAATTCGCTCCGACAGCTCCGACAGCTTTATTCGCGCGGCCCACAAAGCATCCCTGCTCGATTCGCGCGCGTTAACCGCTCTCACTTCACTCTGTGCAATTATCCGCGTTACTCGTTCGCGCGGCTTCTTCTTTCCCGTTCCTCCCCCCCTCGTCGTATTAATTCCTCATCAACGCCGCTTAGTGTCCGATGATGCCGAGGATGCACGTGGCTGTCATCGTGGCGCGACGATCAAGCCGGGTCAAATACCGCGCGACGGAACGCAGAATCCCGGAGGTCGCCCTCTCGCAATTCGGGGAGAGAGTGCATTTCGGATTACCGTCGTCGCACCGAATGAATTAGCACTTTATTACAGTCATTAGCCGATCTATTTAATTAATTCGCGCTCGACCCCATGGAGCCGTGGACGCGTCGCTAAAATATACCGGGTCAGCGGAGATAAACCGAATTCTCCCGCGATATCGATATTGCGAGCGACCGCGTGCCGAATTAAAGTGTGATTACGGAGGGGCCGTGACACGACCGCCGGAAGAGGCATCGCCGATGATCGATAACGCAATCAGATCCGCCGACGCGATCGCTCTCTCTCTCGCTCGCTCGACGCGCATCTCGCGATTCTCACGGTCGAACGGCGAAAGCCCGGTTAGAGACCTGGCAAGTTCGCCCGGGGAATTAACAGCACGAGAGTAGACAGGACGAGAACCTCTCTTCTCTCCGAAAGTCGAGTAAATTAATAAGTTTGGGAAGCTGCCAAGAAAGGGCCGTAAGCACGCGTCGCCAGATGGGAGAGAGAGAGCTTCCCCCTCGCCGGCGGCTTAGCGGGTAGAAACTTAAATGACGATTCGCTTTATCGCACCGCCAGAAACGGCTAACAATCGCAGCGCCACAAAGCGCGGACGATAAGCATCTCGCAGAGGTGAAATATCGGAGGAACTGCGTATTATACATGTATATACACGCCGCGCGCGTATCTGCGGCGCACTGTACCACGGAGGGGAGAACTTTTCATTCTTCGGCGTTTCCCGATACGCTTTATGACCTCGTTTCCGTATATTTCTTCTTGAAGTCGTCAGTTACCACGGGGAAAAATATTAAGACATCTAACATAATAATGAAATTAAAATAATACACTAATTATATTAATCTATGCTTATATCTGTCACAATCACGCGGACGCGCGTTACAAAAAGGATCATTTTATAATTTCTTATTTAATAATAATTATTGAGTAATATTATATATATATTAAGTAATATTTTTTGTATTAATGTTTTATACTACATAAGAATGACAATTGCAGCTAAACTTGCAAGAAGTAGCACCTAATTTTGACACGACAACTTAGTAACAATATCTGTTGTCAAAAAGTACAATCAAGGACTTGGAGGAAAGTGAAACATTTTTTATAGACATAATGAAATAAGCAAGAACTTGAAATTTTAGGCATCATCGTTATAAGCACCGTAATAGAGGATTTTTGTGAAGAAATGCAAAAAATTATATCACGTATAAAATAAGATTACATATTTGAAATGCATGACATGTATTTCTGTTAAACAGATATTAGATCATAAATAATTAGAATATAAAGTTATCTCCCCACCATTTGAGATTTTTTCCTTTAATGAATAAAATAAAATTCTACTTTATAACAAGATACCACTATATTCATTAGGTATTCCAAAATAGCAGTTGATACATAAAAACATTATTTTTTAATATTAGATTTTTCCACCTATGCACTACTGTGCAGCGAGTATACCAGATGTCGCGCTTCGTTTTGGCGACGGGTTTTTTTGAATAGCCTCGCGCGAATCGACTTTGTATTTTTTTCTCCCTCCCGCTAATCAGAGAGTTGAATCACTAACGGCTCTCTCTCTCTCTCTCTCTCTCTCGTAATTACGTGTGGAAATAGCAGGGTTTTTGCGCTAAAGTAAACAAGCGATTTTATTTTATGATGGAGTCTTGGACTTCGCTTCGGTATCGATTTTCCTGCTTTAATTAAAAAGCCGGACTCGCGCCGATAGCTTTTGGGCTAATTAAAAACGGACGTAGCGCGAGAGATTTCCGCGCCGAATAAAGCTGAATCATGAAGGACTCGGGAGGTATCGCGCCGTCCCTGAAAATCGGGACGAATCAGAATAAAGAATGAAGAAGAGTATCGTCCGAAGTTCTTTTCACACTTTATGATACCCCGGCCGGGGGACACGTCGCATTGAGTTTTTCGCCGAAGATCTCCCTCCCCGGCGGTAGTTTCTCGACATCGCGAGCGCGTCTGGAAACGTTCGAACAGGAGTCGCCGGATAAAAGGTATAACGCAGTTACGGCGCTTTGCAAACAATGCAAGAAAAGTGCATCGCGCCGAAAGCCCGCCGAGAACTCCGGGAAACGGCGCTCGCTATGCGTCGCCCCGCTCCCCCGTTAATCAATGGCGAAAGTTGAGGACGGTAAAGTGGATCGCGCACATTGTATTCTTCCGGCGGCGACGGTGGTTTCTTGCCCTCGCGAAATCGTCATCGTAAATCGCGATACGAGCCCGCGGCGAGACAACGAGACGACGGGAGCGAAATCGCGGTCGGGTGTCGCGACATTTCGGCCGCGGACGGTTTATTAAGCCGCGCCGGCTAGAAATATTTGACGCGGCAAATATTTCGCCGGGCGAACAGCAGAGACAGACGCGTTTTGAGATTTTGATTCATCGCGCGATCGATCGCGCCACGTTCCGTTCAATGAATCCGTATAATACGCGGCGATATTTACGTTCGCCGCTCCCGTCGCCTGGCTAATCCGTATCAATTTGCGACGCCCAGTCGTACGTGCATCGTTCGTATTTTACGCGTAAATTCGCTTCGGTTACCATTCGTTACATATTTCTACTGTTACACGTTTCTATTGTTCGCACCAAACGTATATATACATATATATGTGTGTGTATACATATATGTATACATATATTTATATATAAAATTACGCGATATATGCAACGATATCCGAAAATTCTATTTTAATCGCGCAACAAATACGAACGTGCGATTATAATGGAATATACGTAAACTGCAACGCTGTCGCGCACGGTGAGCAAAACAGAAGGAAGAAAAGGATGGAAAAAAGAAAGAAGCGCACGTCCTGGTTGTTTTTCGGGGGTGATTTCACGCGAAAAAGATATCGCGTTGCGTTCTTTCCCGATACCCGTTAATATGAGAGGCGCGCATCCGTGGAAAAATCTCTCGACTGCATCTTCCCCTTTGTGAAATTCACACGCGTCGATGTTCTTCTTCCCGCCGCACTGTATATACCAATTTCGAAACACACATCTCCGGCGGTTTATTTCTCTCCTCCAGGGAGAGAGAGAGAGAGAGAGAGAGAGTAGAATAAAGTATGTTTTTAACTCTGGGGTAAAAATTCCCTGAGTTTACAGAGAATTTTTGATACAAGTATGGTTAATTGCTAGATTTGAAAAGATTATACGAGGTAATGAAGAAGCAAGTACGTAACGTGAATAGTAGAGTATTAATATAAATAATAATGGAGTAATAGTTACAATACAATGCGTGTGTTAGTAATAACAATGAATTGGTCAAAACACAAGACGTATTAAAATAGTGTGAATACGTTAGTGAAGCTAAATAATAGAGTGCAGAATATGTGTACTTAGCTTGGTCTATGTGAGAAATAACTAAAGAGAAAGTAGTAAAGTAGAATAGAGTTTTATTGTCAGTCTTGGGACAGGGCTCACTTAACGTACAGTAGAATAACTGAGAAGAGTGTACACGCACGCAAGACGTGCCCGAGTATTGTGCACAGCGTACATTACAATACGCAGTTACATAATTTGTTAATGTACAGAGAGAGAGAGAGATAGGGACACTGTTAACCAGTCTTGTTCCAGCAACTACGCTCGTCAGTGCTCCGGCGCTCCCGAGTGGCGTAACTCATTTAATTTTCATATCGAGCCGACTACGTCGTAAATCTTACATCTCCCTTTGCCCTCCGTGCGTCCGGCGGTCCACCCGTTCCGAAATGCGCTTTAGGTCCGGCCGTAAAAGTACTTAGAACTCCGGGGTCTGTTTCGTCAGCAACGTGCTCGGGACACCGTCGACGATCGTAAACGGTGGGGCCTCGACAGGAACGTTTTCTTCTTCGCGGTCCTTAATGGCACTCGTAAGTTTGATGCTCGCCGCCATGAAAAACGCGACGCGTTTCCGGATCGCAGGGGGATGCCTCTGAAAGCGGCGTCGTCGATAAACGCGAGGGAAACGACTCCGAGGGCACCGGCATTAGTGCGTCCTCCGTTTCCCACCGTGGCAAAATTCTCGTCGTTCTCGGTCTCGCTACTTTCGAAAATATCCTCGCACCACCTCCTCGCACGTGAACGAATATCTCGCTAAATGCGATCGTCGCGTTAATTTCTTTGGTCGTGGGAATTCAAACTCGAAATCGAGCAGACACACCGGAGTCGTTAAATGCGTTCTGATAAGGTGAGGGATTTAAAGGTGAGATGACAGAAAAGGAAAAGTAATAAGGTAATTTAATTTTGTACAATTGATTTAAGGGCGCGATCTATGCGACTGACCTTTCGACCGCGCACTTTGGAAAGTCGCTCGCATCGCAAACGTAGGGTCATATTGACCCTACGCGATTTTCTAAATTCCATATATGAAGAACTGCGAGAGGAAAAAGGTTGACAAGATTCTAGAATAAAGTGTAACTCTTCTACTTTAATGTTTGGCGCATTCGTGGAAGATCGAGTTTTAAGTTATTGAAAAAATTCGAATTTAGACAGTGATCTCGCGGATGGTAGTGTTTTACTCGAAAGATCGTAATTTCTCCACTTTCCGTTATTTTGACCTGCAACTGTAGGGCGATGAAGTTGGAAGATGATTCTAACAAAGAAAAAATATAATTTTAGCACGCGTTTGAAAAACATATTTTTTTGTACCACTAGTAGAAGTAGAGAAAGTATTTTGGAGCGAAAATGGGTGTTTTCATGGGAAACAAATATTTTGGTTGTGAAAGTATCAAAAACAGTTCAGTTTTTATTTGCAAAATGGTAACACGCATTGTTTAAAAAACAATAAATTATTTATGATCACGCTTGACAGGATACGCTCGCTCACGCCATCTGACCCTAATATAACAATTATTTATTATTTCCAAAAATGGGACACGCGTAATCACAATGCCTACTTACGTTCGCACAGAAATATTCAGGAAAGAAAATCACTTGTGGCAATAATTCACACGATTAGCATTCTCATCGCACCGGAGCTCGCAAAACGATCTTCCCTCGAGATTAGACGCGCGTTTATCTCCCGTTTTCGCGGCGATCTCTCTCATGAATTCCAATCTTCATTGAAAAATGCCAATTAAAATGCAACGAGCCCCGCCGCGGCGGGCGGAATTGTAAATTTTTACGTATTGTCGTTATTCCCGCGCGAGATACAACGTGGAGGCGCGCGATTACGTATCGCGGCAAGGCGTTGCTCTCATGTTATTCAAATTCGAGAATAAATCAGGACCATCGATACGCCGCGCGGCGGCCCGCTTACGAGAGCCCGCGCGCTACTTTTGCGGACCCCTTGAAAAATCGAGACGATACATAACCCGCCGGTTATAACCGGCATAAGCAGCGACCGAAGAGAGACGTCTAACTTCGCCGGCACATCGAGAAATTTCCCTTTTCATACATCCGAAGCGCGACGCACACAGCCGGGATTCTTTTTGCGTCGTCGGGATTATTAGGTTTCCTCCTCCCGGCTTCCTTCTGCAGAGCGCGAGATGGATGGTAGGGGGAGTGTGCTCGGCTCGGCTTTCTATGTTATTCAAATGCGATCATAAAACGGTACCGCCATCAATATGCCGTCGGGGGTTTACTGATACTTGAAAAATCGCCGAAGCAGTCGCCCGTGTACAAATACGCGCGATCCAAGCCTCCCGTACGTAAAATTCGCGATAAGTGTAAAGGGCGTCATTTTTGTCGGCGATAAAAACGCGCCTCGCTGTGTGTACGTATATATACGTGCGTTTATACAGATCCCACGTATCCGTATTCATGTATTTTTGCGAAATATTCGGGGATTGATCGCTCGTTTCTGCGATGATAAACACCCGAGGTTTATCAGCGGATTTTTCGAAACGCGTCGCTTGTCCGAACGGCAAAGCGTGATATGCATACGGTGCAAGAAAAGCGTGTAAATATCAAAGCCGGATAATCAAGATGGCCAAGCGTGATAAGATGGAAAAGTCGCGCATTTGCAGATCACTAATGCATCACGTTGCCGGTGATTTGTAAATGCGAGGGAGATCGAAAATATATAAACGTCGCACCGTCGCGTTTTTTTTCCGTCTCTCTGTCGCCCGTCGAATCAACCGGATGGAATATCCGAACGGTCGAATTACCGAGATTACACGAGATTTTTCCGGGTCACCGTTGCACAAAAGAGGCTCGGGCCGGATTATAAGCATTAATAGACAGATCGCGCGATGAGGATTATACGTACGTCCCGGGGGGCCGTAGATAAAATTAATATTAATAATGCAGCCTGAAAATACGAGGGACCGTATTAATTTCAACGTTAAGAGATGTATACGTACGCATATATATATATATATGCGCGTTAATTCCGCGGATTAATTGAAGCGTTCGGCTTCACAATGAGACTCGTCGTGCTTAACTGAAATTTTGACAATCGTCGATAGAAACGCGGATTACGGAGACGGTTTATTAGCGATCGCAGAAAGTCAAATCGGATCATTGTTTAATTAATCTCGCAATTAATTCGAGAAGCTTAGCTCCTAACGAGATAGAGAGGGGGGGGGCCGACGGGAATGTGCGTTTCGTTTACTCTTGCGTTTACGTCGGAGAACAAATCAAATGAGATTCCGCTTATCGATCTCACGAATGATGTTACGTGTGCTGGTTCAACGCACTCGAGCGCAAACGTCTTTCTCTCCCTCTCTCCCTGTTTCTCTCTCTCTCTCTCTCTAGAGAGAAAGACGAGACGCTTTTAGTAAAGTTGAAATTTTTCCATTTGAAGCCGGTGGTCGCGAGCGATCCCCTTCCCCCTTTCCCCTCTCTTTCTCTCTTTTGTCCTTTGTAAAATCGTCGGCTTTCTACACAATTCAAGTGCAAAGTTTCCGAACGTAAATTTCTCGCCCGTATTACCCACCGCCGACGACCTGATAGCTCCATATCGATCGCCGATGAAATACCGCGCTTCGTAATTAACTTTGCGTTAGTAGGTATACCATTTTGGCGAGGGTTCTTCGCGGCCGTCTGACAAACGCTTCCGAAGCATCACACCGCGGGAGTTCCAGGGGTTGCCCAAATGTGTCTGTCCGGCAAATATTTTCTAAAAATAAATCCCCATATCTTCGATATAACGATTTGATCGACGTATTTCATTGCTCCCTTTTTCGGACGATCATTATTAAGCATTTGTTTGCGTATCTATAAGCGACTTTTCTATTTTCGTAGTATTTCAGTATTAATAGCTTCTCCTTCTGATCGTCGCTTTTTCATGTAATCCTCTTATATCATACTAATTTAATATCGCAGATATCAAAGGGAATATCTGCCATTGACAAATGAAGTGGAATATTATAAATTCAACACTTGCCGCAATTGTTTCAACACGTGCGAGTAAATGTCTACATATACAGAAAATATTTGCCAAGGAATATTGGAGTAAATTACTTTATTTGGATCAAGTGAAACATTACTCGAACGGTCACGCTTTACTTTAACATGAAAAACGAACAAAGTGACCGTTAAGTTGAGAGCTGTTCAATAATATGAAGAAATCAAAGTAACGATAACAGCGATTACGAATCTGCGGTGGGCGAGCTGCGTTCGCAGGAGTGGGTGGAGGGGCGAGATTCGGAACGGTCCCGCCAATTCGCCGCCGGTATATTTATTATTAGCCCGCTCGTAACACGCGTCAATTTTATCACTCAATTCGACAGGCGATTGCTCCGATGATCCCGTTGTAACGCGACGAGCGTCGAGAACCAATCAGGCGATACAAACAGGCCGTGACGATCCTTACGATTGCTCGGCTATTTGCGTCTTGTTTACAGCCGAGGAGGAGGAGGCGAGAGGAAGCGTGGGGTGAAGCTGAATTCGTCAATTTCGGGGCCATTGTAGCGAAGGGGATTAAGCGCGCGCGCGCGAGAGGACTGCGGGCGCGTTTGATTACCCTTTTAAATCGAGTAATTAAGCGCGACGCGCATTTCCGCGCTGATGGTTAGTCGTCGCTGCGAATGACAGAAATAAAGCCCGAAATCACTTGCCTTGACACGCTAAACGTGCGCGTCAGCCCGGCCGGCATTCCTCTCGCCGGCTTTCGCGGCCGGTGTCGCGCCTCTCCCCCTTCCCCGCTGTTTCGCTCCGGGTGATATTAATCGCGATAAAGTGTTTAGTCATTTTATGCGGGCGCGCGTGCATCAATGCCGTCGGCGGCGCGTTCGGAAATTACGCGCATTAAAGCTAAACAACGTAACGGCTCGCGTAATAACAACGTCTGCCTTTATCGCGGCCGCGCTCGCCCACACCGCCGCGGTAATGCAGCATAGTCATGAATACTAAATGCAAATGTTACACGCAAATGAAACGGAGAGGCTGCTGCCGGCGCGCACGGGGGCGAAACCGGCAGCCTCGCGCGGTAATTGCATTAATTTTGAAGCCCTGAGACGGCTAACGCGAGTACACGTCGTGTCGGCGAGGAACGCGATCCAAACACTCCCGCCGTGTTGGATCCCGGTGTCAAGTCACCGGGACTGCTTCGGCTAACGCAAATAAGGCGACCTTTGCGGCGCGAGCGGTCCTCCAGCTCCGCTGATAAAGCTGCGAGGAGCAGCTCACTCTTTCGCCTTCCCGAGGTTGACGCTCGTCGCGCTCTTGTAGGCAGCCGGCGATTTTCCAAACGGCGTGTAGGCGTATTAGACGTTAAATTACCGCGTCGGCAAATTGCGCGTTAATGGCCTCGACCGGGCCGTATTGTTGTTAGATTATTGCTAGATTGAATGACGCGTCAATCAAGTCGCGTTATATTGTCTCGTATAATAATAATACTTATAATGATAATTATTATCATGAGTTGATTCTTCAACGGTTGAACAAGGCAGTAGGATCAGCTGTTGTCTCGCCTTTTAGTCGCTTTCATTCTGCTGTGCGCCCAATTTCTCCCTTCCTTTGTACAACCCGGACGTTCGATGGATTAAAATTGAAAGTATATTTAAATTAAATTCAAAATATTGAGATTATTATACTTTATTATATTATATATCTATCGTACTTGCGTTATTATTGATTTTATTTGTTTCATATTATATGTTTTTTTTTTTTTATTTATGCTATTTGTATATTTATTATATATTTGATTTAATCGACGTCACGCGCCCCAGCATTCCCTCGTTTTTCACCGCGCGTACTTCCTTTTTTTCCTCTGCAGCCCGCAGGAGAACTTCGTGCATCGCGTGTGAAAATATCTTTTTCGAAATTGGCGAATTAGCCGGCACGAAACACGTACGAGAAACCTGTTTCTTCGTTGCGTGCGTTGCGCGATTATTTCTCAACCGCAGAATCAGGCGTTCGAAATCGGGAATATGGAACGAGACGAAGGAGCGTGGGCGGAGGGAGGGGGCAGGAATTGAAGCGCGGGGATGCGCGAGTTCATTCCGTCTCGAGTTTGGTTCTTTTAAACAACGAGCGGGACTTTTTGCCGCTCGGGACCGAGCCGATTCGATTTCGCCAGTGCGACGAAACGAAAGTTTCCTTTCGTCCGCGCAAACGAAGACACCGACGACTACGACGACGACGCTCTCTTATAACCCGGCTCTACCCGGCCGCGGAATTCATGGGAATTCATTTAAATCGGGAACGAGCTCCGCGGAAAATCGCCTTGAAATATTCCAGCGCGCATTTACATGTTTGCGCGCGGCGACCTGTTCTTGCACCGGCCGGAAGCTTTCTTACGGCATTTCCGCTTCCGGTCTCTCGTCGTCGACGACGCCGCTACTATTTCTCCCCCTGTCCTCCCCCGCCTTCCTAACCCGGACCCTCGGCTGCGGCCAGATTCAATATTTTCTTCGCGCGTTTACACTGTCAAGCATCCGGCCGCTTGTTTACTGACGGCCGGAGACTGCTCGACGTTCGAATATGATTGCGTGTACAGCGGCGTGGAAGCGCAAACGGCGATCCCCCGGCCGTCTGAAACGTCTCTCTCGTTTTTAAGACCTTCTGTCGGGAGATTTAACGGCCAGGGTATCCCGAAATAGTTTTTCTCTTTTCTTTTTCCAAAATTATCGCGCGCGTCGAGAAGAACGCGAGAATTTTCCCGTTACGAGCGCAATGTGGCGTGAGAATTCCGAATGTTTGTTCCCCGTCGAGTCTATATCTCGAGTCTGTATAATCTAATATTCCACGTGATGTACTAATTCCGTTAGTCGATGTTTAAAAATAGCGGCGGAAATTGCGGGTAAAACGCGAAATCAAGCGTTACACGCGACGAGCGGAACTTACAAACTATACACTTCGCCTGTCCTGGTTTCAAATGTCCAAAGGAAAAAAAAGTAAGGGAGAGAGAAAGAAAATAAAGTGGAGAATAGAGTTTATTTATATTTCGCGGAGTAAACTTCTTGAGTTTATAGCGAGTTAACGTCAGTATTGATAGAATGCCATTTATTAATATAAATCACCAATATTCAATTATAATGCAGTGTAAATCATTTTAATGCGGAATAATCTAGTTGGACGAAAGCTAGAAAGAGACTTAAGTACAAGGGTACAAAAGTACAAGAAATCGTAACTTAGATAGATGTATAGATGATTAAAGGTAGAGGTATAAAGGATTAAAACTGCAGATGTTTAATTACCCAGTAAAAAATTTTGTGTTGGATTTCGCACACATTTCACACGTTCTAAACGGTTCACACAAATGTGTTAATTTGACACGAAAGATGAATATATTGAAAAGTGATACAAATATTATGTCGAAAATGAACATAAAATGAATATCTATAATATATTAATTGACATTGAAACATAAAATGTGTTATTTTAACACTTATACATACATTTGAATATCGACTCAACACAAAATATTGATATAATATAGACACACAGTATGTTAAATTAACACACACGGGTGTTTTTACTATAGAGAATTTACTATAAAAGAATTTACTATAAACATTTTGACAAGAACCGATTTTAACACAAACTGCTTTTTACCGTCTAAAAGGGATAAAAACGAGCGATTAAATTATAAGATAATTTCAGTCGATTATCTGGCAATTACAAAGCAATAGAGTATGTATAGTTAATTTCGTAAACCGATGAAATATATTTGATCGCTACGTTACAAAGCAGAAATTCAGTTCAAACGCCGCAGCAATCGCTGGGTGAGAGGGATGGGCAGGGGGGAGAGGAATAAGAGGATAACAGATGAGGAAAAGCCGGGAAATAAGGGGGATGTTTGAGCGGCGGGCGATTCTTGGGACGCATTCGTCTTCGAATGGAAGGAAGAACGAATTGGCCCCGTACCGTTGTAACGGATTTTCGTTGCAGCGAAACGATGACGGATCGAACGTAATCGAGTTCTCCGTGTGCCGCGAGCCAGAAAACACACGGGACGGGAAAACACGGACGGCGACATGGTCGCCGTGTAATTTCAGGTGGTAACGCCGTTAGACAGGTTGTAATACCGATGGGAACTGAAAACCGCTCGTCCGAAAACGTCGCCGTATAATCGAGACACGAATCTCCTCCGCGCTCTTCTGCCGCAGTTAAATTTCATAATTAATCGCCGCCTCCTCCTCCTCGAGACAGACGTTTGTCAAGTTTCTTCGTCAGCGAATTCCGCCTCGGCCGGAGTTTCCGCTCGGAATCGCCGTAGACGATAGTCGGCTTCCGAGAAACCCATGAATTTTCTAATATATCGACTCTCTCGGCGGGGATGTTGGATCAAAAAGATCGTATCGCTGGTGTCTCACGAGCGTGATCTCGCGAAAATTGAAAAACGAGAGCAACCCCAATTCAAGCGACGCGAGACTTATTCGAGAGGAGGGTATCGAACGCGCGCGTCGGAACGATCGCGCGAATTTCTATCATTAATCTCTTCTTAATTACTCTCAAATCCGCCTGTTCTTACCTCCTTAGTCCATTATTTTTACTAATTTTCTGCTCGTTCACTTTTACTCCCATCGTTACGTAACATCGCGCGGTTACGGGGGCGCGGTATCCGCGAAATTTATCAACGCGAATATTCCTCGCGAGGAAGATCGCTCCTTCGCCCGTCCGCTTTCCTCAAGATAAACAGCTATTAGGAGAGACTTTACGCTGCGATATAAAATATGGGAGAGCTAATTAATTAATCTTCAGTCTTATGTGTACCTTCCCCGAACAATCCGCCGGCTTTTTCAGAGCGGCCGCGCGCTCTCGTCGGCCGGCGATTTTTAATTCTAACGAGATCCAAGTGCTCCAGTTAATTTTAATAAAACGATTTAATTAGGGCGGAGGGAACGAAATGGCGGGGCTGATTAAGCGGCACGAATGCCTTGAGAAAGGCACTTGAAAGTATTCTCCCGTCGACAAATGGAACGCTGATTAACGCGCGCTAAACGATTCTTCCAGCCGCGGTGCAATTATTTTAGAGCGCGCGGCGATGCAAACACACAACCCAACCGGGGCTTCCGCGGCGTGCTCTACGGCGGTTTCTACGGTCTCAATGTCGTTGCCGACGATGATGCAATTGCGATCTACAATTATGCGTAAGTTAACCTCAAGGCGAGCGTTGACGTGATTCCGTACAAACGCCGGAAGAGCGGTCTTGCGCAAGAGTAACGACGCGGGGAACTTCCTTCTGATACTCGCGAGGAGAAGACCGCGCGAATGCCATTCTAGAATTACCTCGCGAAAGTTCAAAGCTTTTTGTCGGTCTCAGGCTTGCCGGAAAGATACCTCGTCGTTATCTCGCACAGTGAACAATTTTGCGTTAAAACGGTCCGCTGTGTAGTTTTAAAGACGAAAACATCCGGTTTTATCAATTTTCCGCTGTTTTTTTCTTTTTTCTTCCATGTTTTCCGCGGATGAATGCGAAAAAATGGGGGGGGGGGGGAAACTGGATTTTTCTATTTCCCCGCGGATTTCTTCGGTTTCTTCCCCGAAAAATTGAAAAAGGTGCGAGTTTTTTAACTATGAATTGAAATTTGCGGCACTTCAACGTGTGTTGAAAAGTACACAAATATCGTTGAATTAATATTAATTTTGTTAGAATAACATAAAAATCTAGGTGGGCCGTTTGTAACACAAATTTTGTTAAATCAAGTAAGATTGCTGAGCTGAAAAATAGTAAAGGACGAACATATATTGAGCATGAGAAGCCAAAGCACGGATATTACAATACAATTTGAATATTAATATTGTCAGTATTAATATATTATTTTGGGAGGATAACATTGTTCAGCGTGTCACGACGCGCGTGCTGAATGTTCTCAGACAAACGTACATCAATTTTCTACGTTTAAACCTAGAGTCTTAGTAATTGGTTATTATAAATTCAAATTCCCTGAAAACCCTTACCCAATTGCTAAATCAATTAGTAAGCAACCTTTTATTCCACTTATCACGTTACGAAAAATATTGCCTCAGCCAGGAGTAGAATTTGGGCTTTCCCTATTTTCCGAGCGGGATGCTTTTACATATTCGGCCACCGAAAGACTTTGACAATATTTTCCGCAACAATCGCAACAAACAACATTTTTTACTGTGTTAACTATATGAAAATAAATATGAATAAAATACAAAAATAAACATAAAAATGAATGTATATAAAATGTTTGCGAGAAAGAAGAAATCGAAACTTTTGCACACACCTGACACAAGCACATTTTTTTTATTTCTCCGTTGACTCCAACTTGCATGAGACAATTTGCTCTTAAGATGATAATTAGGCTCTTCGCGGTTACGAAGCGTGTCCACCGCGACGACACATGTTAATTATGCTTGCAAGAGCCGTTTTACGAACTTCTTTTAGACGTTATATGCCCCGAAGAAAAGAGGTCTAAAACTGACGCATTTCATGGTACGTCTTAAAGGGAATAGAGTCGATATCACCGCGACTACAGCTCGAGGTCGTAAAATCGTTAGTGATTTACTTCGAGGAGCGATCAGCCGTCCGTAACGATAAATTATTATATGACGGAGCGTAAAAATCCGCGTTATACGCATGCCTCGTTAAGAATCTACCGTCGAGATTTATGAACGGGCTGCTGCGTATCAGCTTTTTTTTTGTGTTAAAAAAAATGAGAAAAACCGTTTCACGCGTTTTCGATATTACTACGCACAACACCATCGTATGTACTATAAAAAGTTATATCTTACACATTATAATTGATGAATTATATATCTCTTTCATGAAATCGTAACGCATTAAAAATTATTACATTTTGTAATTTAATACAATGTAGTTAATATTTAAAAATGATTGAATATACGATTGAATTTATAACTGTGCTCTCCTCTTTCTATATTCGAGTATTAAAAGAAAAGGAGAAATTATAATGAGAATCGTATCTCGATATATCGTGAAAGGGAATGAGAGGCGGGAGAGGGGGAGAGGTCGATTGCAATTGGTTATTAAAATGCAACGGTTTCAATTTGCAGCATAGCGTGAAGTAACAATGCGTTCGGCTGAAACTCAGAGATGGAATAATTGATCGCGTTTTATTATCGGCTCCGTTCAATGCAGATTAGCGAAATTCACATTAAGCATTTTGATCGCTAACGTTTCGCATGCTGCCCGAGTCGGAACGCGCTTTAATTAGGCAAGTATCACGTACACAACGCAGAAATGTAATTTACTCCCAGTGCGGGCGTCGCGGCGGTGCGCTAAATTATTCTTCAGCGATTTACTGAATAATTTACGCGCCTTATGCGCACCCGACGCGCGGCACCTTATATGCTCATAGACCGAGAAATATGTTTAATAAATTTCTGCATATGCAGTAGCGGAGGCCGCTCTCTGCGTAATATCTTCGAGGACGCGGGGAAATTACAACGGAGGCGATGAACGTCAAAGAATGCGCGATGTAATATTGTTTCGCGATGTTATATTCAACACGGGGACCGCGTTCTCGCGTAAATTTAACGCTCTTCCGTTGTACTATCGGAGTTAAAAAGCGTAATAATTACATCAAATATAAAATGCGCGCATAAAATCGATAAACGTGTGCCGGTATTCTTTGTTATTATGATTATAATTATCATATATTATTTAATAGCAGCAGAATATTATAATATTTTGATATTGTGATTATATATTTGAATTGCATTAACGGAGAGATAAATCATTTTCATATTGGAGAAATAATACTTGTATCGTCTTTCTTAATATATTACATCCGAATATCGTACAGGATGTCCTAAACTGACCTAAACCGACAGGGACAAATTTAGTGAGGACGTGGAATGGATCGAGGTGAACGAAAAATCCTGTACCATTTTACGAACAATACATAAAATTTCGTGTTATTAATTATCATAATTAACAACTCAATATTTTGCGTGATTGTTTGCAAAATGATGGAGGACTTTTTTATCCGCTTCAATCCGTTCTCGCGCAGTTCGCTTCGTCCCTGTTGGTCGGAGACACCCTGATATTGGATATGATAACAGGTAAGATGATATAGAAATCATTTCTCCGATATAAGGATTACTTTTATAGACAGACATTTATATCCGACAGTTTATCAATACTATCCGTTAATGTTATCAGATATTTATTAAATCACGGACACGCGAAAATGCCGGTTCTCTCATCGACGCGTATTAATGCAGTTCTATTTTTATACAAACGAGATTTCGTGAGAGTTGGTGGAACGCGTACGACTTCAGCGCGTAAAATTTCGCCGACAGCATGCGGCAGCCGGCATTAGGGGGACCCGCACGTAATTTCTTCTACGAAGTCGATTCAACGCAATTAAACCCCGCTTTAAAGTCAACCGCTTTCGAGGTGTTCACACAAGTGGAACGACAAAGGGCGCGGCTTTGACGCCTTTTTTTCAGTTTCGCGCTCAATAATTAATTCCCAGGATGGACGCTTGTTAGGCTCCGGCGAGATCGGTCGCGCGCGTTCACGAATTCGCACTGTAAAGTATGTTTAGTCGGATTTACTTTTGACAATGATCAGTGTAATCGCGTCTTGGTTGAAGGGAACGAAATTTCGAATTCTTACGAGCCAAAATTGGTCCTTATGACGAGAAATTCCGTTTCCTTCCAGCAAACTCGATTCTCGGTGTAACATTGAAAGAAGTTAGATTTAATCGAATAGAATGGATCATCTTCTGATAAATGTCTAATAATTCCAGATTTGGCTGGTATCAATTTACATCTGACTTACGAGAATGTACCACCTCGGAATAATCCCTGCTTAGGAATTCCGATTCAAGATAATCCCATGTGACATTCTGTCAATTATCCCTGTTGTTTTATGGGAATGGAATTGGAGCGAAAGCGGAGCTGAAATGGATAAGGCGACTAAAACTGACGGGATAACGCGATAATGTTAAAGAAAGGAAGAGAAGAAAGGGAGAGAGGGAGAGAGAAAAGGGACAGAGGAAGGGAGATAAACCGTACGATTATACACGGACCAAGAATTCCGGTACGTTCGATATTTAGATTTGGCCATTTATTTTGAACAGTTTTAACACGATATTCACGTCGTTATTCGATACCGCCGTATCTCTCCGCTCTCGATTTGTTACGAGATGACAAAGCCTGCATCGGACGGGCGTTTCGAGTGTCTCGCTGGCAAAATGGCAAAATTATTCCGCGTGCCGTCGCGCGATTTTTTTCTTTTTTTTTTATTCGCGCTCGTTTCACATGTCCGAGGCTTTATAATATTTCGAAAAATAGGGGGAAAAAACAATTTTATTTTGACGCCACGCGATACGCTGGAAGAAGAGAAAGAGAGGAGGTTCGCGCCTCTGGGACGCCCCGTTTGCGTCGCGCTACTTTGCGATATGTTTCGGCCGACGTATGCGCGCGTAGTAATTTCCGTCGGTTCCGGCGGAGATCGCGAACTTTCCGAAAATTTCCGCGGATCGATCCCCCGCGACGACGGGACGCTTGCTTCGCTTTCCCGTCGGCCCCTGGCGAAACAACCGATCATTCACCGCAGCCGTTTTTCCCAAACGACGTCGCGGTAAATTCGAGGATCATTTAGACGCAACGTCGCGATTTTGATTTGTGGCCGGCCGAGCAACGGCGCCGGGCGTTTTGACACACGTTCGCGCGGCAGGAGCGGTACACGCCGGGATTTCGGGGGGTATCCCGGCGTCTCGACAGAAAGTCGATATGACGCCGCCGCCGAAAATTAATGAGCCAATCGTAGGTATGTAACTGGTATTCACGTTATCGTGGAATAATTAATGACCCGCCGGCTCTCTTCGAAACTTTCGCGCCCCTCGGAAGTCTCGCCCGTTCCCTACCTGTCGGCGACTGCATACGGATATTTCGCCAGGATGTTCCAATTTACGCGCGAGACGTCCGTCCGACCGGCTGTTGCTTTTCGAGCGACGACGCCCTTCTTCTCGCTTTCTCCGCGCGCGACGCTCGGCCGATCGTTTCTCCGACGACTAGCTTCGCGTCCGGCGATATTGAATGATTCATCTCCGTGGGTTGTTTAGCATAATAATTAACGTCATCAGTATGAATGACAATCATCGGTAATGCTAAATTAATTAGTCTGCATTATTGTCCCGAAACGATGCGCTCTGACGGATTAACTAAATCTCGTTTCTATCTCTGACAATGAATGCGCTTTGGCCGCGCGCGTGTACGCATGATAAATAATGTTTCCGACGTTATGTCCGTATCAATTAAGTTGCCGTTATGTATTAGTCGAAAGAGAGAATACTCATGAGCGGTTCCGGTGATTGGTTCGTTCACGTTTGCTCGCGCTGACAAAGTATCTCGATCATCGCAATACCGCGGTGGTCTGTGCAATTTACGTCGAAGTGACCAGGTTAACCGGAAGTGTCGTTGATCACACGGAGAAAAATAATCTTGCAGCGGGAGCATCGTACCGCGTGTTCGTTGCGACCATATTTAGATGGCATAACCAAATTAGCGAATTATTCGTAATTAGAGCGGAAGTTTCGTTGCCAGGGTAGAAAATATTCTGCCGAGCGTATCTGCCCTTAGGACACGTTAATTCGCTGTTAGAAGACAGTGTTTCCCTATATTCACTAATTCGTTCTTACGGTAGATTTAGCAAAATAATGCATAATAAATGGTAAGACGGAGATCAGCTGCAGTTAAATTAGTTGTAACACGTAGATATGAAAAATTGTCATTGCCGCAGCGGCAGCAATTAAAGTTGCTTACGCTGCTAAAGTTTTACGTACCTCTATGTTACGGCTAATTCAGCTGCTGAAAGCTAATCTTTCTTTCCGTGAATTAGCACACAGTTGCCGGCAAGATTTCGTGCTGCGACAGCACAAAATTTTTCCCGCCGGCAGATGATTTTTCGCCGCGGTAAGACACATTTCACTTCGGAGTGTCTGCGAAGTAGGTTAGAAAACTGCACGTATTGTTAGATTAAAAAGAGAGCCGTGGCCGAAAATCCGACGGACGTTCGCTGATATTTCAAAGCCGGAAGCACGCGGTTCTTCTTACGGTTCGTTCGACGAACGCGCAATCAACGGTACGACTTGATTGGTTTCTTCGCGCGGAATAGCATCCGGGTTTGAAAAAAGCGGGTCTCGAAGCACGGTCGAGGAATAAGTAACTCGTGGAAGATGCGGCCGGAAGAGACGTGGGGAACTCGCGAGTACGTCGGCGATAATTCCGCAGGTCCGGGGGGGCCATCGATATTCGAGCCGCGTCTTCGGCGGCCACAAATATCGACAGGCACGGAGATAACGCGAGCACACCTACTCCATTGTTCTTTGCGCCGCGAGAGCCTCTAATTACGGTGCCGGTTCGCTCGGGTTCGTTCTCGGCGTACCGCTTGATTTGCGTGGCCCACGAACCGACGGCGTTACGTTAATTACACGCGGACAGGTACACGGTTTTGCCGGACACGTCAATGCTTCATTAAGCCGTACCCCCGGTGCCCGAGCGCGCGTATTCCGATGTGGAAGTTTCGACGGTGGCGATTAACGCCCACCGCACGGAACGCAACTTGCCGAACTAACACGTCCCGTCGCCGCGAAAATATGTATACTTCGCTCGCGCAAGTCTCTTCCTCCGTGTATTCGAGGTCTGGGAGAAAACCGCCGGGGGTTTTACCGCTTTCGCCTTCCCCCGACCTCTATCGATGATATCCGGTGGTCGAGGCTAAATTCGGAGAACATCCTTCCTTATAACTGGTAATTTGTATCGAGAATGTCACTTTCGTCTTGTGCCGAAAGAAAAAAGTGCTGCGTTCAAGTGAATACTTGCTAAGGTATATCGGAGTAATGATTTTGCTCGTATCGAGCAAATCGTATTTTTCCTTCAGCGCTTCTTCTCCGTGCGAACGTTTTGTCTCATCCTGTAGAGAGAAGCGATTGACGAACATTCCGTGAGTATGAAAAGATAGAAAAAATCCCAGAGCACCTCTTTCTCCACACATATTTTCCGCAATTGACTCGGCCGATCTTACGACCGCGGCGATATCGCGCCACGCCGTTACCGTAAATCTAACGAAACGGCGGAAGCGCAGCTCGTCGCACGTCGCCCGCAGTCGGGGGAACAACGAGTTAACGCCAGCGTGCTCGCCCGACGATCTATTTCCGCGTTCGCGTAGAATTGATATTTCTGAATTACAGCCGGTGCGAGAGAGAAGCTCGTGCTGTGTTCACGTCGGGTCGTTTACCGGCAGCGAAACCTACCACCGCCGTAGATTTTACGGCGGACGCGCCATGCACGCACGTTCGCTCGCTCACCAGCCGCGCGTTCACGCAGGTAACCACGAACGAGCATTCATTGACCTGCGGTCGAAAGTGCACCACACGCTTCCGCTTCCGCGCTACGTTCGTCCCCTCCCGATACACAACAACCGTGGATCACCCTCGCGGAAACAAAAGAGCGAAGAGTTCCCTGTGAGGTAACGTCGCTTAATTAAATTTCCCCTCCCTCCCGTCTGTCGACGAGGCGAGTCATAAATGGGATTGTAATCTATTCCGAATGAGAGCGAGGCAAGCCGGGCTCACTCAATCCGGACTGCGACGACGGGCAGCGCAGTCGCACTTTCCGCCGGCGATTCCGCGTCAGGAATTTAACGTCTCACCCCCCTCTCGTCCCCCCTTCTTGCCCGTTTCATTCTGAGAGATGAGTCATTTTGCAAGGAGAAACCTCAAGACGCGAGGGAAAAGAAAACGGTGAATTTCGTCCGGACGGTCCAAGAGAACGGTCCTGAAGATCGTTCAATCCTCGGAGTAACAGCCCGCAATCTTGACGTTGAATTAACATCATAGGTCTTGAAGACCATCTCTGTTATTATTAATGTTCCGAGTTGAAATTTTAATATTACATTAAGTCTTCGAGTACTATTTTGACGTGCTACAAAGGGGAATTTGGATCTCCCGGGGGGAATTTTAAATTCTACATTATTATGCTTATCGGGAAGCTCTCGGGAATTAGCAACATTATTATCAAACATGTTTCGCGAGGTATTAATTACGCAAAAAAAAAAAACGTGTTTGGCGCCGCGATGAGTTTTTCCGGGAAACCCCTTGACGTTTGGAGGATCATCGCCTCATTTCCGCCGATAGAAATTGCCCGAGAAATTACGCGAGAGGATAAAAACGGTATGACACGACAGCATGCCGTACACGAGGAGAAGCGAATACCGCGCGGTCTCCCCCGAGAATCCGCGTCCCGGAGTTAACGCGCGCCAACGGGCTTGTGCGCATTTATGAGGACGGCGCGAAGTACGCGGATGCAGCTACGCATCCGCCGGAATGGGCATTGCATGCACATTCGCGGCGTGCTCGGCGAATGAGCCCGTTCGGGAGATGGACGAGCGAGACGGCGGTGGAAGAGGGCGAATAAGGACGATACTGAGGTTCAGCCGGGAAGGATGGGGTAGGACTTGCGGTGGCCTCCATACTGCCCGCCTCCCGTGACCTCTTTGTCCGGCCGCTAACGGTCTTTGTACGAATCGTGTTTTCGGGTCAGCCTAGAATTCGCCGCTGAATTGTTGGGGCTCGCCGAGTTTCGGTGGCCGCGCCGCCACCGCGAAACCGACGCCCGCGAAAACCAGCGATTTCGGTGACGCCGTTTCCCCCCTCTTCGCTTGTTTCGCGCTTGGGACGATCGAGTTTTAGGGTAGTTGCTCCGTCCAAACTGTTTTCTACCGGTTCTTTCGAATTGTCGCTGTGTATGGAAATGCTCGTCTGTAAAGTTAGGAAACGATCGGCCATTCGAGATATCTTCGTGATTGAAGATGAACATTTTTTACACGCGACCTTTCAGTCTTTAATATCCTAGTTTTGATCTTCCACTTTTCATTTCTTCTAAACCGCATTTAGAATTTTAATAAAAACTATGATGTTGAATGACTAATATAGAAATATTGTACAAAAGTTGCAGGATTTTTAACCAGTCGTTTCTTTTGAAGATATAGCTGTAGAAAATTGTTTTAAATTTATAATAACGCTCGCGATATACCTTCGCTAAGTGTTTTACTTTTTATATTGTAGTTACTTTAGTTTAGGTCAATGTGAAGAAAAAAAAATCTCCCATGAACCACGTGAAATTTTGAGTTATTAATGATTGAAAAGGTAACTATTGAGGCAACCGATTGACCGGGCGGAGAAACCTCCTGCAGGAATCTTTCTATTCTTACAACAATCGAGTTCCTCCCAGTCTGGTCCTCTCGAGGGCGACGGAAAACATTCACCAACGACATTGCTTTTCCCGTCTGCAATACCGAGCTCCGAGCTATAATCGACGACGGAAGAAAACGTGGCCAAAGCCGTGCGTGAAATTAACAGTCGCACCGTTGAAAAGCATGACGCGGGGCTTGTAATTGCACTCAACTCTGGTCGGTTATTTATGGAAGTTATCTTAAATATTACGCGGCCGATACCGCGGATTCATCGGCGCGTTTATGCGCTCGATATGTCTTTTACGAGCCGCGCTTTAATTTAAAAGCCGAGGCACACCACGCCTACCTCAGGCAGAACCTGGTGGAAATCCCGGCTGATCACACCAGCACCTCCGTCATGGCGCCTCAACTGAGAACGATTCTCCTGCTGCTGACGGCGGTCCAACTGAGCTGCGGGCCTTCCTTGGCTCAGAAATACTTTCCACCGCGTCAGCCACCGGCGTGGCTCTACACGAACGCCCCGACTGTTAATGTGAGATCGATGAGTCCGGTCGACGAGGATCAACGAATTCTGCCGGACCTACCGCAGGAACGACGAATGGACGCAGACTTCGAGGAGGATGCGCCGGAGTACAGAGCAGCTTCCCCCGGGCCGCCGCACGTGTTCAACGGACAGTCGAAGCAACCGATAGCTGACAGATTTTTCCATGACGACTTGCAAAGATGGTTTTGGAATACCGGCTTGCCGTCATTCAAGATCGGTGGAGAGGCGAAACTTACGATGTCCAATCACCCCTTCGGCTCGTCCGAGGAAGACGCGGACGCTCATCGTCCCTCGACTGTACGTTACAAACAGTGGTACACACCATTTTACCTCGAAGATTCGACGGCGGAGCAGCCGTTCGAATCTTTTTCCTCAAGTTACATTTCGGACAGGCGAAGCGTCCCTCCGCCAGTTAATAAGTGTCCCCCAGGAATGCGGCTCATACGCAATCATTGTGAAACCATGTTTCGAAGATATGAAAACGAGATGCAAGAAAGGATGTATGACAGCGAAGACGAAGAAGACGAAGAATTCATGCGTAATTTTCCGAACGAGCGAAGCATGGATGTGTTAAGGTGTCCCCATGGAACGTCAGCGAACGGTAAGTGTGAGTCGACCAACACCGTCGATTATGAAAACAACAAGATGAAGGAAGAGAAGTTTACGCGCGACCTCGAAGCCATTAACCCCAACTGGAGGAAGAACCAGAGAGCCCTGAAAATTATAAAAATCAACAAATGTCCACGTGGACAAATAATGTGGTTTGGTCGCTGTAGACGGTCGCATAGTTTATTAGCCGATTACATCTTACAGCGGGGTTGATGTATTAATGCAGTAACAGAGATATCATTTCTTGCCATCAAGTTTTAACCTGGCCCCTGCTTACTTGCAGGAGTCTTTTTGTCATGTAATATTGTATAATACAAGATGAAGTAAAATAAGACTAATAATAACTTATCGACGGAACAAAAGTGCGCACAATAAATGTCATTTTTAACGTTTACATTTGTAACTCGTCAATTTAATAATTAATTATACTCACTGAAAACTTCGTTTAGTTGACTCAAACAAAATTTGGTTAGAAATTTAGTTAGAAATTTGACTGGAATATGTTTAAACAAATGCTTTGGTTGCGATGTATTAAGCACGCGAAATCGCTGTTAGAGTAATGCTTTGCGAAGGAAAGGATTGTATTGTATATGGAGGGAGATAATTTTGCCGTCGTGATGAAACCATTGTTGCTACTGCATATTCGTCTCTCGACATTGACGAAATTCAATTGGCACAGCCGAGTCAGCGAATTTATTCGTAATTTGGGTAGAAATAGTTGTTAGATCTTATTTGTCGCCGGGATAGAAAAAGTTTTGCTGAGCGATCTTGTCCTTCGAACATATTATTTTGCTGTCGAAACGAAATAATAATTTTCCTACATTCATTCATTTGTTCTTACGGCAGTTTGTAGATTCAGCAAAATATATTTAGCGAGCGGCAATTAATATTCTTAACAAATCGTTTCGTCGTTCAGTAACTGAAAGATTTTGCTGTGACCAGAATAGAATTTGTGCTGTGCCGGCACAAATTATTTTTCTCCGTGCACGGGAAAAACAATTCCATTGGTTTAACTGAATTTGCCTGGGGACCGGACGAAAACTCGGTTGTAGTAGCAGAAAGATTCTTGCAGAAGATCTTTACTCGGTCAATTCGACCTCAGTTTTCTCAACCGAGTTTTAATGCAGCTGCGATGTTCACGCGACTGTTCTCAGAAACGCAGTAACGGAGATATTTCTTGCCATCAAGTTTTAACCTGGCCCCTGCTTACTTGCAGTGTAATATTGTATAATACAAGATGAAGTAAAATAAAGCTAATAATAACTTATCGGCGGAACAAAAATGCGCACAATAAATGTCATTGTTAATGCTTACATCTGTGACTCGTCAATTTAATAATTAATTATACTCCTAATACACTCCATTGAGTTGACTGAAACAAAATTTGGTTAGAAATTTAGTTCGAAATTGTACTACTAGAATATGTTCGAACAAATGGTTTGGTTGCGAGAATCAAAATTTGATCTTCTGAATCAAATATTTCGATCAATGAAAAAGGTTTGGTTTCAAAGAACTAAACCTTTGGTTCGAAGAACCAAATTTTGGTTCTCACAGCCAAAAGATTTGCTTGAGCGTAACCAAGCTTTGTTTGAGTCAAATGGATTATTTTTTCAATGTATATACCATCCTCTCTTATCTGGGAAAATCGTGTGAAAAACACACCTGGACGTTAATAATCTATATATAAATGATAATAATTCGTTAATGTGAAAGGTGTTATATTATTATTAATATTATTTAACGATCGGTTTTTTGAATAATGAATTATTACGATTACTTCACGTAATTATATATTGTTATCATATTTTATTATTGAGCGTAAAGATCCGATTACCTGTGTTAAACTGCTACGATTATCGCACATTTACGCGACGCTCCACGCATGACAGGTGCTCAATACGAAGTATCGCGCGGGGATTAACTCGCGCCCATCGGCGTATCCGAGCGTACACGCCGTTCCGCAAATTGCTCCGCGAAACACGTCTTTCGCGCCATTACAGGATTTACAGGTGAATTATAGAGGCAGGTTTCCACGGGGAGAGCGACCCGACGAGAGCCGACGATATCCGCGGACTAAACTGCCGAAAGGCGTCTTTATTGCATGAACCGGAAGCGCGAGAATCGTGATCCTGCTATAGGATTATTGCAGGACGACGTGCCACGGCTCGGTGATTGTCGTTAGACGCTGCAGGAAGTTTATAAAAACGAGCTCTCCTCCGTAGAGTCGCTCGATTGAACTCTCACTTGCTCGACTTCCACGGATCCTTTTCTTTCCGATCTTATTCTCTCGCCGGCGGAACTTCCTGCCGCATCCTCCCGCGCGAGTGAACCCTCTTGTCCGGATAAACAACACGTGTAATACACTTCCCTGATCTTATTACGCGGACACGCTTTATACCGCGCAGGAAAGGGAAAAGGCAGAGGAAGGGAGATACGGTAGCTTTAGGAATGATTAAATTAAGCTGATGTCAGGATCGGGATGACCTTTCTACCAACTGTGACTTGCGCTTTTCCATTGAATCAGTTAATTTGATAAAATGTATGAAATGAACTATGAATTATTATTATTATTTATTTTACAGGATCCTAATTAGGATTTTAGGAATCTTTGAGTATCTCTGTAATTCGTCGACTGTAATTCGTTGAGCGTACATAGAAGAAGAATGTATCGGTAGAATCGGCCAACAACGCGGTAATTCGAGTAAATCTAGATGAACATTTCGTTAGAATATATTTCGTGTGACACTTACAACGTGCGCCTTTCTTCCTGAGGACTCGGATTAAAACAATATCTTTCTCTCGATTGCCCCCTTACCCCGAGTATCTCTTTTCGCACGAATAATTTTGATGTTCCCCCCTCGTTCAAGCAGATACCACGATGGACGCCGAGGCAGCGTTGCTGGAAAACTCGCCAACCTTGTCGACGATCTCGTCGGATTCCACAGACGCGTCGTATTCGGAGCCGGGCTCGCCCTATTCCCCGGAGTCGCCGATCATTGTCACGTCCTCCTATAAAAAAAAGCGCGACGATGAGGTCACACCCAGACCAACGCCCAGACACCCACTGCCAGCCAGGAAGCCGAGCTTCCGGATACGACCGCCCTACCTCATGATCTGCATCAGCATCATCGAGGTGAGCGAACGTAAAAAGCAGTTACACAATCAGGTGAGATTACTCATTGCACCGATGTGCACGCGTAATGCGTTCCATCTTCTCTTTCCTTGCAATAATATCTTCCGACAAAAGTAACCAACAATGATTTGATAATTACAAAAAAGGACAGTTATTAACAAATCCAAAAAATAGACAATGAATCCAAAAAAAGTAGACCATCATGAACACACCCGTTTTAAATAGCATATTATTCAATATTATTACCTGAATATTGCTTTTAAAAAGTTGACTGACTAGTTTATTTTCAACGGAAAAACACGCATTTTTTTTTATTTTTCAAATTCGTTTTTGTCTGATGGAAAGATCCGGGATGTCCCAATATTTTTGAAAAATGCGAATACTGTTGTGAACCGTATAAAATACCATAAACCTTTTAAAACTTTATAAAACATTCTTTTATATATCTCACATTTTCAAAAATATTCGCTAAAATTGAAAAAAATTCGTTACTTTTGAAGGGTTGTTTCAATCCCGAAACATTGAAATATCCCTCCATATAAAAAAAAAATATAGGTCTAGTATTTTTTTATGTTTTATAATATATCCAAAACCCATCGAAATCAATGAAGGACAGTTCTGCCTGTTCCCTTGTTTCAGATCTAAGTTTAAAATAAATTTCGAATTATATATATCCTGTAACTTTCTTTTCTTCCTTAAAATCCAAATTTTGCTCTTCATTGACTTTCACTATAAAGTCATTGTTTTTAATCTCTTCACTTTTGACAACTAAATCGCTCCCATGCCTGCAGCTTTGCAGCAAATATTTCGCACTGACAGTACTGAAATCGTGGAAGAGAGAGAACGATTAAGTTAAAGAAATAGTTGGGACAGGTCGGTTCCGTCGCGATATCAAATTTCCTCGGATCTTTAATCGGCAGCTTTGCAACAGCAATTTGCTCGTCTCAACCAGTTTTAACGATTGTCTCATGCCTTTTTTTATTCCGCATTGTTTCGCGCACATTCTCTCTCTCTTTTTCCCCCTTCTCATCTGCTTCCTCTACCTCTCGCGACGTCGTTACATCCGTATTTCTATTACGCTCGAACAAGTGCTATTCTAGCGGGGATGAAACCTTCTCATCGCGGAACGCGGAATATATACCGCGAACATTCTGGCGGTCGCAAGTCGAGTGGAAAAGAATGGCTGAAAACGCCGCGTAAGCTCCGGGATTTCTCATTAACAGAACCAACGTGTCGTGGTTCTTTCTCTCTCTCTTTCTGGTGCCGTGGCAAGAACGAAAGGAAAACGCGATGGAAATCCTTCCCAATTATACGCGCGAATTCGCTGGAGAATACACCAGAACGATATTCCGAGATACCTCGGGCCGGTGAAAACTCCGAAAAAAAGCGGAAGCCCGGCAGAGAGGATGGACGGGACCGGGGGTAGCAGAGGGAGGAAAGTGAAGGCGCGCTTTTTCGCTCGATAATAATCCCGGGAACGCGGGTGCCGCGTTTTCAGTCGGAAAAGTCACGAGAATAAACAGCGACGGATACGCGCAATAAAAATGCGCAAGTTTAAAGTCGCGAAGTTGGGCCGCAATTTCTTACTCGTTTACCGCGGAACACGACGAAAGTTAATCACTTAGCCCCCGCGTTTTCTTCGGAGCGTGTACGGGCGAAACGAGATCAAAGTGAATGCCCACCGCAGATGTTTAACGGTTTCGAGCTCAATTTGCGAAATGCGATCAAAGGCGTACGAAATAGCTAAGTGTATGAAAATATTAAGTACCGGGGTGCATATTGCTCGGATATATTCGTGTAATCCATAAAACGGGGGAGTTTGCGGAGTCTCGAAGTTTATTATGCTTCGCGTCGCAAGAGTCATCTTGAAGTTTCGCTATTGCCGCCGAGGCAATCTTGATTATTTTTACCGCGCTTATCTTCGTGAGTTATTTGTTTAGTCTAGATTCAAATATAACCCTGTTAACCGTGTATATTAAATTATGTTACCCGTGAGAGACGCCGAGAGAATCTTATATTATATTGTCCGTGAGACGTTGAATCGCGTTGCGAGAGATTTATGTCCCGTTCTAATATATAATAATTTGCGATAAATATATCACGTAACGTGCGGCTCCTTGCGGTAGCGTGATAGTCACCGGTAATTCACAAGGGGTCGATTTCGCCGTGTGGAAAATAATCATTTTCGGAACTCCCCTATCCGGGAAGAGATGCACGAGGTGTCTATCTATATGACAGATATCCGGCCAAGACATAAGAGAAAATACTGATATGTTACGATGTGACATGTAAAAAAGAAAAGTTCAAAATTAATTCGGATAAATGAAATCGTGTCTTGGCAGACTAGATTTTCGCATACGTATATATATAGTCAAATATATTTAAAGCATCAAGTAATTTCCGGTTAAATGACGATGCAAAATGGTAGAGCCAAATGAAAAGCGTGCGATGAAAAGCAGCGGGAAGAGAGAGAGAGCGAGCGCGCATTAACGCGCTCTTAACCTTAATGAAACGCTCAAAAAGTAGCGTTGCGGTACTCGAAAAAGTTGATTTCACCCGGGCTCGAATATAATAATGTCCGAAGCCGGGCACTTTATCTCCGGGAAATTACCCGCGAACGAAGGAACACGCGCTAAAGTGTATAAACCCTAAAGCCGCGGAATTAAAGGCGCCACGGCCGCAGTCCGTGAATTTCAACTTTATCGCGGCGGTATTGTCTGGTGAAAACTCGTTGTTGCGAGTGGGAGATAATGCGTGATTTACGGGACAACGTGTATAAACACATGCCTGAGAATGCAGGCATATACTGCCTCGCATTAAGGATGGAGAGCATCGGCGGCGTTCGCGCGTTTAGAAAGAAACGAGCCGTGATATTTACCGCCCCGGTACGAATCGCTCCTCGAAATTCAAGGAATATCCGACGGGAAATGCGCCGGAATGTATAAAAGAGCAAGCTCGCGGGCATACGATTCCTGGCGACGCAACCTGCAAAATTAAACGTTGTACGAATAAGGGACCGAATCCTGCACGGTAAAAAAGATTTTGTTGAAACGGCCCACTGAAATTTCATCCTACTTTAATATGGGGAAAATCTGGTAAAAAGGGCACAAATATAACGTTAAATTCACACATTCACATTCTTGTCATCATTATTTGTGTACTATTTGATGTATATATGTACGTCCGATTCGACCGATAGAAGTATTTATAGTTTTGCGAGGAATTTTTTTCGGCGCTTTGCGTTTGCCACGCTTTGCTAGCGTTTCAGTTTGTCGACTTTCGCGCCAAGAAGGCTCCGAGGATAATTACGCGCGATGAAGTTACAGCGGCGAAACGTGGGTTTCATATACATGGTTCCATAACGACGCGGCGGAGAGTTAATTCGCGCTTCAAATGCATAAACTTAAAACTACAAAGTTAAATGCATTCCTAATTCGCGGAAGAACCGGCGAACTCCGCGTGTCTGTCCTTAAACGCGACGAGGGCCGAGCAACGTCGAGGGGGAACGACGGCGGAATGGAAAAGCCGAAGGGGAGAGGGTGCGCAACCACCTGGAAGTGAGAAGCGGAATGAGGTGTAGAGGGTGGATTCCACCGCCGAAACGTTCCCCCGACTGCCGGAAATAGACGTTTTGCGCCGCGAATAACGCTCTAGTACCGACACGTCGCTACGAATGTGGCCCGGACAATGCCGGACTCTCGTGCCCGGAAAAGAGGAAGAAAGGCTCGGCGGGGATGCTCTTCTTCGAAAAGGGAGGCACAAAAGAACGATGCGATACGCGAAACACGAAATATGAAAGTTTCTCCAAGAGCCGAATTAATATTTCTTCGAGTAGCGAATATTTCGCATGCACCGAACTCAACCGAAAATCGGGGTTCCGCCTTTTTAAGACGCGATGTTTAAGGCCGGTCGTTCCGTCTTCCGAAATTCTAAATTTATCTAATAAATGCAGAACGCTCCCATACGGAAGTGAATTACAAGAATACGAAAAAATTACTGATATTTTATCGCTCTTCGACAATGTTCTTCAATAGTATACCAACAATTTTTTCGCATTCCTGTGCTTTACTTCCGTGTGGGAACGTTTTTAAATATTTGTCCGTTAAATAAATTTATCCGAAGGTAGAACAACCGGCCCATAAACGTTGTTTCTTCAGTCGTCTCTTAACGAAGAACGATGGGGATGGTAGTCGGGTCGAACGTGTTTCCGCGATTTCTCGTATTCGACGTGACGCCATATGAAACAAAGTTTCCCCTCGAACGTTTAACTTGACTTTAGCTTTATCTCTCGTCTCTGCGGAAAGTATCGAGATTCAACCCCGCGTGTCCCGCCACTTTACTGCACTCGGGGTAGACAATAGCCGAAGCTCGTAAACGAAGCTCTGTGGTTTGTGTACCACCTTCCGTCTGGCGTAGCGATCATTCGGAACACATCGAATGGCGAATCCAATCTTAGCCGAACTTTTCGGCTAACCCATTGATATTTGCGTCTTTTAATACCGCGATAGCTCCAAATTGTCGAGACAGTAACAGTGGTACTCAAAAGAGGTTATTTTTTTCCTTCCTCAGCGCGCAAGCTCTTCGTTTTTATACAGATGCCACGCTGGAAAATACGATTTTGTATTTTCCCAGATTTTTCGGATGTTTCAATTAAATATTTTTATTTGTGTAACATATATACAATTTTTTTATTTTTATTACGTACACCAAGAAAAAGATTCCCTTCGATTTAATCAAATTTCTTCAATCGAAACAAATCTGTCTTTTACAGAATAGAGCAGACAAACGAATGTTTGGTTCAACAAACAGGATTTGCTTTCTCAAGCAATAAATATCTTTACGTCAAATAACATATTTCTTTTGTATTTTCGCCCAAATATTACGATAGTTGCGACAGGCAATTATTTGAAAGGACACACTGAAGGAGAACATTATGTTAGAAAAATATTCAAGAACTTCTATTTGGTTTCAGTGGAAAAATATTTGATATATGAGGAGATAAATTCCTTTTTATTGAAAACGAAATATTATTTCCTCTAAATAATACAGTTTTTCTTTCCTATCAAACAACATTTTCATTCCAACAAAATGATGCTTGATATTCAATTATTTTTCGTTTATATTAAACAAGTCCAAATCAAACAAATATGTACTAAATTCAAGAAAATCTCTTCTGTATAGAGATACATTATATCGATTGATTTTTGATCCTGTTCGCACATTTCTTTGCAAATTATCCGCTACAAGAGCGATATCGTATCTCTCGATGTCGGGTGAACTTGTTCGCCTTGTCGCAACTGTTACAACATGACGAGAGAGAGGGGGAGGGAGGGAGGGAGGATACTAGCCAAATTTCTTCCCGCAATATTTCGGCATGCCGCGAATATCGATATTGCACCCGCGCTATCGCGAACATCACCACGATATTACGTTCTTTCCTCGCGCCTTAGGAAAATGAAATTCCTGTGTTGTGCAGGATGCGCGCGAGGGTCTCCATAATTACGAACTCCGACCGTAGTTCCGAGTTCGTCGTGCGCGCGCGCGCGCACACACACCAATTATGGACGACTGCAAATATTTGCTTAGAATTCAGAATTAGAACACCGCATGGGACGAAATCACTGACTGTGATCGCGCGTCAGGGCTGACACATGGCGCGCCTGACAATAAACATCTGCATATTGTTTCACCCTCGCTCGAATAATCCTCCTTCGTTATCACTCGTGAAGTCGAGCCGAACGAACCTTCAGGCAATCGAGGGGAACAGGGTGGCGCGGGTGACAGCTCATCGAGCAAAATGAACGGTCAAAATTTCCTCGCGTCGTTTCCTCGCGTTGACAAAAATTGAATTTTATAGGCGGTACGTGAATGAAATACTTCGTCGCGTTTTTTCGTCCCTAAAAAAAAAAAGAAAAAGAGATCAAGCGAATGCTGAAACAAATTGTCACGCGAACGGCACGTGTCAATGTGAAGATAGTATTATTATTTGAATTATTAAATAATTAAAATTATTAGTTGAATTAACGTTATTATTGCAATTAAACTGAAAGTATTGTTATTGAATTGTTATTAAATTATAAATATTCTTATTGAATTTAATTATCATTATTATTTGAATAATTAAACAATTAAAAATTTGTGTGTATTATTGCAACGATTACATTGTTGGAATAATGGCTACGATTTATCATGGTGTGTGTTATTCAGACAATTCAAATTGTGCGAATTATTATTATTATTCCCTAAATTCATACACTTGCGCATCATCGTCGATCACGATGAGGAAATAAATCGCGCCGCGTGATTGACAACATCGCGTCGATGCGTCGTTGAACTTGGCCGCGCGATCGGGCGATAAAGTGGTCAGTCTTCCGCTGTCGCGGACACGTTGTCGAATTAAAATATCATCGCGTGATGAGAGAGCGCCGGTGGGAACGTGATGAGGACAATCGGCCGCGATGGGCAAACGAGCGTCGAGTTTTAAGCGCCCATCGGACGCACGCTACCTGTCCAAGGCGGCCGGCATGAAAGCGCATTAAGCACGAACGATGCCGAAACCTAGACGGGATCATAAAAACCAGGACGTCGGGATGGATAGCCAGGGGAGGTATCAGAAAGAGCGGCGCACCTGCTGACACGTGTGATTTACCGGCGAGAGTGTCTGGACGCATGCGCCTCGTTCCGAAGTGCGGGAGAAAAACGAACGAGGAGGAAAGAAAAGAGAAATGAAAAAAATAGGGAGCGACAATCGTTAGGATATTATTTTTTAGACCATCGCGCGCGCACCACGCGCACATTCGGCCGTGCTTTATTACGGTTACGATAAATTCTGAGTGTAATCGAATGAGCAAGTTATTAAACTCGCTGATAAATAACACGCGTCGATTCTATGTCTGTAACATAAATATTTCGCGCAGGCACCTCGGCACAGATTAATATTGAATGAAATCCCCGATATCGCACGAATATGCTGCTTTTACAGGCCCGTATGGATCTTCGTAAATCATAAAGCAATTAATAATGCCTTTGATATGGCTCGAATGCAAAGCGTTGCATCATGTTATTCGTTAGTTGCTTAGCACACGATTTATCGTTAGTTGCTTAGCGCACGGTTTATTGTGGATTACGACACGTTAGTACGCGCGACCGTTCATTTCACACTCTTAGCAAGATCTGCGAAGTCGCAATATGAAGTGCGCTTTAATTTATAAAGCAAAAAGAAATATTCACTGAACGAAATCAATTTCGCGCGTTAAATTTGAGAAATGTCTCTTCAATGAGGCACTTTTCGCGTAGAAATTTTCTCAGACTTTTCCCGTATACAGCATAGATTTCGATTGCCTGTAGAATAAAATTCCCAATACATTGCGTGATATTGTCAATTCTAACGCGTTCAAGTACAAACTTTATGACTATTTACTGGAGCTTTCTTCTTAAACAGGCGGGTTATTCTCGTTTATTTGTCATCTTATGTTTTTCCTATTCTTTATATTTTTTAGATTGTATTTTGTATTGTACATTTTCTTATCTATTTCCCTGTTATTTTTAATTTTGTATTTTCTTATTTTATATCTAAAATTGCGTTTGAGGGGAAGTTTTCCCAAAACGCCCAATAAATTCATCTCTCTCTCCTCTCTTTCTTTCTTCTTTTTTCAAGGTAGTTTCCGTTCTCTCAGAATGAAGAATTAGCCACAGACGCTCGATCCAAAAATATATTATATTCTTGGAAATGAGTGAGGAGCGCCACGTGGTCCATTACGTGATTACCTTAGGTGTCGTGTCACTCTGCGCTGCGTCCTAGAAAACGAGGTGCGTGTTCTCTCTGCACATCCGCACCGCTTTCGGCCATAAAGACGCGACGGAACACGTCGCAACGAATAACCAGAAGGCCACTTTGCTTCCTGGAGAGAGCTAAGTTACAGAAATAGCTGGCACCTCCGTGGAGAGAGAGAGAGAATCTAGGATGGTGCTTAATTCATGTACTCTTTATTTAGCTTTCGCGATAGCCGCGGATTTCCAGTGCGTTGCGCCGTCGCTCGAATTCACCGCGACGATAGTCGTATACGTTTTCTTTCCCACCGGGGCACCATTCTGCGTCTGTAACAATGAATACGTACGCAACATTAAAGAGTCAGTGCGGTGACGTTAACCCTTTATGACCCTTCATGACCCAAGGAATTTTTTCTTTATGAATTTCTGTTATTTTCCTTTCTAAAACTACCTTAAAATATACTTTTTTACGTAGCTCCCAGAAACCCACCATCACGATGGTGGAACGGTTGGGCCTTAATGGCACGTGAACGGAAAATGTAAGGGAGATAGTAATCACTCTGATATAACGCGAGCAGTAATTATTATTAAATCATTACACAATGTATACACGAGCATAACAAAGTATAAATGTTATCAGGGCGGGAGATTCGACGTGCGAGCGAACAATTTATTACGACGCGCGTCGGGGGGGACAGCGTCCGATCGCAATTAATTTCATCTCCAGCCAGCGTCTGACGTGTCTCTCCCACGGCGGCGTGTAATTATTTCCCGTGCTTGAATATGTTTCGCCGCCTTTCCGCATATCCCGCGCGCATTAAACGTGCTGCCTTCACTCGTAACAGATAACCGTCCACTGCCTGGGAGACGAGGCGACGTTACGGAGATGGCTGGTCTACGATCCCCGTCAGAGGGTGCAGGGCTGGAGGTTCGCCTCCTACATGCTGCTGCACTCGAACGCACTTCACCTCGCACTCAACGTGGTCATTCAGCTGGTCCTGGCCACTCCACTTGAGGTGAGCCAATCAAGTAAATTGCGGGGACGTCGTTCAGCTGGCGTGTCGAGACACCGCGTTTAAGGGAACGAGCCTCTCCTCCAGATGGGGCGAGGCTTTTACACCGGATAACATTCGCATACCGGCGAATTAAATCGTTCCGGTCGTATCATAACGCGAAACACTGGCCGACGCTCTGATACGAATATCTCATGTCGGCTTTACTTCTTGGAGAAACGTAGATTATTACGTGACGTCTGGAGAACTGTTTATAGACGCACATTATCCTAATTGCGATAGATTCCATTGATTGTCAACACATCGGTGAGTACCGACGAAGAAAATTATGCCGATGGATTGATCATACGTAAACACGTTTTTCTTCTTTCACGCGCCTCAATTGACGCACAAAATGTGAGCGAAATTCAAACGAAATTTGAATGAATTTAAATTTAATCGTAAGAAAATAGTTGGACGGACCAGCTGCCTTGAACCGACGGAAATCGCGGAGCAAGACGCGGCTCGCTCTTCGTCGCGTAATTAGGCCGGGATTTTCGCCGCGGTGTTCCGACGATAAGCAATTAGCACGAGAGATCGATACGAGCGGGCGCAAATCGTGCGAGGCGGGCGGCGGGCCCGGTGGTAAAGAGCTCGTGATTGTAGGTGGAACAAGGGCGAATAGGAGTTGCGACCATCTACCTGGGCGGCGGGGTGTGCGGCGCTCTGGGCGCCTCGCTTCTGCAGCCGAGCCTCTACCTGGTCGGCGCCTCGGCAGGTGTTTACGCGCTGCTCACGAGCCACCTCGCTCATCTCTATCTGGTAAGCGACGGAACGGCGTAAGGGCGAAAACTCGGCTCGCACAAACCGTGCTCCCTGAAAGTTCGCGCGCCAAGGGAAGAGCTTCGCCGGGAAAACGCACGGCGAGATACCCCCGCGAATCCTATTGAGCGGCAGCGAGTGAACGGACATTCCCATTGAGAGAATGTGTGCGCGTGTTCGTGCGCGAAAGCCCCCGGAGATTCGGCTTTAATCACTCGGTCACGCTGCGCCTACGATCGAAGTTTTCGTTCCGGAATACCCATCGGCCGGTCGCGTCTCAATCCTCTTCGGCCCCGTGATTACTACTCCGTTTTCGCGAAATCGATCAACTCTCTCACTGAGCGCTGAATTAACGAATTATCGGGTTAACGGATAATCGGGCGGATATACACGCAGAAAATGATTGTTGAACAATATTTGTAATAGTGTAATTTTGTGGAATTGTATTACTAAATATAAATGTTAAATGGTTCTGAATTGAAGAAAATATTTATTAGAATTATAAAGTGCCTCACGGGGACAAGCTTTGTGAAGACGTAGAACGGATTAAGGTGAACAATGAGATCCTCTACCATCTCGCAAACACGCAGAATTGTGAATTATTAATGATTGCAATGGCGTACGGAATTCTTTAATTAATAACTCAAAAATTTGCGTGTCATTTGCAAAATGCTACAGGACTTCTTTCTTCGGAGCGGCTTAATCTACAATGACAGCTGTTCCATCTAATGGTATATTGAACTTTGAACCTCGAACTTTGAACTTGTCGCTAAGTATAGCAGCTGTCACATACTTGTAGATTAAGCCGCTCCAAATAAAAAGTCCTCTGCCATTTTTGTAATACTTTTGTTTCCACTGAAAAAACCTAGTATTTTTTTTTTCCGTCCAGTGAAAATTTTTTTAGAAATAAATTCTGTTCTCAACATTATGAATTTAATACTTGTTGCAATTATTTCAACGTGTACAAGTAAATGTCCATTTACACCAAGGAGATATCATATTGTATGGTGAATTATATTTCTACTTCCAGTAAATACTTGCCAAGGAATATTGGAGTAACTATTTTACTTAGAGATCATATAAATATTACTTGTACGGTAGCATGTTTTTCCGCGTGTGAGAACGGCAGAAACACAGGATATTCATTGTGTTCGCGACGTAGATGACAGAGCTACGACGTAAAGCAATTGTAATCATGTCGTACTCATTGTTCCCCAAAATGTCCCATACTGCCTTGAAAATACGCTACTACGGCACTTTCTTTCGTTTGACGAATATTCACATCTTCGGAAAGAATTTTCTGCGTGTAATTTTTTCCGTCGTAGCCCCCTCGACGGAGGTGGTTGCATTTCTCCCGGTCTAACTCGTTCGGTTGCAGTGCCACGGCGAGCTGCGCTACGCCGGCTGGCGTCTCGGCGCCGTGCTGCTGTTGGCCGGTGCGGACGTCGCGTCGTTGCCGATCCCGGCGCTGCTCGGATGCGGCCGGGTCGGATGGGCGGCCCACGTGGCGGGCGCGCTGGCGGGTCCGCTTCTGGGTCTGGCGGTGTTCCCGAAGCAGAGCAAGAAGGACGCCCGGGGCCGCAGGTTCGTGCGATTCGTGCGGCTGCTGTCGGCCGTGAGCGTGATGCTGCTGCTCGTCGGCGCCGTCCTCGGCAATGTCTACCTGATCGCCCTGCCGCAGCTCAGGAAGCCGTCCTGACAGAGGATCGAGCTGCTGGTCAAGCTCTGCAAACGCTCCTTCCTGATCGTAAAGATCCGGGAGGCCGCCGAGAGTGTGTTCGAGTAGGTTCGCGCGGACGCCGTGCGGCCGATCGACGCGGTACCCGCGCGATCCTGATGAGCGTCCCACGTCTCACCGCCACTGAAGATCCCCCGGGTTTTTCGTGGAGGCCTCCCTCGAGTTTCACGCGTCTCTCTTGTCTTGACCGAGACGGTACATCGAGGGGCTACGCGAGAGACCGAGGGAGGGACGTTTGACGACGAACATCACGCTCACACGCGGAGCGCCGGAAGACACCAAAGATATATATATATTACCGGCGAGTTTCGTCGAATTTGTTCATGCTACTCTCGCTGCCACTTAGAATGTCTAGAATCTCGTGGACTCGGCCGACACTCGGCCGCCTGAATGCGCGCGCGAACACCGCGAATGCCGTGTGACTCTTCACGCGCCGGCTACACTTTGATAAATTTCATATTGCAGACATTTCAGTAATACGCATACACGCATACGTCGCGACTTTTCTACGAACAGGTGAAACGTTTCGAAGGAGCCACTGATCGACGACCATCACCTTTCCGTTCGGGGACTGTGCATGAGTATGAAAATGTTTAACGATACAGTTCGTAATGATACTTCTCGTTGTATCGATCTTGATCTATATATTGTCGAAGCAGAAGGACTATGAAAGTGAAATGTGTGTATAATAAAGTTAAGAGAAATCACTCTACGATATATATATATATATAATATATATAAGAAGCCGAAGCGCACGCGCGCAGACGCGCGAATTATTAGTTCGCCCGGCGAACGGACGATTATTATTGTGCGGGATGTGGAGAGTAATTTATTTAAATAACTTAAATAAACGTAAGCGCGCAGGAGGAAGACGAGATTATTATTATTATGGCTCGCGAGTTGCGCGAGATTTACGAGCACGTTTTGAAGCCAATAACGTCGCTGCTGCCAGGACGTCGAGGGCAATGAGAGAGGGGCACTTTCATCCTTTCCATTATTCGTATTAACAGTCTAGCGTGTACGAGGTATGTAAGGAGAATGTATAAAATAAAGCGATCGCGCTATATTAACGTAAACGTGTTATGATAACGAGAATTTTAATAAGAGGCAAGATAAGTATATATCGATCGTTAAAGTAGGCCGAAGTTTAACGACACGGGCGTAACACACACACACACACACACAAGCGGGCGCGAGCCGTGCGCGCTCGCGATTTCGAGCGAAGCCACCGTAGAAGGAGTAATTTCTCTGTCGTAGAAGTAACATCGTAAGATTATAGCCACGAGTGTCATCTTTCGACGTTATCCGTTAATGTAGAACCAAGGAGGGGGGGGATGTTGCCGGAGTTAAAACCCGGGACGAATTCCTTCGCGTTAAATCAACGGAGATTCCTGCCATGTGTCCCGATAAGTGTGCGAGAGAACGGATCTTTTATAGCGTAACGCGAGGTAACGCAAAGATAATCGCGTTTCTATTTACGAGGCTGTAAAACTTGCAAGAATATTTATAGCGTAGCGCGTAATGTCCTCTTAATCACGATGCTAACTATGTAACGGTCGTTATGAGAGCAAAAGAGAGTGAGAGAGAGAGGGGGGGTTGGTTGGGTGAGTTCGTATGCGTTCCTTCGAAAACGTTCGTCACGTCGGAGAGATGAATTTTTGACCCGTGTGTTGTCTCTCCTCGCTTCGATTGAACGCGATCTCTCATTACGACTCGGTGAAACCCGCTTCTCAGGATTGTCCCTCATAAGCGATCGTGCGAAGGTAATTCGAGAGTTGCGCGATGGCTGCGTTGCGACGGCTCGTCCTTCGCCAAAATCGATCGACCACTTACCGATAATAACTTCCGCCGTGCGAGACACCTGATTTTCGAATCTCTAATCGCTTCGCATCAATGATGATTGGTCCGTCGTGAGGCGCGCCGCTTTGCGCGAGAGCGCGCAGCTCCCGTGTCGGTGGGATCTGGTCGGTGCCGAAGTGTGAGTTACAATTGTGTGCGCATAATACACGCCCCCACACACACACACACACATATAAGCACGTACTTAGCGAATGTAGAAGGAAAAGTCGTGGAAAAGAAGAAAAAAAAAAGTGAAACGAAGAATAATGTGTTCTCCCCGGGCAATTAGTCGTGTACTCATACCTACTTGTTTATCAATGTTACATGAGGCGAACTGGCTGTGATTATGTTAGTGTTGTCGTCGACACGATTACATTATGGAACCTTGTAAATAAATGAATTATTAAATATAAATATCGTCACCGCACGCAACAGACTCACACAGACGCATGCGTACGTACATCACGAAACACGAACACACACACATATACACGCTCATGTACACGCCCGTAAACACATACTGTGATTTCGCCGCGAAATAATAATGAGGCCCCGTTACCTCCATTGTATATCGAAACAATCGATTGCCTGCAATAAAGTCAAACGAATCGTATGAAGTTTCCAAACTGATACAATCTCGAACCGCCGATCTCCTTTCCCCCCCGCTACCTCCTCCCCCTCCCAACCCTCCGCTGCGTGCATTACCGATTGCCACCCATTCAATATCCGCTGTTATTATTCCGCATTATATCGAGCGTACGGCTCTCGCGCATTTTAAAGATTAGAGTTAATTACATTTCCAATTATTACGAGCGCGTCGCTCTCGATCAAACGCGCCGCGCTTTTATCATTTTCCCGAACAATTTCCCGAGCGGAGGAAAATTAATTAAATATTTTAGTAACGCCATCGGGCGCGCGCGCTTGGATCTTCTCCGATTTTTTTTTCCTCCGCGGCGGAATAATATTAGCGGAACGCGTTTCCGATAGCATTTCGGGAGGAGGTGTCGCGTCCATCAGCGAGAACTAAGGAGGGAGAAACCACGAACATTTGCTCCCCACGTGCGGTGCAAATTTCGTTAGGAATACGGGAATTGGGGGGGCTCAGGGCGGAGACCCGCTGCATTTTACGTGAGAGAAAGAGAGGGCGAGAAGAGGGGACGTCAAAGGAGAGAGGAAAGTAAGGATGGAATAATATAAGAGTTTACTTTGCCACCAACGTGGTGTGCATACAGGGTGAGACAATAAATAAAGGTTACCACCTTGAGGATCTGCGAAAAAATGTAAGGTTCTTTCTGACGGTCCACGGTGAACATGAAGAAAAGTTCACATTTATAGAAGATCTCTGAAGAGGTTCGACGAGCTTTGCTGCAATCTTTCCGTTGGATACATTTCCCTCTGCCCCTATTTCGAGATATTTGAAGTAGCGATAGTTATTGCCGTACCCTGTACGAGCTTCTCTGCGGAGCACTCGAAGCGTCGGCTTTCCGACCAACCGATTCGAATGCTCGCGTAAAAAAGTAAGAAAGAGAGGAGAAGAGACCGATATATCATCGGCAGACACATGACCGCGATCTTCTCCTCCCTCGGCAGAGAAGCGAGATTTTTATTTGCCGGAATTTAATAAAATCCTCACGACGCACAGCGAAAGCTCTATTTATTGTCGATGCAGTCACAACCGCGCCTTTGTTCGGCGAATACATAAAGAATACTGAGAGTAGTCGCACGCGAATGCTCGCAGGGCGCAGATGGCTCCGGTAGAGCGTAATAAAAGAAAGAACTCGGTAAAAAGGACTCTGACAATGCAACGCCTTATACATACGAGAAAGCATCGCGGCGCGCGGTAATTACGGCGGAAGATTTACGGAATTCGGCTCGCGTCGGCGCAAACATAATTCTATATTCGCTATCTCTAATTCGTTCCTCCTCTCGATATCGTGACAACGAAAAGCAGCAACGCTGGGAAGTAATGAGATTAATATTTATTCGATCGACGCGTCGTGCGTGTACGACCGTCGAAATTATTTCAGCATCATCGCCAACAACAATGGTTGTTGACTGATTACGTTGGATTCCGCGTGTGGCTGTGCGTTCTGTTTGTTTTTCTCTGTGTGTATGTGTGTGTTGTAATATGGCGATAATTGCGATACGAAGCATATCTTCGCAAATTCTCCAATTTCAATCGGTGATGCTAATGAGATCGTTATTGTAACTTACGAACTAACGTACAAACATTGTTCATCCACGCGGGGAAACATTTACGGCGGAATTGGCCGAATTTTCAACGGTGCGGCCGACTCGAAACTTCGGCCCTACATTAAATCCATTTAGTTCTACATTAAGTCTTCAGGAGGAGACGGAAATAACTTCCCATTTGTAGCATCAAAGGAGCATTAATAGTGCTTCTTTGATGCTGCAAAAAGAAATGTAGACCTCCCGGGGAGGGAATTTTAAATTCTACAATAAATCTTCCCGATTGGAGATAACTGAAATGACTTCTCATAGAAGACCTTCGAAGACTCAATGCGGAACTAAAATTTCGACACGGGCACATGCTCCGTGAGAGCTGAAACAACTTCTCCGAAACAGCAACTGAATTAGATAGAATCGATCTTTGCCTTATGGAAAATCACTCGAAACGCCCCGTGCGTGTTATTCCTTTTTCCCCGGCCGGGACCTGAATTTCTGACGAACTCTCGCGAGTCACGAGAGGTGTTGCGCGCACAAATCTCGATCGGCCGTGTAAAAAAGGCGCGCCAATTCAACGGGATAATTCGGATCTCGCGGGCGCATCTCCGTCGAATGATTATTCCCCCTCATCCTTGCTGCCGTGGCACTCGGTATCTTTAGCATTCGGCTCGGGGAGATAAATTACCAAGATAAATCAAAACGGCGGTTTCTCCCCCCCTCTCGCTATATAGACGGATAATTCCCATTAAAGAGGAAAGGCGGTCAGGACGGGGCGAATACCGCGCTAACTTCCGCCTTCATCCACTTATCCTTCGAGGCACGGAAGGACTATTTCTCACAATTACATCCTGATCGATCCCGCCAGGACGTGGATTCTCCTAAGGCTCGCGTTTATGACCACCGCGCGACGTCCCGGGAATAATGCCGCCGCCGATACAGACAGAAAACGACGAGCACGAGAGAAATTAGAAAGAGGAATCTGGGAATTCCGGCGGATAAGGGGGTTCCGGGGAGGGATGAGAGGAGGGTGGAGGTGAGGTTCGGTCGCCGCGAACTGTAAGCCGGATTACGGGCGATACGTCCGATCGGAGGAAAGGGAATATCCGCGAGCATCAGGTAGGACGCTTCGAGGAGACGCTCTCCTTTCTTCCCTGCCGTTTCGCGTGCCATTTTTTTCTCTCACCGGCGATCGGAACTTTCGCCCTTATAATTCCCGGCCGAAACACTCGTCTCTCTCCGAGAAGTCGCGGATATGAACTCGTCGCTCTCTTCGAACTTCGCGGGAGGGTGGGTGGAAAATATATATTCGAGGAGAAACGATTGAGGGTCGCCGAGGCTCAAATTTCATTAGTTTCTACATAAAGTGACACCGGGGCGGACGGTGGGACCCGTAGATATTACATCCAGTTGGAGTAATCTGACCGCGAACGTCGGTGTCTCGTTATCGAGGGTCATCGAGAGAGACCATCGGTTCTCCGCCTGGATAATTACGCGGCCCCGAGTTGGCCCGGAGTTCCGGCCGAAGATTCATCGCGCTGCCGTCTCGACGGAAGGTGCAACAGCAAGCAAGCAGGTCGTCTCGATAGTTTCGGAGATTCATAGTTTCAGACAGAATGTCTAAACTGTGACGGCAGCCAACTATTTCTGCTGTACCGTCTCGTCTGTCCGGAGTGTTCGGTCAGTCGTCGGGAGAAAACGAGAAACGCAAGATCCCCGTGAAAAGCGATTTTCCCAACAGGGGATACTTCACGCTCGTGGGAGAAACGTGAAATGACGGTTGCAGGAGGGCTCCATCTGTGGAGCGCGTCTGTCGTCGATGACATCGTTGATTCCGTTTCCGTTAAATCCGACGGAGTTCACGACAGCGAATCTTACACTCGAAATTTGCGAACTTGGAAATTTTTATGAACGATCCATCACGAAGTTGTTCGAGTATCCTGTTCAAATTTTGATGCAATTTCACGCGAACGCTCTTCCCCTTTCTTTCTCTCTCTCTCTCTCTCTCCCGATTTCAATATCCAAACATCGTTTTCGGACGCCGGGAGTATCTCGGAGAGACTTTCCGTTTGCCGTAACGTAAACCTTACAGATCTCGGGACGAAAACGAGAAAGATACGATCCGCACTGTGTCAGGAAGAGAGCGAGCCACCCCGTTCGCGAAGAATCCCGCGCGCAATGTGGTGCACTCCCCGTTTCCTCGGCATCGGATGTGCAAAGAACGAAGCCTGGGTTTACAAGTCGACGATCGATTTGATGTCAGAAATGGATTTTTCGGATCATTCGATTTCATAACCACTGAATTTTTCATTGACGCAGAGAAGAATCGGCGCTGCATTCGCGAGATCCGCATGACGTTTTGTTAATATCACGTCGATGTGTAGTCGATCGATTATCGACGTTCTAGTCGGTAGCTAGTCGTCACAATGTCCTGTATCCACGTATGAACTTGATATGGATACGATATATATTCGATTGCCCGAGTTGAAATATTAAATTCCACACCGAGTTTTCAGGTGAAGAAAACGGAAATAACGTTTTCACTTGTTGCATCAATGGTTGCATAACAGAAGACCTTCGAAGACTCAATGTAGAACTATAAACTACACTTCATGTAGGACTAAATTTCGACTCGGGTAAATCGTTAATATCTTTGAAATATCACGATGAAGTCTTACAAATACTAAATCGTGCCGTTGAAAAAAAAGCCAGATGGGAATCCATATAGGAAATTCACATGGAATGGTTGCCTCTGGAGATTTGCGTCCCAAGTGGATTCCATGCGGATTCTCACATGGATTTTGAATACCCTATATGGATTGGACTTGCACGATTAGGGAGTCCAGCTGGAAATTTTCAGCGGGATGATTTCCACATGATTTCGACTTGACATAATGTCGGCCGGATGTTTCATCGACGTGTCAACCCGGGAGGTCTCGTTCGCAAGTGTTCTTTTAACATTGTATCCCCCGGTGGTTTCTCCTAAGAGAAAGGGAGAGAGGGAGAGAGAGACAAGAGACCGGCGTCGGATCAACACTTCAGTGGCTTGCACTGGACGCCGATTTCTGCGCACCTGCACTCCAGACAGGGATTCGAGAGCTCCGCGATGATTCTGCCAACGCGATACATGCGCCCGTATATATTACAGCCCGCCAGCTTCAGCAAACTTCCGACGTACGTCGGTATCTCGTTGTCGAGGACCTTCGAAGACGTCTCGACAGCCGCCGTCTCCTCGGTTAACCCCTCCTCGCTCGTTGACGAGACGGCGAGAGGAGCCTCCTGACGTGCGCCACTGACGGGGGATACATCAGGCGTCCTTTCGGTCGCGGTGGTGTTCGAGGAGAACAGCAGCTCGAGGACGTTGTCGAGAGAGAAGACATCGTCCCTGACGGTCTTCACGGTCGACGAGCCGTTCTCCGACTCGCTGTGCTTCCCGTCGCGATCCTCGCTCTCCGTTCGCTTCTGCTCGTTGCCGCCTCGACGGAGACCGTGCCGCGAGTCGTCGTCGTTCGTGCGATTGAACGTGCCGAAGACTTTCTCGCGGTTCACGAACCGATCCTCCGATTCGTATGTTAACGAGACGGTGTCCTTCGAGGACGCGTCGTATTTGATCCCCGAGATGAAAGGTGAGTCGACCGTTCCTCCCCCGTAATCGAAGGGTGGCCGTATAAGCGGCACCTGCTCCATGAAGTCAAAGTTCGACGGGTGATTGCCTGCCAAGCCTTGAGTCTTCGAAGCCGCCACGGACGTCGTCGGCCTGGACGTCGTGATACCGCGTATCATGTCCTCGATTAAGGAAGGTAGGTCGGGAGCCGGCTCGGTCTTGATGACGTCGCGAAAGGGGTCGGGGGAAACCGTAGGCTGCCGCTGGGAAGGCGCAGTGGCACCGGCGCGGTTCAGCACCACCGTCGGCGACTCGTCCGCTTTCACTGTGATTTCGCTTCATTTAGTAATCGTGCTCTTTTTAATCGCTATACTTTCTTAATCGTACTTTTAAACCAAAATATGACCGTTGAAATAACAAAATTATTATGATCGAAGATTATCAGATCCGCAAGTGACGAAAAAGGCTTACAATTATTCGTTTGTGTGACCGTATTTTTGTTAATTCAGTAATTATAGCCAGTTATTGTGTAATTGTCAATGCTCTTACGAGCAGTCGGGGGCGATTGTTAATAGCGATAGTGAGACGTACCGCAAACGATCTCTCCGCAACACCTTCCCTCGGAAGTGATCCTCCGACAACCGATTTTCAATGGCGGGCACTTCTCCGACGAGCACACGATCTCCCCGTAGTAACACATGCAGATTATACAGAGGGCGGTGCTGGGCAAGATCTCGCCGTGACGGTATTCCATATTTTCCAAGCGGCACTTGCTGGACAGGTCTAATTAGGCAGGACGTGTCGATTAGCGACGCGAGTCGTAATGCGACGCTCAAAAAAAAGATATTCACAGCAGATCGACGATTAATCGAGAAAGTGCCGAATGTATACCGTCGTTTTTCCGATGCGGATTCGTTATCTGCGCCGGGACCACGGTGACTCCGGTACCGATCTCGAGATTCAGGTCCGTGGAATGATAGGGAACGTCGAAATACGAGGGCTCCCTGGGAACAAAGCCACCTGCGAACAAACGTTTCACTATTTATAATTCGTTATTTATCAGAAATATGTCACATTATAGAGAAAAGGGAGGACGAGTTTTACCAAGTTAATGACATGCCCAACTCATTTTTGCCCCTAATAATAAGTAAACGGATAATAAATCGTCCGTTTGACTTCAATCTGTCAACGACAGTAGATAATATAACAAAAGATATATTTTTGACGTAACCATACGTAGCTCCGTGATATTCCGGCGTAAAGAATTGCACAGTTATAGTAAATATTCCGCTTTCTCTATAAAATTACCGTGTAATGTATCTAAAAACGCATATAACGTATCGTTATTTTTCACTTCCCGTATTACAATATTTCTTTTAATGCAATGAATAAATACGACGTGACCAACAATATAACAGCGCTCTATTTTTCCTTTTCCTTTCGTTAAAACGCGAATGGCTCGATTAAAAATAATTAAGCGACCTAAAGAAGCGCAGGCGCTTCGGGAGTGAGTTGTTTTCTGATACATATATTTATGCACTTTAGCTCTCGTTTTTAAAGTTTCTCGCCGAGCACGCCTTTGCATCCAGGCCGCTCATTTGACTGCGCGCAGAAAGTCATAAAGTACCTTCGGTCTCTACGGGCGGGCTAAATCGGTTCTCCTGGGTCGCAATGTCGTAAAAACCGGAAGCATCGGTCGGTCGTAGCTCTGAGGCCACTACCACCGAGCCCGGGGAGTACCCAGTCTCGGGCGAGGATACGTCGTCCTTGCCGTTCACCAATGCGTCCGCCGCCACGAAGGGTATTATCCTGCAATGACCGAAATTCAGTGTTTCCGTTAACGCGATGCGAGTGAATTCCGCGCGGAAACACCGATGAAAGAACGCCGTGGAACACCGATAACGTTTTAACGGAGAAAAAGTAGATCCTGATTCCTCCCGAAGGATCAGTCATTATTTAGGGCTCGGATTAATAATCGCCCGCGCGTGAAAACGTATCGCGAATAAACTCGGCGTATAAAGAGAGAGAGAGAGAGAGAGAAAACAATAGCCGTTTGCAGATTACAAAAACCGACCGGTACACCGTGCATTTTCCGCCGTTAAAAAATGTAACGCCATAAATCGGCATCAATCAGTTGTTTTCGACAAACGATATCAATTTCATTCCCGACGTTACCAAGCAGCATTCTCCGAAACTCACGCCGTCCAAAAAACAGAAAAAAAAGAACACACACACGCGAGCGATCCAGCGTTATAAGCGTGAAAAATTGATTGCACATCGCGCCGTGTGTAATAAAAAGAAATAAAACGCACTGTCGATTACATCGACTGCGTGCACCCGTCGATATTCGCCTGCCCGCGCGCGCGCTCTGAAAATATCGCAATTATGAAGAGGCTCGGAAATTTTTCGAGCGAAAATCTCTCTCACTCCGTGCGGACGGTTCATCACCAGGTGGGAAAAGGGAAGCGTCAAGTCGCGGCGGTGACGATATCCCGCGCGGTTGACAACACGGCGATGACGAATCGAGATATGATAACAATCACCTAACGTTCGGCAGCAAGGCCTGTCCGCTGTAGTCGTAATCGTAATCCTCGCCCTTTTCGCGATGAGTGATGTTCAGAATGGCTTCTACGTCGGGCAGTATGGATTTAATTGGATTTATTGTGACACCTTGTATATGACCCACCGAGACATTCGTCTTCACTGTCACGTTCATCACCAGGATGTCCTCCGGCATGAGTATCGTCGACGATGGACTGGTGACGGGTCTCTTACCGATGGCCCCTGTCCTCTGCGTCACACGCGTGTTTAATCGTAACGAACACGCTCGCGCCTATTTTACGGTGGACACGCGAAGACAGTCGGAATTATCTCCTGAGGATTTTCGTCCCGACGAGGAGAGCGAAGATGTTTCAAATTTGTTTTATTCGAACGAACCTCATCGAAGGACCAATCACGATATACGATAGAGTATCTGTCGCTAAGTGGGTCATACATTTGTAGTTTAGGTCAGTGTGAGCAAAAGAGTCCTTTTGTAAACCACCACGTAAAATTCCGAGATGTTGATTATTGAAAGTGAGCGTCATATAGGCTTCTTTGATTAATAACTCAAAAATTCCCGTGGTTATTTGCAAAAGGACTCTTTTGTTCAGAATCGCCTGATCTGCAAGTATACGTACCTATCGACAAACACCGGTATATTGAACCTTGAACTTATCCCACTTACAGACGGACATCCTATACATAACGTTACACAAGCCCTATTGTCCTTTGATGCTGTTTCATCGCTATTTTCTCCACGTCGAGGCTTAAAGAAGGACTTGTTTCAAAATTATCTAATGTATTCCGTTATCTCGATACTCTATTTACATTTAATCTTTTCTTAGCTTCAATAATCAATGTATCAATCATGTAGCTTACTTGACTGCAAATAGATCATGGAAGATAAGTGAATATTAAATAGTTAACACATACATAAATAAAGAAATCGGTAGGAATAAAACGGTAAATTTGCCTCTTTCTATAAGATCTCGAGATTCAGTAGGTGTGAAAAGGGAAGGAATTATGAGGGAACAAAATAACGCATATCCAATATTATTTAAGCGTCTATAGAAACTTAAATTTGGATTCGGCACAATAACAAATTATGGTGGGGGGAACCGAGCCTTAGTGTTGATCGTTGTGATTTCTCGATCACCGAATACACGCGCCATTGTTTGGCAGGCAACTACGGTTGCGATTGATGGAGGGGTCACCCGTCTTACCGATTGTTTACATACTCTCGTGCGTCACATACCCGTCCGTGACCGTCTCATTACGTCTCGAGTCGGCGGACAATGAACACATAACGCAACGCGGAGTCCGTGTATCGGTGTGTTAATTATTCCCGGAGATTTTTAAGCATTTAAACGCCCTCTCGTCGGCGCCGTGTTACTTAACACGCGTTTCTCAAATCGTATCTACGCGAGTGTTAATGAGTGTCAGTGTTAATCCCACGAAGGAGAAGGATGCAGAACGAAAAGAAGCGGGGCAGCGAGTGACGCTACGTCATACATTTCCAGGTGTGTCAAAAATCAATCATTATACCGATCAATTATTATTCTCGGTTTTAACGGACGAACTCTCCGAGAATACGGAAATATCCAAGTCGAAACTTAGGTCGACGTTCATAGTCCGTTATCATTTAATAAATTACAACCTGACGATTATACTTTCATAAATTTTCGATTATTCTTCAATCTGTACTTGTGCTTATTTTACGTGACAAGTAATATTAATTCTTGAATAATAGTTTGCGAGTACGAATCTATAATTAAATGCGCTCTCAATCAAATAATTTACGACTACGAATATCGACTTTAGAATGTAATACTCGAAAATAGTGATATATTAATAATGATTTCTGCCTCTAATAATGCTTCTTCGATCACAAATACCGTTGTTTTTTCATATCCACCAATTTCCTTTTGCTGCTCCTGTTTATGGAGTTGTTATTATTGTAACGAGTTCAAATTTAAATTCTCTCTTTACACACGCAGCATTATTGGGCATAAACAACTGTTATTTTTGCAGCTTTTTTTATCGGCTCTTTTGAGAGCCTCTCACGGCCGGAAGAAAACCCAAAATATTTAGAAGTGAAATTTGGTGTTTTATTTATCTATTTCCCATATTAAGATAATCGAATATTAAATAATTCTTAAAAATAAGAGTGCTATATTTATCTTCTTCGAGCTTCAACGTGGAGAAAACATCAATGAGCAGTCAGGTCGTTTGCAGCATCGAGGTAGGTGCATTATCTCGAGATTCTCCATTAATCTTTCGAGTTCGACGGAATTTGCAGGATTAACGTAGAACCGAAATTTCGACTCGGGGAGTTCGTCAATCTCTCGAAACGTCAATTCCGCAAGATGAATGGAAATTGAACGTATAAATATAATATTTAACTCTGTGTGCCGTAATCGGTTATTGGTGACCGGCGTTATGACTTTACCGCGTATTTACCAAGTTATATACACGAAATATAATTAATACAAATCGGTTGCACGGCTAGAATAGAAACCCAATGAAACATACGCTCGCGTCTCGAATTCCATTTATTCACAGCATTTCTGGCAATTCGATCACCAATAAGCTTTCGTACAATCAGTACGGCAGTCAACATGTTAAATGAAAAGCTTCCTTTTACGAAGCGACACGAATTTATAGAAGTCTATGATTACTTAACCCCTTAACCTACGATTTAGATTCGAAAATTTCGGGCCGAAATCGTATACAAGCATACGATTATACATGGGAAGAAAGAAGAAATAGTCCAAAAATCTGGGACTATACGATGACTCCTGGCATAAGAGAGGCAGCCTTTTTTTATCTCTTCGATATTGGCCTTTTTAATTCTTACATTTTATGCAAGAAAATAAATAACGGGAAGAAACAATGTTACGTTGACTATAGAATCAACATAGCCGAATCGCTATTAGCGAATATGCCAAAACCGAATTATAGGGAACGAGGACAATTATCTTCCGGAGATATGCCAGAGAGACTGCACGCGCAGCATTGGGATCATTTTCCCAAACACATCGACCCAACAGCATCAAAATTGAGACCGTCCAAACCTTGTAGAGTTTGCCAGAAAAATAAAAAACGTAGAGAAACAACGTGGGAGTGTAAGAAATGCAAGGTTCCCTTACATCTACCAGAATATTTTGAATTATATCACACCATTGCCGATTATTAATTTTGTATTACTGATTTTTGTATAAATAAACTTTTTGTAGTACTTGCATCTACCACAATTATTACATCCCTTACCAAATATTCTACAAATCCCGATCATCTACTACGGGCTATGCCCGTAATATTCACGTTTGGCCCGATCATCTACTACGGGCTATGCCCGTAATATTCACGTTTCGGCCGATCATCTACTACGGGCTATGCCCGTAGTTGTAGGTTAAGGGGTTAAAATAGATATCTCGAACCACGATTCTGTGTGATTGCTGTTCTACTATTATTAGAAAGAAGCCTGAGGAAGTTTTGAAAATTAATCTGTCATGACCCGAAAGATTGTCGAGTAAAAATAAGCCTCCCCCTCGTAAAATCTCGACTCCACGCTTAGCTTCGGAAAAAAAAATGTCTCGTCGGCGTTTGCTGGTTTTGTCAGAAAGCCCGATGATTATTCCTACCCTCTCTTACCTTGGCGAGCGTGGAGTTCTCGGGCGATTTCACGTCGGGGACAAACGCCTGCCCGGCATCCGTAGAAATTGCGAAAGGATGCGTCGTAGCTTTGTTTTTCTCTATTATGTCCGCTTTCTCGGCCGCCTTCAATCCCGTCATCCCCGTAGAACCGTGTTCGTTTCGGTCCTCATTTTCGCTCGCGTTTTTATCTCCGCTCCCGCCGGTATCCTCGTTTTCATCGTTCCCATTATCGAGCGTTAATTCCGGGAGCACCGTCGTCCATTCCGGCGACGAGATCGTCGTGCCGTCCGTGTTAGATGGATCCTCCACCTCCGTTGTCGTCGCCGCGATTGTCGAGTCCGTGAGCGTGTTCGCGGAGCACGTCGCGCAGGAATCAGTGACGGAATCAGCGTCTTTGCTGGACGCCAACGTCGGCTCGAACGCGGTCGACTCGGTGTTACTCGATAACTGTAGAACGAACGGGGACAAATAATCGTTAACGACGATTGATTTACGATCGGATTTATGATTTTCGCGAGTTCTCGCGGGAGCGCCGGGCATCAACATTTCGACGTAGCGAACCGTTTCCGCGTGTAACGAAACAAAAAAAACTAACCTATCGACGTAATTTATTCAATTTGTAACACACATTTCTACACTCACCACGATGTTTGTGGAATTGCTATCGTGTAAAACGATTTGTCACGATTATATGCAATTTAGAATTGTTCTGCAATTTTCTACAGTAAAATAAATAATCAACTTGGCTTCGAGAAAATTCGAATTATCAATATTAGCCGAAGCAGGTAGTACAATGTTGTAATAAACAAATCAGGGATGAATCCTTACAAACCGGTTTAATGTCGAAAATGATGAAAACGCGTTATTGTTCCGAAGCGTTTCGGCCAAGTCTGACTCGGTGAAAATATAATCTTCACAAAACGAGAACACTAAGTAGTCGAAACGGATACAAATTAGAAAAAAATATATATAAATATCGAATGTAAAATTACTTTTAAAGCCGCGATATTGATATTTCTATATTAATCCGCGATTTATTCGCGGTGTAGGGCGATCGATACAATTTTCGGGTTATACGGTGTATCGTATAATATATCGAAACCTCGTTCGTCGAGATCGCGGCAGTCGTCACTTCCAAGGTCGATTTGTAGTCCACCGTCCCTATCAAGATTTCATTGTCCATGATGTCGGTCTCCATGGTTGAGGGCCAAGCGGTCGAGTAGGTGGCGACAGACGAATCCTCCTCGAGATCGATCGCGCCGGTGCTAACTTGTTCCTCGACCACCCTGTGGCCTCGTCCTTCGACGGACGGATACGTAGATTGATCGATCGTCGGCTGAGCAATTAATAACAGATTCGTGCCGTAAATTCGAGCAGGATCGGCTCACGCGAGAGGACCTTTTATTAACCTCTTTTTTTACTCTCTTTTTCAATTTTTTTTCTACCATCTCTTTTTTTCTCAAGGCGAAACCGTTCTTCCGTCTACACGCGCGGCTCCAAGACCGCCCGGTGTAACTCGATCGATCGAATCAATTTGACGACGTCGTAGCGTCGTTTGCTGACCGAGCTCAATTACACGCGAGAATTCCATTCCTCGATGTCGCAATATAGAAATCGAAATAAACAAAACGGACGAGCACACGCGGGGGCGTAGAATCCGCGAGAAGGAAATAAGCTTCGGTAAATTCCGAAATACAGAGAGAAAAAGAGAGAACGTCGGGTCTCGTTTACTCGGCAATTCGGAACGGACGTCTTTTTGTCGCACGTGACAGACGCGCGCTCGTTCAAGAATCGTGACGATCCGTCCGTCGCGCCGTGTGTGTCGTTTCCGATGTCTAAGTAGATTCCCGTGTATCCCGCGAGAGATACGAATTCCCGTAACATAAGTAGCGTTCAGTCCTAACGACGTCATCCATTAATAATAAACGCAATACGTCCATAATAGATACATCATCACCCGATCCGAAACTCGTATCGCGCCTCGTGATCCAATATAAGGAATGTTCCGAAATTCCCGAACTAAGTCGGACGTCTAACGCGTTTATAATCAATGTTACGGCTAGATCTCATTAATTAAATTCCACCGACTGTACATAAATCACCCCCTCCCTCCCACGCTTCTAACTTTGATCATCTAGCGCGCGCGCACGCCCGTTCCTATTTAGTAACTATTTAGAATAGTAGGCTTATTTCGGGCGAGGCGACAGTTTCGAACTATTTGGCATAGCTTGCCGAGAAACGAGGTGACGTTAAATAATCGTTAACGAGGTCCACGCTTGAGGCCACAATGAGGACCTATACGTTTTAGTATAAAAAAGGGGCAAACGTACGACAAAGTTGGGCTCCTTGCGGAACTTGGCGTAGTCCTTGCTGATGAAGGCGTAGGATGCGTAGTTTTGGATGGCCTTCACCTCGATGCCACCGCCTTGAAGATTCGATCGGTCAGTTCCTTGCGATTTTTTAGGTTGCGTAACGTTACTGAGTGGGTGATCAAGAGGTGTCGGGAAATAAGCCTGATTTATTCCCCCCCCCCTTTTTTTTTCTTTTCACACAACCGCGTTTCTCTCATTGAAGTACAGTCTGTCCGATAAAAGCGTGACCAATGTAACTTTTAAACTATTTATTTTTAAAAAATGAAAAAAAAAATCACATATGCACCACACAATCAGTACTGCAGCGCTATTTGTAGGTCATCCAATCACCACCATTAAAGGACGCACTCTTGAAGGATCCAATTTCCTTATCTTTACTTTGAAACCACTTTTTTCGGCAGATGATACGAATGGCTCTCTGATAAATTTCGACCGTCTTCTTGGCATATAAATCGTCAGTGAAGTAGACCGAGGCGAATTGGATCTCAGGGAGGGTCAATATAAGCTTTGAGACAGTTGTCGTTAGTTTTTTGTCCTGAACGAGCTGTTTTATCGCGTCAGTTACCTCCGTGCGCTTCTTCCGCGCTCATGAAGCAAAGAATTGAATTGAAGCAAAAAAGTAACGACAACTGTCTCGATCCGATTCGCCTCGGTCTAACCTACACTCCGGTACTCATTAAATACGTCGTTTTTTAGCAAAAATCGGACAATAACCTCTCTATAACGTGTCGTAGAGGAAGAGTCCTACTTGCTCGTTCAAAATTTTCCGATGTGGCGGTTTTCAAATCGAAGTTCATCCGGTCACACTCTTATTGGACAGACTGTACGTTTCTTAACGAAGCGATTCTCAAGCGCTTATAAGCAACAATCGACAAAGACAAATGCAGCACCGCGCGTTTTCGTTAGATAGATTTTGACTTTTTTCCGCGGCGATTCGATAAAAGTGTCTCACGTCTCTTCAAAGGTCGTGTTGAAGAATTCAAGAGGCGAGACGTGGAAAATGAAAGAGTGCGTCGTACGGTTCACCAATTCGCATTGGTGAAATTAGCGAGAACCGAAAATGACGATTTGCGCACGCATATCAGCGCATTTGGCTCCTTTTTTAATCTCCCTTTCGAAATGAAACGCGAAAGCATCGGGGAAATTTGTTAGCGGCGGCAGATGAAACGCGCTTTTAAGTCGGCGTTCGCGGGTCACTGGCCGATTTTCGTTCGTTCGTTCGTTCGCATATTTCTACCCGCCGCGATATTAATATCGATGGCTATCACGCTCGCGGAGCTGCCATATTGACTGTATCGAATAAACGCTCTCACGCGGAAATTAAATCCCTTTTTAATTCGCAGATGTTTCTCGCTTCCAAGAATCGGTGCGTTATAATTCGCTTACTCGCGGCGAGATATTTTATTTTTCCCCCGCGCGAGCGGGGAATACCCCACGATGAAATATTTTTAAACCCGAAGACGAGACGTTGTTTGTTGACGACGCGGGCGTTTTGTTATTCCCTGCCGCATCGGCATGCATCAAATAAATATTTTCGCTTTCAGTAAAATATTTTTGTACTTAACCGAGCGCGAAACTCGATCCAGCGTCAGCTGCGACCGACTTCTATCGATGTCACATACGGCATCGCGAGCTAATATTCCCAGAATTTCAAAATATAAAAGAAAGACGGTGTGTGTGTGTGTATTCTGATTTCTTACCGCGTGAAAATCATCGTTTCCACGTCCAAGTGACAAAAGGTGAAAATCTCGAGGGAGTTTAGCGTCCGAAAACTGCGCGCTACAGCAGAATTCAACTCACGGCAATTAAAAAATCATCCAAATTCCGGGCAGCTCGGAAAACAGCACGGTTCAGTGATTACGCGGATATTTTCGCGTTCAAACACGTTGTTTTCGTTTTAGTCGAATGACTTTTCAACCATGACGTTATTTCGTTCGAATCGTTCGCTACGCATAAAAGAGCTCCGTCGGTGAGACGTTATGAAAAAAAAATGACCGGGCCCCGACAGTTTTCAGTATCGTTTACCTATCGCTGAACTCTAGGTTGTACTGAAATGCCAGGTGCTATGTTAACAAAAGTACATCGGAATATACACGGAGAAAAAGATTTCCTTAGATTTAACAAAATTATTTTCTCTAAACAATACTGCTTTTCCCATCAAACAACGTGATTCATTCTAGCGGAAGAATAACATTATCGTTCGAACAAAATATTTGATATTACAAATTATACTATATTATATCAAACAAACACGTGTACTAAATTCAAAGAAACGTTTTTCTCCGCACAGGTAGCATAAATACTATTTCCTTCTCCGTATGGTGATTTCTGATTGGTCAACGATTTTCTACGAACATCCGAATATACCAACAAACTTGTGAAAGACCGCGTTCGAATCGCAAGTTTGACAATTTTTCATTGCACAGAACTTTGCCGCTTTTTTTCCTTATTCGCCCAGTTCTTTTCCGACAATACATTTTCCTCAATTACGGAGATTGCGCGGAGATTACGGATACGGTGATTTGAATGAGCTGATATTTTCAAGCGGAACAGAATACGACGATTAGAGAGGGACGGTACTTCTCGTCTGTCGCATTTCGTCCGTTTCCTCCCGTGGCGCCTAGCATTGCAGTACAGAGTGTGTCCGCTAACGATCCGAAAACGTCAGGAGGCACCCCCCGTGCGATGACGCTGATGCGGAATTTCGGCGCGTAATTCGGCGGAAAGCGGAATCCGGGCGTGAACCCCGCGGGGTGTGCGCTGCGCGAGGCGTAGGACAACAACCCTGATTGCGAACTTGCGTGAACTCACTGCAGTTGTAGGTGGACGGGCAGCATTGTCCCTCCCGCACGATCGGGCTGCAGTCCTGAAGAGGTGGCGCGCACGCGAGCGGAACGCACCGTACGGCGCCCATCGCGCAGAAACAATTGTCGCATGCGGCCTTCCACTCGATGTCGCGGACCATCTCGCCCTCGGCGTAAGTGCGCTCGCCCACGCGACATCCTGCGACGATCATTTGCGTGGGGTCGGTGAGAACGGCAAACCCGAGAAAAAGAACGTGATTTCTTTGGCTCTCCCGGTTGCGTCGGATATTCGCGACTCCCCTCGAATGCCCGGATGTATCTATCCGGGGGACGCGAGCAGAGGGTGTGGTGAATCCGGCGGACCGGCGATATAGAGCTTCTGCGTCTAGGCTTATTCTCTAACTTTTAACGACGATATCGCCGTTGCTCCGTCGTTGCGCGGGTATAATATACGGTGGAAAAGCTGCGCAACGACAAAGTAACGATAACGACACTGTCGTTAAAAGTTACAGAGTGGGGCCACTGGTCAACCCCACGGCGTGTCGTCTTTCGCAGCGTCTCTTGTAATTTTAAATACCGCTGATTACGTGAGTGGGAAATCGTGGCATCTGTATTCGGTAGTACACTGAGAGGAAAAACATATCTAAACAATGAGAAATATTTTTCGGCGAACACTAATAACATATTTACTACAATTTAAATTTTCTTATATATATATATATATATGTAGAATAAATAATTGTTTTTGAAGCTACAGGTTCAAGAAAGTGCATATTTTTTCATTTGAAAAAAAATATTCTCAGGATAAAAAAATATATATATGTCATATGTTATTCGTATAAATACTTCTTATATTTTAGATATTTTTTCTCTCAGTGTGTACAAAAATCAATCGATCAGCTGCAGAAAATGTGGCGATTCGTAGGACGGTCAGGATTGGTCTATACGATCTGTTCTATGAATCATATGCAATAATATATCACAATAATAATCCATCGTTAGACTAATGATCCGAGCATGCAAAACTCCGAATGAAGTGTAACGAACGTAACTCCGTGAAGCATTGAGCCCGACTTTAATCCAACTTTAACGTAGAATCTAATTTGAATTCCAAAATATCGGCGTTGACTCTTGTTCAAATTTTAACTCGAATTTCATGTCCAATTCCACCTGAAAAGCTCACACGTATCCCCGTCTTCTCTCGGTCCGTTTTGTTTGAGTAAAGCTACGTCGGAGGCGACTGACGAAGCGTCGCTCTTTTCCCGGTGTCGTCGTATTAATCCGTAAGATCCCCAGCGAGCGGCGACCTCGAGGATGTTTGCCCGGTTCGAATTAACGAGCGTAGGCGGTTCGAATCGTTATTTACCGACTTCATGGTCAGTCATCGCGACGACAAGGCCGCAACCGCTCCCTGACGGGGGTGGTTTCCGGCGGGCTCGTTTAAAATTAAGCCATCCCCGAATGTCCCGGCAGCCAGTGACAGACATAGCGACGTCGTAGCGGACGTGGCTTAAGCCCGGCTTAAATTTAAGCGGCCACGGTGAAACCAGACATTAAACGAACGGCAACCTCGGCTATCCGAGGCCGGCTTCCCCACGGAGAAAAGTGTCCGTAGGTGCTCGCTGACTCTTCTTTATCGCGTTACACGTTTCTCCATAGCCGTTGGACCCGGTAACGACGATCCGGGAGCGATCCCGCCGTAGTGGCTCGGAGAATCCGCCAGGTTTTTCCCCCAAAATATCGCGGATACCCGAACTCGGCGGAGTTTTCACAACCGACGCGTTCTCCACTTTGTTGGAATTCCAATGGTTAATAAAAATGTGCGCGTCACTGAAACGAAACATTAAGGGGCTGACGCACACACCTGAGCAGTTCGAAAAACGCTTCACGCGATCGGCGTCGAGCGAAAACGGAAGGCCGGCTCGGCGTGTTTGAAAATAATCGCGCCGACGCGTCGATTATTTTCTTGAGACCTCGCAGTTTGAAAGCAACCGTGAGATGAGACACCGAGCATTAAATGAACCCCACCCGGGCTATCCGGGGGCGCGCGGGATCCTTGCGGGGGCGAATGTCGCGGGGTGATATAACGTCAGCAGTAACTCTTCGTTATTAAGTTACACATTTCATCACAACTTTCGAGAGCGTGGCGGGGAGAGCTTTAGTCACGCGACGGTAAATTTTGAAATAATCCCTAATAGCCCGATTTTCTTCAAGTTTTCTACTCCCCCGGGTGAACTTTAATAAGTTACCCGCCCCTCCCTCTCCATACACGATGCCGATGTATGTAAAACAATTTCCGGCCCGCTCGCTGTATTATGCATCGCGGCGTTGCGCGACCTCTATTAGCGTGCAATTTGGACAGGAGGGGAGGAGGTGTATCTCCGTTCCCGCGCGGGATAAGATTGCCGGTTGAATATTGGAGGAGGATAAAGAAGAAGAAGAAAAAAATACGTACGGAGGAAGACGTGAATTTTTCGTTTCGTTTACACGCAGCGGGACGCCGGCTACATAAAAACGCCGGGCCTTCGTGAAAAGTCGAGTCTCCTCATGAAACGTCGCCCGCCGTCACACGCCGGTGTTTTGCAAAAGCACTGTGAACTCTCGCCGAGGTGTCGCGACGTGCGTATTAATTAGTCCGCCGAAAAGGGGGTGATATTTTGTCGCTTAACTCGGGCGAGACGCGCGAGCGGTGTGCTTTGCTAAAAGCTACCGAGGGTATCTCTGCGTAAACAACGGCGCGAACAAGGGTCCGGGTCGCATTATCGAGTTTCCGGGGAATTTCTCGCGTTTCTCCCCCGAATTCAGTTAAGGCTCGCCTCTCGTAAATGACAGTATTTCAACTTACCGTTTCCCGATATCGGCGCCATCGTGGACGGATGGTGGTCTTGAAAAGAAATAAAGAGTTAAGGGCACTTGGGAATACTCTCGCGAATAAAAATGACACATCACTCACGAGTGCAGTTATAGGCGACCGGGCAGCAGGAATGGGGTGTGTACAGCGGGGTGCATCCCGGCAGCGGCAGCAGACACTTCGGCCGGATGCATCTCCTCGCGCCGGATATGCAATAGCAGTACTCGCATCGGCGCGAGCCCATCATCGCCGATCCCGAGCCGTATTGAACCCCCTCGTGCAGGCATCCTAAATACCAATCTCGAGTTTATTCCCGAGCGCGGCTTAAGAATGTGTCGCCCATTAATGCCGTACTTTCAATCGAGAGAGCCGCTCATAAATGTAGTATTTGTCAAGCAATTACATGTTCCTACACATTTATTTCTATCACTGCCTGAATAATAATTTAATTTAAAACGATATTGAGGTAGACATGCACGCGATATTACAAATATACAAACATTTTATTTTATTGTTTCCTTTTCTTACTTCATCTTTAATAGTATACTAGTTTTTCCGTCCAAATTTGGTTTATAGTTTAGAAGATATTAAAAATAAATTCGGAAATCGTTAATCTTCCAAGGAACATGTATCAAAAGTGTCAACTTTAGTTGCAAATATTTCGGAATGGCCAGTCTTTTTCTAATTGCACGAAAAGTTAGATCAGATTTCGATGTATATACAAGTTTCATCGAATTCTTATCAAACTCATATTAAGCCTGTTTTAAAGCAGAATAACTTTTGACTCGGGCCTCTGAATTACCGTCAAACTTTCGGTCTCACTTTTAAATGCAATACATTGCATCCACAGATCGATTTGTAATTTTTTCATAATTTTTTTATTATTTTAAGATATGGGTGATACATCCTTAAAACGGTCGATTCGAACGACAGACGATTCGAATCGATGCGCGAGAAGCACAGGTGTGCGGCGGCGGCGACTGGCCGCCAACGAACCGATGCGTTCCGCAAAAATAAATCAACAGCGGGGGTAACTTGTTTTTCGGACGGTGCTTCGCGTTTACGAGAGAATCGCTTTGAAAAATCGAAGCTTTAATAATTCCTTCGAGCTCTCCTATATCTCTACTTCGTGATACCGTCGACGATACATCGTTACCTGCAACTCGGTATAAAACTAAGATGAAAATTCATCAGAGATAAATGAAGAGACGGGACGAATGTTCGTTTTTTTTTTCCTATCGTTTTTTTTTCTATTTACGCCTGATATATTTGAGACTCTTATATTATTTCGTATCGAATATTATACACGTTTATTATTCACGATAATCGTCACGATAGTTTCGCGTTTCTGCGGTATTTCGGTCACTTTACTCGCTTACTGTATTTAGTACACTCTTTTCTGGAACAATATCTCCTACATCTTTTATTCGGGCACCGTTATATCAATGTATAACGACCGTTTGTTTTGAAAAGAATGGGGGGTTTATATACAACGGTTAATCTTTAATTGCAATCGAGCGCCGAATGGAGTTTTCGGAATTTACGTTAAATTGCTCTCGTTAAGATCGCTCCTATTCGTGAGATAGTACGTGAGCTTCGTCGAAGTTCGACGAAGTTCTCGGTACCCGGTAATTTATTTAACAATGCTTTCAAGAAAGGCGCGGGCTTTACGTATTTATGAAGTAACGTAAAAGATTGTTGCTTCACGGGGAAACAGCTGAAAAACGAATGCGTTGCTGTTTTCTTAACGTCCGTTCCGCATCTGATTTGGAATTTCGAACTGCACTTTTGCGCAAACAGATCTCTGCGATCGTAAGTATGGAGGATTAATTATCAAACTAAGTAATTATTTTATACGCGAGTAAAAGCAACGCTCACCGCCTGGTGTAAGTACCGAAATGAAATTCCCAGTTGGCACCAAGTAACGGTAACGTCATATCAATGTTATAATTTCTCATTCAACAATGTAATTGTTATACACAACATGCGTTATATCACCTTTGCATCGTCGAGTTGGAAATTATGACGTTGATATAATTGTTATCATTACTTGGTGTTTGCTGGGTATTAATTACTTTTATTAATTGAATAATAACTATTAAGAGATATTCTAATAACGAAGGGACGTCACAGTGCGAGAAGATGTCGGTTTAATTATAATGCGCGTAACGTGTAGAAAATTTCGTTTCATTATCGCGAATGAAAGCGGCAAAGCGATGTTGCGCCGCCGCCGCGCGCGCGGAAATAAACGAATGTACCGGCATAAACTTTGTGGTAGCAAAGAAATCCTGAATTAATTTAGAATTACGTTCGTTTCAACAGTAACGAGCCATCTTAACCCCTTCTATGTTATGCCCGAGTTTAGCTGAGTGTTCTCTACCCACCTCAATTTATTTACCCAAGTTTACTCGGGCGTAACGAGGCTCATTTATTTACCGCGGAGCTAACCCAGACGCTCTTTTCAGAGACGAAGTTAAAATGGAAATGATTAAAAATAATAGCACACTCTATTAATTCGGAGGAGGATGGACGAAGAGAAAGAGAGAGAGAGAGAGAGGAATTTCGGGAGTCGAAGGACACATCTCGCGTCATCATTGCTGAGAGAACGAATTGCATTTCTCGCACGATTGAGCGCGATTGATTCCGCGTCTGTCAATTATTAACCGACTCACGTCGAGTATTTCTGTCTCGCAAAAACGCGGCGGGCTTCCTTCGCGCAGAGGCGAAAAATAATTATTCGTGCACTCTAACGATATCTCGCTGCAGAGGATAAATAATGAAGTAGACAATCAACAAAGTAGCAGAGTACCTTCTGCACGTGAGTGGTGAACGTGCTTCTCATCCTCGGCTCCCGCATTCGTTTGTACACCGGCTCTCCGCAACATATTCTCGACGTCGCCTGTAAGTCAGATAATAAATTTAAGCCCCGGCCACGATTAACTCTTTAATCTGCTTTGCCGCGAAGCCGAAACTTTTATGCGCGCGTTTTAACGCGACGGACTTCACAAAAGAGCGTGAGGCGCGCGTACAAATAGACTTCATCGAAGGCCCGTGATAATAACAAGCCCCTGGGGGCGTTGAATAATTGAATAATTCAATTACTACTCACGAAATTTTCATACTCTCGAAAGGATTTTTTTTTTAATTTTAATTTATCGAGAAATGTTTAAATTTAATAAATAAATTTAATAAATTATGGCTCCGTCGATTCTCGCAATCACTAGCATATAACGGTGTAAACAAAAGCCACTGTGAGTTGTACAGTGCAATAATGAAACAAATCAATAGAATGGTTTTCCTGCAGTATCTGGTGTAGTTAAGGTAAAATTAGAACAATTCAAGAGGATTTACAACGTGATTAAGAGGAAAATATTTCTATATGTAATGTCAAAAAATTACGATATAAAATGAATGTCCTAATTGGTGACAAAGTAAGACCTCGTGAAAATAAATTGATAAGTTATTATAATAGTAACATATACGTGTTAAGTATACAAAATTAATTTTGTTCGAAAGTTTGTACATTTGATATTTTAATTGTTTTAGATCTTTTAAATTTATGAACAAATTCTTAAACAATTTACAATATGTCCTCAAAAGTAACAGAAATATCATTTAGTGACTTACCGACTACTTACTTATTTTAGAGTAAATATACCGTTATTGAAACTTGATAGTTTATAGGCGAGGAACTTAATTATAATTAGGACATTCGCATTATTATTTTTTTCATAATTCACGTAATTTCTTCGATTATACCGGCGGCACGCACTTTAATTCGGCCGTGTGTGTAGCAATTGTCGATCGTGGACGGTCGCATCTCGGCGAGATATTCGCGATTAATCAAAGGGGACATCGTCGTTACTAACGTGATTCGCCGCATACCAGCTCGGCGCAGCATACATTCTCGGCCGGTGCACGAATGTGACAGCCCGACGGCGGTGGATTCGGCAGTCGCGGGCACACCCGTAGCCGGCATCTCAATGCACCTTCGGTGCATCGGCATCGCAGGCAGGGCTCGGACGTACCCACAGCCGTTCCTTCCTGATATCGGCGACCCTCGTATCTGCATCCTGCAATCGCGAGTAAATTTCTCCTTACGTAACAAAACTTTAATTACAGTGTCGGCCGGGTTATCGAGGCTCGCACAGAAATATACGTTCGGTGTCTCGCCGTAACATCGTGTCGGAAATTTCGAAGCGCTCCGGAACGCAGCCAGAAATGAAAAGTCGAATCAACATCGATTCGACGTGGATGCTCGAATACCAGTCGATATTTTTCTTATTTTCGATCTTATAACAAATCTTTTTGTTTTTACATCAATCGAACAATTCGAATAATTGAACAGAATTTCGATGAATTTCCAAGTCACAAAGAAGCTGAAAAACATTTTATCGCAGTTAGAGAAAGGATAGATGGTGACTAATAACAGGATCAAGATCACGAAAGGACTCATTATGAGATGAGAGGATACAAATGATAAAGTTTTTTTTATTTCAACAAAATGATCTAATAGTTTGTCTTGTCTCGTTTATAATTCAACGCAATTTTGTTGCAAACATTATTTTGCAATGAACAGTAACTGATATTGATGACTGATCGAAATTTAAGTCCATATTCAGGTTGAACCGACTACAAATTTCGATCGTTGACGGACTACTACAATCGACGTCGATTCGACTTTTCACTTCCGGCTGGGAGCGGAGTATTATATCGCGCGTCCTGCGTTTCCTTGCTCGCGAATAAAAATAATAAATATTCCGCGATGACGTGTATGCGTTAACTTTATTTCGGGTGAGAATGCGCACGACATATATCAGATTTTTCCTTCAATCTCGCGGCGCGTCCTGTGCGTGCTATCGCCGCTTTGTAGACGCGGGAGAGTTTAATTAAGAATTAATAAACGCGCGAGGTCTCGACGCGCAGATTCGGATATTCGTGCATGCCGAGGCGGATCGGGACGCGTTTTCGCGTTCTCCGTTGTTCCGCAATGCACGTAAAAATTCACGACTCGGCCAACGACGCCGGAGGGCGAGCTCGTCGAACTTTTTGCTCGATTTTCCCCGTGGCGGTCGGATCCCATCCTGTAATGCATTACGTTAAACCGGAGAGAGAGAGAGAGAGAGAAGATGGGAGTAGGAGTGCAACGACGATCCGAAGGCTACATGTGCCCTCTATTAACATAGACAAAGCAATGTGCCGCGGGAGTACGGCGAAGTCCCCGATTAATAAGATCCAATTAGCAGTTAATTAACGCCCGCGAAAGTTTCGGGCGACGCGGACGCAGTCGTCGAAAGTTACATCGGCGAACAGCTAAAACAATTACCGGAAGACCATAATCCCATAGTCGAAGACACGCCGAGCAGGCGCGCGTTTAACTTTTCAATGGAAAACAATGTCCCTGGGGGGGGGGGGGGGGGGCGGATGCGNGGGGGGGGGGGGGGAGGGGGCGGATGCGCGAGGAAAAAGGATTTCTAGTAGGAACGATTTTAGCGGGGCGAGCGAGCGAACGAGCTCGTGTAAGCGCACTCGAACTTTCGAGTCGATTGACTTTTGAGCGAAGTTTATTATCGGCACTTCTCGATTTGTCCGAGAAATTGAAACTCGCAAGATTCCACGTCGGAGTTTCCCGTCCCGAGATAGAAGGAGAGAAAACGAAAGGAGGGGGAAACTCGAGACATTGATTAGTACGAAAATTACGTCGGGGAGTAAAAATAAAGACCTTTTTCTCACGGGCTCCGCCGATCCTTTTCTCTTTCGTTCCGCGCCGGCCGGTGCTCGCGTCGACGAGTCGATGAGGTCGCGAGGTGACGCGAGCAACGGCTTTTAAAACGTTAAATAAAAGAAGAGCGCTTTAACCGTGACAATCCGGTCTGGTTTAAACGTGGCGTGTGCCGCAAAAAGGAAGGAAAAATGGAGAAACGTGCTGGGCGGGGAAGAGCTCCACTTCAATTTCGCGCACGCCCGCCGTGCAGCCGCGCCATCACCGAAAAAAATCGCTACAGCGCGGACTTAAGGGCCGGAAATATTTGCACGCTCGCGGCCACGGGAGGATCGTCCGTCGAAAAGAGGGAATTTTCAATATAAATTCCACGTACTTCCCCGTAACGATAGCGACCCCCCGAGAGATGGGAAAAGGGCCCGGGACATCGGTTAAGATTGACACTGGCATGTGCAGGATGCGTCGTCTACGAGGCGAGGTTGGAACGAAGCTCCGAAACATAGTGACGAGGGGGGAGGGGGATGTTTTACGCGATAGATTAACTGGAGACGCGACATTAACTGCAGCAGTTATGATAGCGATTTGCCGGAAATTTAGGGGGACGCCGTGCAGCAAGAGGCAGAGTGAGAAAGGGAGAGAGAGAGACACATACCTAAAGTGCTATCATCACCGAGGATGTTTGTTCTCGAGAGCTCGCAATTACTATCGCGACGATCTTGCGCACGTACGTGCGCATCCTTCGCGTCTGAATAGCGGCGAAGTGCATCGTCTATCTCCAAAAAAGAGATTAGATAAAGCCGCAAGCTTCACGAACGCGATGACGATCACGAGGTCGCTTCAAGAAACGCCAGTTAAATAGCAAAACATTTCGCCGTCGATCACGCCGTCATATCTCTCAACTTTCTTCTCACCTTCCGTCCGTGAGGAAATTTCGAAAATAACAACGGATATCTCATTCTCTCGCTCTCACCCAGCATTCGTTACTCCACGTGTTTCTAGTAAAAACAGACAACGGTTACGTTTGCGCGTCGAACAGCACGTTGCGTCACGTAATCGTCGCGTTTCGCGGAAACGTCAAATTATCGTAATAGCATTCGAAAGCTCGATTTCCTCAAAAGACCAATTATTCCCGACACGCGAGCCGCTGATTGCCGCCTTTTACTCGCCGACGGACGCGCGCGCCGAAAAAATGACGTGACGAGATAACGTGAAAACGAAAGAACGAAACGTTACTTCGTTTGTTACAAAGGTCATATTAATTACTCAGATAAAAGTACACAACTGCTGCAAAGTGGCACTTTTACCTTGAAAAATCACGCGTTGATATTTATATTTATATATTTCGCGTGATTCCCTTCGGTGGGGGGGACTCGTGAAAATCTCCAATAACGATTTTCGGACGACCTCGAGAAGTCAGCCGCCGCCTTCGAAGTATCTTAATCCGCGTGCGCCATTATTCCGCCGTTAGTCCGATGCATACGTATACGTCGAACACGAGGACGTGTCTAATAACCAGCTCTCCCTTCTCTCGCCCCTCTTTATCCATCCTCTTGCTAACCTCTCGCTGCATTCTCGAGAAGCATAACGCGACGCGGCGAGCGACGTCGAGGCCGTCATTAGTCCCGGGGAACGTAAGTACGGCACTGCCAAGGGGCCGCAGTAGTAAAGGACACTCCGGTGTTGGCCGGAGAAGCTCGCGTCGAGCGAGAAACAAGCCAAGTTAGTTAATGGCGCAAAACCGGAAGTCCTCGCCGACGACGACGCGCCTCCTCCTCGTCCTCCTCCTCTTCTCTCTCTCTCTCTCTCTCTCGTCGAGAGGATTTTAATCCCGCTACATTGGACAAGGAGATCCCACGGCGCGAAGATTTTGTTACGAACACTTCCGGGCGGACGTGAGCGTTTTGCTACGATCCCTCGGACCGATGTAAGCCGCCCTTGCGAGCGGATGTGCACGAGTTTCTGCACATTTAATTAGAGCGCGCGCGCAGCATGTATATACAGAATAGATGTATATATACGTGTATATTGTGACGTCCGTTGAAATGCGAGTTGACGTACGCGCGCATTAGCGTCGTTAGCCGTTGTTATCCTATTTCCTGCTAATGGAAAACTACCACATTCGCGCCGAAGACGCGGCGTATAGCTTGTTTATGCGCTTAAAATTAGAGGCGCGCGTAAAAAAACGCGCCCTGCCTCTCCGCTGCCGTAGTCCATTGAATCATTCGCGGTATTCATGTCGTTTACGATTTAATAATGAAAATTCCGCCGACTTCCGCTTCTCCTTCATTCCCCGGATTCACCGATCCGTCTCCTCGTATTTTTCTACTTACAAACGAATAAAAGTACGTACACCGCGATTTTCAATTTCTCGCACCTTTCATGGTTTAAAACGTCTCAAAGAGGAGAGAGAATTCATTCTCGTAGGAGAAAGGGGAATGACGACCTTAAGGTTTGTCGATTTTTTCTCATTTTCACAGTGACGTAATAACGATCGATTTTTTGCCTAGTAGCTAAAGCCTTATCTATCATCTGCACGAACTGAAAATTTTATAAATAAATCGGAATTTCTTTTAATTTAATTTAAATTCTTTGAAAATGTGTTAATTCCCATACACACATGTATAAGATGGTGAAGGTTAAATACAAATTCTTTTTACGCATACCAAAAATATATCATTCTCGCGAACATTTCATATTATTTTTTGTTACTATCATATCCATACAACACAATAAAATCCTGTTACTAGCTTGGAAAAATTAACAACTCGCCATCTTACCTCTCTCCCCCTCTCCCCTGTATCTGAGAATATAAGTTTCGAAATAAAATGTCAATTTTATCAGCCGTGCCCAGACATATTTCTGTGAGCATGGCCCGAAAAAACGCTTTACGTTTTTAGCCTTCTTTATTGACGCACTTTGGAAAGAGGGATGTGAGGGGAACGACACTCGTCCGTCTATTATCGAGAGGAAGAGAAAGAACCTCCTGTGAGAATTACTGCGCGACTATCGTGGCATCTCGCCGCGTTCACTGCCAAGTGCAACGGTGCACGTGCGATGGATACGCCGACCGTACGTACATACACACGGCGGTATGAATGGAGCGAACTCTGGCCTTACCTCTCCTTGTCCGTCCCCCCGGCATCCACCATGCCCCTCCGGCTCTCTCCGCGCCCGATAGGATAACATAACCCGTAACGTAACCATTACACGCGCGCACTCCACGATGCGGTGCGAACGGCCGCGAGACGTGGGCGAGAACCGGCGATCAGTCGCGGAGGCTGCTGGCTGAGGTAGTGCTGGATGGACATGCTTTGTTTCAGCCAGAAGGTCAACGTCTAGCTCAAGCCGGTCCGTGACGAATCCTCCTGTGATCCCGATAATATATATACGTTGGCAGCCGATTCTTCGCGATTTCCGGCCGAACTTCTATGTGACGTCGCAGGAAAAGCGCAGGGAATTTATGGCGCAAGAAGTGAATTTTCGGTTTTTTGCACACTCGAGAAAGATATCGCCGTTATCAAATAATTGCTGTTATTGTTCAATTTGGTTTTCGAGCTAGCAGTTCGATAATTCTTCACGGTTTCGTTGCCGACGTTCGGTGAACGTTTTGATTCACTTCTTTCTGGGTCGTTCCTTGTACGAAAAAAAGGTACTGACTGTTCATGTAATACAACTGAAATCTAGTTGTGAAAACTAAAAACGAGGCGCAGGAACGAAAAGAATTAGCTAAATCAACGAAATTTCAGTCGAATTATACAGACAGCTAATTTTTGTGGGAGCTAATTTTTTTTCCACGTATCCTAACAAGGAAGTGAAGTGAAATATTCAAGAAACGCCGGCAACAAGTTCATGAAGGACACCGAGGCACTCGAAAATCAAATTGAACATTTACCCAAACCGTGAAAGACGAAAATATTGCTATCATCATTATGATTGAATAATATTGTCGCTTTCTCGAGTCAATCGCATTCCAGCCGGCGACAATGACGGAGAGAAAGGGGGAAAAGGTTGTTTATGCTACTCTTTTTCCTCCGTCGCGCAACCGAGAAAAACTTTGGCGAAACGGCTTTATATCATTTGCGAGAAAAAGGAATTTTGCCGCTCCCGGGAGAAGTCAGTAACTTAAGAATTAATCGCGCGTGTTTGACAAAGATCGACGATACCTATTGGAAGTAATACGACCGGAAGTTCGGACAGCTTCCGCGCGCGCGAGAGCTACCCCGATTCCCTGAGAATCGCGGCGAACGTGCTGTGCTTGCGCCGCCACTTTTGTTTGCTTCTGTTTCGGGCCGCCGGACATTTATTTATTTGCCGAAGCTCCCCGGGAAATGGCGGACAACTGCGCCGTGGGGACGGCTGAGAGAAATTGCGATTATAATGAAAGCCGGTAGCTTCTCGAACACTCCCCGCGTCTCCCGCGAGAGTGCGAATTAGTTGGGCGAGCAACTTTTCGCGGGAGCGGATGTGAACTTCCAACGGGAAGGCGCGAAAGAGACACACACTTGATTAACGAAGACCCAAACGCGGTGACGTTTCGGCTAGTGATGGGCGATTCGATTTTCCGGAAATCGATCCTTCTCCAAAAACTACCAAAGAATTTCAGCCGATCGAGATCTTGGTTGTTGCTTCAACTTGAAGGTTAATATCTCATTTATGACCTCTACACATAGAAACACTTTAATTATTAGTTGTCAGTAGTATGTCAGCTCTAAACCCAGTTGAATTTATAAGAGGCTTATGTGAGAAACTTGAGAATTCTGACTGCATTATAGTTAATGCAAATATAACGAAGAATGCAACAAACGCGATAAAGAAGTCAACATCGGAGAAATGCATGTTCCCTCCTGGCAGCAGCCGGGAGTAAGAAGAAAACTGACCGTGTTCGAGCTCTTGAATCGTTGTGATGAAAAATCATGATTTTTCAACTGAACATATCAAATGTTTATCTCCGGTTTTCTTCTTAAAACATGCTCCGTGTGGGTTGAATCGTTCTTGTATGAGCACGGCCAATTAACTTTACATCCACTAGATATCTTATAAAATAAGAGAGAAAACATGCTTGTGTACAAACACTCAGCGATTTTTTAGCAAATCGATTTCCAGCCGTTCCGAATCGAGATCGATGAAAGAACGAAAAGACCGGCCGTCACTAGTTTCGCCGGAGGAACGGGCGAATGTCCGATGGACCGTCACTTCCCCTGCTGTCGCACGGCGAATCGAACGCGATCGGCCGACGAGTAGTAACATTCGCCAAGTTACGTCTCTTTATTGTCGCAATTTTCAGTCCGCGTTGAAAGTGTGATTGCGGGAGCGAGACAGATGAAAGATGCATGAGGACCTTCGACATTTCGAGGCGATGTTTTCACAGTTAAGTCTCTCTTTCATCGATCTTCTGCCGACTACAACATCGCGACATTTTAAACAGCTTGCCGGGACAAGCGACGCCACCGGCATAAATCGATAGTCCGCTCTCGGAAAAGTCGGGCGGTCGGCTAAATGCCGCTTTCGGATACAGATAGAGTGAGAGTCTACGAATCTGTCCGTGTACCGCAAACAGAACGCATCGCCGCGCCGCCCGCAATCCCCGTTCTTCCGAAATGTCGCGCGGCCGAAATTGGCCAATCGGCTTCTGAATCGCGCGCGTCGATCTCTCCGCGTCGAGCGCGCGCGCGCCACACGCTGATAAATCAGTCCGTGCGCGACGCGATAAATTCGGCCGGCCGGTCGACGTATCGCGAGGAAATATCGCGTGATCGCGTCCAATTAATAACCGCGCGCGAGATTCTTCGAAGCGGAAGCCGCGTTTTAATATAACGTCCACTTTGCCCCGATATAGAGAAATCCGTGCGAGCTAGAGAACGACTCGCTCGAACGGACGATGTCCAGGAGAGGGGGGATATTTTTCGCGTTTTCAGCGATTCATTGAGCGCCCGGGCTGACAGACCCTAATGGAGAGAGACGGTAAACCCGAGGGAAGAAGGGAGGTACGAGAACACGCGAGTACACCAGGAGGCAACACGATCGGGGTGTGGGGGTATTGACTCTGTAAGAAATATTACTCGACACGTCCGCTTTAACCCGCTTTTTTCCATTTAAACTCCCCCCGGTGTTGATCCTTGTTTGGGAATTTAAATCTGGACAGCGCGGCCACACCGGCGAATGTGCGCTATCCATTTCGAAAAACCAATGGATTAAAGACAAACAAAGATAAAAACGTCAAACGGAAACCGACTTCCTAAACGATTTTCCCGGCCGATTTTTAATGGTGTCGTCAATTTTGAAAACGACGGAAAAATCCCGGAAAAAAATCCCTCCGACGAGAGATAGAGAGAGAGGAAGGAATTGTATTAATCTGCGAAAGTGGCGGGAGAATTACATTAAACGAATGAGGAGACGCGCGATTCTGCCGACGTTGACCGCGGCGGGGGCCTCACGTTGCGGTACAACGGGTTAAATTCTATCTCTCAAAGAACACAGCGGTCCATTTGGAAAAATCGACGAGCGACGACGAAGAAACCTACGAACGTCGAGAAGGTGAACCTCTCCCCTCCCTCTCTCTCTCTCTTTCTCTCTCGTGAACTACCATCCCGTTAAATCATGATCGTAAATAGTGATTCGAGAAGGGATACACCGGCGGCGATCCCCCTTCTTTCTCCTCCCCCCCCCCTTTTTTCTTCTCGTTTTTTTTCTTACCTTCGACGGTACGACCTCCCTGATAAAAGACCTTGGCCTTATAGGAAGTCGAGGAGGTTGTCTGACAGGACGAAAAGGCGAAAGGCGGTGGACCGAGCAGGAAGAAAAAGATCGGCACAGGGCGAGGAAGGAGAGGAGAAGAGGTGAGTCGACCCACGACTTTTGACTTTGCTTTAAGCCACCTGGCAACCGGATACGGAGATTCTCAGACAGCCGTTGGAAAACGGCCGAGGCGGCAGGCGGGGGACGCGCGAGGGCTTTCGAGTAGTCAAGTGAGAGGGCCGAGACAGCAACCTATAATTAACGAATTCGCGATATGTACACGCGAATGAACGGACGCGAACCATCTCTGCGATGAAACTGGACTGCCCGTTACCACAATTTAATTCGAGACTTTCTCTCTCTCTCTCTCTCTCCCTTTCTTTCTCTCTCGCGCACTTTTTATCTATCATCTCTTTCTCTCTCTTTTTCTCTGCGGGTTATTCGTGCGAAATGGTAATATGTGTGTGTGTGTGTGTGTGTGTGTGTGTTCGGTATTGTAATTCAAATATTTTAACGTTTAAATATGTACGGAAACACAGATAGTTTATTCATGAAATAATATATAACGAACGAATATATGTGGAAGGTTTGTGTAATATCGGTGAGATGATAAATAACGGATATTATTAATAGCGTACATATTTGTCCTTTTGCCGAATGAGGAAAACCGTGAACTTAGATGACGTGTTAGGGAAAGGAGAGGAAAGGGGGAAAAGGGAAGAAAGAAAGTTGCGCGCGCGCGATCGTATCTGCAAATATTAATAAAATACGAAATTCGCCGGCGAGAGAGATTGACATTTACGTAGCTAGTGGGAAGGATTGTTCGCGTGGAGAGCTCCTTTATGGAATCGCGAGCATTAAGAGCGTTTCGTGGGAATTCTCAGACACTGCCGACTTTATTGACTTGCTGCCTCCATCTCTCGAAGCTTAAAATGTGTTACGAGCGTCTTACGAGGCTCGTAAATCGGCTTTAAAGATGTTTGCATTGCGTTCGCCGGGCCTTTGTTAACTGCATCCGAGCGCTCGCAGTCTTATCTATGTTGCCGTATAATGATCGGGCGGCGGATATTCGGCGGAATTAAAGTTCGAGCAGCGCGGGGGCGCTCGTTTATTTGTATCTGCAACTAAACGGAGTTAAAAATGTAACATTTTTCAGAGTCACGTCAACTTCCGGGCGCTACGTAACGTAGTTTCCCCCCCGGAAACTGAAGCTCCGTGTTTCTTCTCGGAAAAGTTGAAAAATGTTTCTAAAAGCCCGACGACTCGTGTACCGATGAGGGAACAATTTTTTCGCGTTAGCGTGCAAATCCTAGAAACCAAGGGGGAATAAGCACTCTAATAGACCGAAATTTGTCGCAAAATGCATCCGTCATTTCGACGGGACGTGGGAGTAAGCGTGGCAGTGACAAATCGTCCGTCGCGCCAGTGACAATGACGCGTCCATAATCAAAACAGATGCGTACAAAAGGCGAATTTCAAAGATAACGCGAGCAGGATGCATCGCTTCCTGCTACGAACAGAGAGTCGCCACAAAGGACCGGCAAAGGGGGTATTCGGGAAACCTTATTGACCCACTCCTATCTGCGAACTTTCCTTCATCACGTCCGTCGAATAAGTGTAGACGCGACAAATCGAACGCGACGTAAAATGAAAAAGTCGTCTCGTTAAACCGCGTCAATTTTACCCGTATAAAATATAACGGTATAAAATATAACGGTCAAAGTTTGTTAAAGAAAAAATACTATTAAATACTCTGTACTAAATTATTAACTCACAGCTAATTAGAGATATTTGCAATCTTCATTTTCATCCATTTTATTGCCTGAGGGAATTATTTTTTTTTTTAGAGAAAAGAAAAAAGGCAGATAAGAGCCAATGCTGATGGATGTTTAAGATAAACATTTAATAATGTAGAAACTTTTCAAAATTGTAAGACGATGCTTTTGTAATTTTGAAAATTTTCCAAATTATTAAACAATGCTTGCCTTTTAGTTGCTTGCCTTTTTTTCCTTTTTTTCTGATTGTATATCTTGAGAATCGTCAGATATATTATTATTCTTTTCATCCAATTCCGACAATTAGATAATAAAATATGGAATGAAATCCTGATCGAGAATTCAGATCGCATTAGAGATTGCGGTAACCACCACGAGGAACGCGTGTATCGCACCTCAATCGTGAACTACATTGCGCACCGTCGTCATTATCAACATCGCGAGATACGCAGCGTCTGCTGAAGACACCCGCAGCTTGGTTGCAATCTGCGGTTCGGCCCCGAGGTTTCTCTCGTTCCGTTGACCGGAGAAACGGAAGGGATCACCGGCGGATCGGCATATCTGGATCGAGAGCTGCACCCTTTTGTTCTGCGCTCGAGGCGAAATCGAAACGATTAACACACGCATGCGGGACGATATCGTTCATTTCGAGGATTAAAGGGGACGCGCGTCCATTGGCGTCGCATTCGCGTTACATTTAAATTCATTCACTCCCGGAATATAAGTCCATCATTGAACGATATTGGACGGGAATGTAGTAAAACTTAAATTATTACTACAGTTTTGAAGACTCCGAAAAAAAAAAAAACAGTTTTTCTCCCCATTTCATCGCGAATTTCTTCGGTCTGTGTCAAGGGTAGAAAGATTCGTTTAGAAAAATTCGCGTGTATTCGGTTAAAATCTGCCACGTTTACTTTTCTTTTTCCGTAAAGAAGATAAGAGACCGAGAAAATACGCGGGAAAATTGGAAAAAGACCAGGATTTTTCCGAGCTTCTTCAAAACTGTAATTATTATCGCGCACACGGAAACAAAGAATTAGTTCCCACAGCTAAAATCTTCCACGGGTAAAAATTAGCTGTCCATATGATATAATTGAAATTTAGTTCATTTAACTAATTTTTCTTGTCTCTGTGTACTTGGTTCTTAGCTCTCAAGGCTAAAAACTAGATCTGGTAACTAAATTTCGATAATACTATATAGACAATGAATTCCTTTTCTCCGTGTACGATTCGATGTTTTGCCGATTTAACGTTTAATTGCGTAACGTTTCACATTTCGCGACTGTCAACGACAGTCTTCGGCTTTGGTAAGTTAAAAAACACGGTTATCACAGGTATTACTGGCGAACGTGTTGCAATGGCGCTCGGAACATAGGTTTTTCACGCGTCAGTGAGACACGGATCGATTCGCAGGGCTGCGCCGTGTGTGCGTGTGTGTGTACGCGAGTAATTCGTAAACTTGTTTAACAAATAGACATTGTTATAGACTGATCGACAGCCATGAAACATTGGTCGTTGGAGTTGATACTCCCGTGGTTAACGAATGCCTCGTCGTATAATTGCCGTCCAAACAGGAATTGCAGCTATTTACCACAGTCACGTGGCCGGCGATAAACCTGATGGTGTATTGCGAAATACTTTATAGCGCCGATATTGTAGCGGTAAACAACGGACTCGCTCGAAGCGGCTGCGGCTTCGTTTTGCCGCTTTCAGTTTAATCGACTGTCGTTTAATTACGTAAATTAACGACTCGCCAATTCATCATATTCATTTATTAGCGCTCGACGAGGAGAAAGCTCCTTATCGATGCTTCGGCGATAATTCATACCGTCAAACTCTTCATCATTTCATGCTTCATTCTCATCCAACAAAAATATCACATCGGTCTCCGACGTTGAGAGAAACAACATTTGAGACTAATTGTTCATTGTAATTTGTAATAGTGACAAGTAACAGATTTTTTTGTCGATCTATACGTCTCGCGTTCGTCAGACTCAATTTTTAATGCGCAATTTTCGACAAAACGTTATCCGTTCTTAATGAATACTTCAGCAGAATAGCTAACTTGTAATTTTAAGAAAATATTTCACGCCCTTTATTTAAATTATCATTTTTTATCTTTTCCATTATACACATACTTGTCATCGATCACAGACAAATCTTGTTATTCGGTCGTTCAACAAGTTCGTAGAAATTTTTTTACGAAAAATTCGATACTTTTACAGTTACGTATAATTTCATTTAACAATGTATCGACCGTCTTCTTCGACGACGAAGGATAATTGAAAAAATCAAGGCTAAAAGAGAATGATATCAAACTATAGAAATATCTTCATATTTTTGGAAGAAATCTCACGCGAACTTGTCGAATAACCCAAATAGTTTAAGACGCAAGACGGTCATCGTGCGTTACTTAAGACAAAGACCTAAGGCATAAAACGTCGCTCGAGTCGACCAGGTTCTGTTAAGACCTATCCGCAGTTTCCGCTCGGGGGGTTTCCACCCTAATCATTCATGATGAACACGCGAATCGAGTCCTCGCGTTCATCGGGAACGAACTTGCCGAAATCTCATCCGTTTTAACGCACGTCCGTTCGTCGTCGCACGGTTGCGGTGACACAAAGTCGTGCAGTTGTGTAGTTCGGCATCTACGCCATTGCTCACGCACGTAGCTACACCTCCCGTGGCCCGTCCCACGAGTCACTTTCGAAGGTATATACGAGCGAGCGGCGATGAATGGACCGGAACAGGTTCTGAATCTTATGCAATGATAAATGAGTGACCCCACGGCATCGGCTTCACCTGCACACCTGGACCCGATGGGCGCACGTGGTGTCGTATGTGTGTGTTTGTGCGGCCCCGAACGCACCGCTGAATGAATCACGGCGCGACGACGCGGCGAACGAAACGAAACCACGGCCGTGTTTGTGCGAGCACACGCGAGATAATTATAAATTCGCAATTAATAATTGACTCGCGGTCGCGCGCGAACCGCCTCGTCGCGGCTTCCCTGCCTGCCCCTCTGGCGTTTGCTCCCTTCGCAGAGGAGCATCGCTCGCTCTGTGATGGTACAGACCTCCGCGATGTGAATCCTTTCCTCTCAGGAGATCTCTTTTTACAGACAAACGTTTCTTCTTTGGTTTTAATCAATAAATTCAATAGATAACGTTCTCTTAATTGAAGCAAACTTGGCTTTCGAAATGGAGCAAACAAACGGACGTTTGATTCAGCAAACAGGACTGACTGGTTTCTCAAACTGTAAATATCTTTACGTCGAATAACATATTTCTTTCGTATTTTCATTCAAACATTAAAATATTTGTCACAAGCAATAAATTATTCGAAAGAAGTAATGTTAGAAAAAAATTCAAGAACTTCTTCTTCTTTCAGTGGAATAATAATTAGTGTGTAATGAAATTAATTTTTTTTATTAAAAACGAAATATATATATTTCCTCCAAATAATACTGTTTTTTCTACCAAATGCGATTCACTCTAACGAGATAACAACGTTTTCATTCAAACAAAATGATATTTGATATTGTTACATCGTTCATATTAAACAGAGCCGAGTCAAACAAACACGCGTACTACATTCAAAGAAATAAATGAAAAGAAAATCCCTTGTTTCTGTGCAGTCAACCGAGATAAAACCTCGCTGCGCGTTCGCCGCCATTCGTGATCCCACGAATTCGGGGTCCCTCGCTGGTTACCCGGCATGTCCGTCGCGTTGCGCGAATTAACGCGCGGATTTTCGAAATCGTAGAGCGCCCTTTTCTCGTCCGCGATTAGTCCGGCAATATTTTCGCTCGGCGTCGCAACCAGCGCAAGCGTCGATCGACCGTCACATAATTCACCGAACATATCCGAAATCACTTTAACGGGGCACCGAAACACATTTCGCGAAATATTCCCGCCGTCCGTTCCGCGCCGTCTGTCAATACGCCTCTCAAACGACACATTTTTATTTTCGTTCTCGTCCCCCCCCCCCCCTTGGTCCTTTTTTCTTGCGCTCTCGCGTGACGGGTTTCGCGTTTCACAGAAACACGTGCGTCTGTCGTATGGTGTTCGTAAAAAAAGAGAAAAAAGTAAGCGAGTGTGAGGCAGAGAGAGAGAGAGAGAGAGAGAGAGAGAGAGAAGAGGGAGGAGTGCTAGGGAGGGAAGGAGAGAAAGAAAAAGAAACACTGTTTCGAGTGAATGACAGAACGAACGGGCGAGAGCTGTAGAACGAAACCTGGTCGACGGGGCCGTTAATTTTTCACATCCCCGTGTAACGGAGCAGCCAATAGTAGCTTTCGTTCCTTCCTTCCCCCCTCTCGGGGCTCTCTTCTTTCTCACCGAACGATCTTCGACCTCGATTAAGTGAAGGCGGGTGAATTATTCATGCGACGAATAATTAGGCGCCTTATACCGACGCGTGACGGTACCCTGAATGCGGAACGGAATCGCGAATGCAACGGCACGCTGCAACAATATTCGCTACAAACTGTAAGGCTTCGCGTCGCAACGGGCGATTTTGATCGGACGGTCCGGGAGACCGGCCCGAAGAATTTCTCCCTCGGTCTCGCTTCGCGCCTTTTCATCCACGGGGAAAAACCACTCCGTTAGTGCAACTGAATTTTCCCGGAAACCCGGACGAAAAACTCGGTCGTAGGGGCAGAACAATTTCTGCAAGTTCTTCCACCCGGTCAGTCGCTCTTTCGGTTGGCTCAGGCAAGTTTTAACGTAGTTAAATGTTGACATGAATGTTTCCAGAGATATCATCTCTTGGCACCGAGTTTTCATTCGTTCCCCACTCGGTCGCAGGAACTGACACTTTTTCTCCCTTCATTCGCTATTTAGCCACCGGTGCACCGGTATTGTGCGAAGCGTTTTCGTCAGGACGCCATTCTACAGTCGAGATTTATTCTCACCCGTTAGAACCAGCAGTTGTTTCTCAATGATTGCCAAAAATTAATTGGATAGGCGATAAGGAGCAAATGAGAGGCGTTGATGTTGGCGCGCGAAAAATTAATCTACTTGTGATTAACGTCTAATTATCAATAGCATTAAACAATAGAAAATTTAAAACTAAACGTACACGGGGAAAATATTGTAAAAATTATCATAAAATTTCGCAAGACTGAACCGGAATTATAACTGGAATTACGATGTGCTGTAATCTTTAGTGATGTACTTTATTGTAGGGCAGACCGGAGCTAAGTTGGCCAAAGGGGTAAACTGGCTAATTGATTATATCTGTTGTTTTCTAACGGATTACAGAACCCAGCGAGCGAGAATTTCATGACCATCTTTGACGTGTTTGAAGTCTCTGCTTGCCCGATTCTGCAATCTGTTAGAAAACAACAGAAATAATCAATTAGCCAACTTTAGCTAACTAGCCCTGAGGTCTCCCTTACACATCATTAAAGATTACAGCACACATTATTTCAGTCATAATTTCCGCCGTGGTTCGGCATTACAAAATTTTGTGGTAATTTTTACTGCGACATCTCCGTGTACGTTTACATTGATTACATAATCATACACGAGAGTCAACACGCTGATGTTGGTGCGCGAAAAATCAATCTACTTGTAATAATATCTAATTGTCGATACAACGTCGAACGATAAAAAGTTACGCCACGTTTGCATTGATAATTAAACATTGTTGCAAATAGATTAATTTTTCATGCACCATCAGCGCGCCGATCGTCTCATTTACCCTTCATCACTTATCCTGCTCAGCCGATCGAGTATCAAGCAGCCTTATCATTATTTTGTACCGAAAATTATTATTTCCACATTTTGTGCCTTCGACCGCGTCATCGTCGCTGCTTCAGTTGCACGACGATGACGTCGGACCGTAACTCGAGCGTTCTTTTCCAGCGAAAAGCAGGCAGCATCTCGATCGATAGAGTGCAACTGAAATATCCAGGGCCGATATATTCGCGAATCAGCGACGAATGACGACGGCGTAATTTCAACAATTGTGCCACATTGTTGGGAGACTCTCTCTTCGTTTTGTTTCCAACACAGCAGGAACTGTTACGTATTTCCGACCGGGGAAACTGGGACACACCGCGCGCATACGATATACCGTCTTCGTTTCGGTATTTACGTTAGGATAATTTTAACCCCGGGCCGCGGGCCAGTTACGACGATCGATAGTAAAAACAGGATTGATGGATTAACCGGGAGGCGTAAGCGAGGCATCACTCGTTGCGCGCGGACGAGACGGCCATAATTTTCAGGCCGGTAAATGGGACTCGCGAGGCCAAACTTCCTTCCGTTTCGAACTACGGACGTAACGAACGATCGACGATCGGAGAGCCCGTTCCGACGGGGTCTGAACTTTCTTTCTCTCCTCGCCACATCCGCGTCGCGCCCCCGCGCCGTTTTCCCTCGCTCCGCTTTTTTCGTCCGTCTTAATTACATGTTAATGTCGGGATTATCAGCGTAGCCGAGCGACACGAAGTGGGAAAGTTCGAGACGGCGGGTTAAGCGTTCCTGAAGTAGTTAAACATTTTTCTAATCGACCTTAATAGAGTTCTTGCTGATCCTTTTAACTATCGCGACCGCCTGAAATCCGCCGGTGCGCGCCGAGCGCGGCGGCTCCGCCGGCCGCGTCTCATAACTGCCCTCTTTATTTCTTCATTAGCCCGCCGGCCGAACGTATCGCCCGCAGAAATCGCGTACCCTCCTCGCGCCTTAATGTTCATTGCTAATGCTAAGCGCCAATTAAACGCTTCTCTCTCTCTCTCTCTCTCTCGCTTTTCCTCTCTATTTCTTTACGACTATTTATTTATTGATAGTCTACTTTAAATTGGCAAATTGCTCTTTGATATCCATCTATTATCTCATGTATTTTCCTATTTTTATATTTTCTATTTTGTATCTTATATCTCTAAAATTGCGCTTAGGAGGAAGTTTTCTCAGAATGCATAATGAATTCATCTATCAATCTATTTTCTTCTCTCTCTCTCTCTCTCTCTCTCTATTTATCTACCTATCTCTTTATCTCCGTCTATCTATTTCCATGTATCCATTTATCAGGGAGCCAAATCGAGTTTTTTTAATTCTTAACGCTGCCGTCTATCCATTTTCCCGTTGTTGTACTTTCTCCGTGGCTAAATGCATTCTCTATCATGTCAGCGACGTCGCGACGCGTGCATGCGTGTCGCCTGTGCACACGTCGCGGTATATTCGTCGACTTAGCCGAGACGCCGAGAGTAAAAAGGACGAGTCCCTTTTGGAAAGTAAATTACATCCTGCCCGAGGTAAATTACAAACAGGAAAAGAATGAAATACGCGAGGGATATACGGGGCCGATTAAAAAATAGCTATTAAAGTTCACGCTAGCATAGCGTGGCAGGCGAGCTTTATCGTCAAGTTTTACAACGGGGAAGCATACTGTGAGACAATAACACGATCGTCCGGCGACTTAGAGTCCCGTTCAATTCTGCGAAATTATTTTTCCTTTTCTCTCCGTATCCGAAAATATTCGGGACATTCTCTGCACTTTGTTAAGACAAGATCTAATTTCAGTCGCGGATCGTACGAACATCCTTCCGGGACATATATATTCCGATATTTCACTCTCGGCTCTCGCGTCCGTTGCCCGCCATTGTCACATTGTCCCGCTCACACTCTGTCATCTCAAAGAAGCAATTTCGGTCTAAATAAATTGACCGGGATGGGCCGGCCGCCGCATAATAACGGCGTCGCGCGGGAAAAGCGCAGACGGGGTCTTTCGAAATACTTCAGCCCGGCTGCTGAATCCGCGTCCTCCGTACAGGCGCGCGCTCCGCTTCTCCCGTTCCCCACGAGCGCCGTGACTTGTTGACTCAGGTCAGCCTTAAGGTCTTTGAAATTATACGACGGCCGTGCAGGGACCGTCCCGTGTGACTATTCACGAAGCCGTAACCGTCGTCCGTACGATAAAGCCCCAGGAGAGAGAAGTCCTCGAGCGGGTAATCCGCGGAAACGACGCGGCGAGATAAACAATCGGCGAAATCGCAATGTGCCACCGCGCGAAGCGCGGATTTTGCAACTCCGCAAAATCCGATTCAGAGGAGGCGATTTTTTTCCTACGGACAGAAGTTCATTTCGGAATTCGTATCGGCCTCAGCATTCGCCTCGGGAATTAACGCACAATTGCGCATGAAATAGGCCGGCAAATCGAACCGACCGGTCTTAGCGGGGTAATTAAATATAAATGAGAGATACACCTCCGGATTTCTCGTTTGCCCGTGTAATTATATGGGATTTTGTAAAAATCGCGAGAGAGATATTCGTACAGCGCGAGGATGGTGCGTAAGGCGTTTTACGTACGCACGTACACGCGGCACAGTTTAATTTGCGAAGAGCAGCTTCGGCGCGTATGCATCGTTCGGGTGGTACCGTAACTGCGTGCTTAATGAACACAGACGGCGACCAACACTCATAAGGATAATTGTAACCTAATGCGGGCGGATCTTTCATACCGACGACGTCTCGCGTCTACGCATCGTGAATACCGAATTAACACCTAGTTAAGTTCCGAAGAACACGGCCATTTGCATGTTAGACGTGGTCTATCTTCTCGCGTGCGCCATGCAACTTACGATCGGCATTAACTGTTACTAAGGGCCGTATCCCTCCCCCTCCCGTCCTCTCCGGGCTTCGCTGAAATATCGCTCGCGACTTATACGTACGTCTGTCTGCTGTAAATACACACACACACACGCGTGACAAAAGCGTACGTTTCCACACTAAAGTGTTATATTTCACAAGAAGATTGCTCTTCTCAAGTTACCAAGGAAATTATCAAATTTTATCGGTGAATTTTTCTTCCCTTTTCTCCCTCTTACGCTCTTTTCGCGTTGAAAGCTAATATTACTATTTGCGCGGATTATTTAACCCCCTTTACGTTCTATACGAAATTCAGCATTTCATTCCAACAATTCGCTAATGAAATCAAATATTTTCGATTCCGTTACAGCACAATACGTGCAATAAAACAACAGAAATATTCATTGTCGAGTATGGTCCGACATGACCGAACTGCTGAAATGAAATGTTACGTCCAATATAGCATCGAGTGTGAAAGATTAAAATCATTTCGGGACTGGTTGATTAATCAGAGGGAAAACGTTTCACTTCACGTCGTATAGTCTTTCTCTCTCTCTCTCTCGCAAGTCATGCGACACTTTGATACGACACCAAATAAATCCGTCACCCATCGCGTTCCAGGTCGATCGCCTAACCCAGTGAACTATATTCCACGAAGAAGGGTAATTAACGTGAGAGCAACAGTAAAACTACTTTGCGTCCGTGCATTGACGCGCTAAGCATGCAACAATGATTTTACGTACGTGCGCTACGTGCGTTGCATTACTTCGAGCGCGCGCAGGACGTGGAAACTGCTATTCTGACATTGTTGCGTCGCGATTGTCGCCCGGAAAAATTCGTGAGAGATTTTTATTGATCAGGATCAGTGGATAAACTTATACATTGTCTGTTAAAATTATACACGACTAATACACATTTTAGTAGAAAGTAATAATAATAATAATAATAATAATAAACGAGAGACGTGGAAAATATAATAATTTATCACGACAGCTGTATAAATAAGAATGGCAGCCGGGAATTGCATAAACAAATTCGTCGCCCGCGCACTCTCCCTCTTTCTCCAAGAATTACATAATTTCCGCTCGTGGCTCGTGGAAAAACCAGCGTCGTCCCTTATTAAGTCATTATGAATATTGAACAAAAATTCCGGTCCGGCGAGCAAAAGGTTAGGCAACCGCCGCGGGAATTCTTTCCATTACAATGAGCCGGGTAAACAATGTAAGCGAAGACTTTATGAATATTCACCCGACGTTATATACACTCTTCCTCGAAGGCGTGCCGTAAAATTTCCACTAACGCGATTCCAGCATTTCCATTCTACCGTTGCGTCCGGTCACTGGGAAGGTAAACGTATTCTTTTCGCCGGGAAACTGTGACGGATCCAGAATCTTCAGAAAGGTTGCAAAAGGTGG